>NC_137917.1:10000-272500 GCF_963457725.1 Sprattus sprattus | reverse complement strand
CCCTGCTCTGCATTCTCCAAGCTTAAGAGATGTTATAGGAGAAGACTCAGTGCTGTGTTATTGGCAAAGGGAGGTGGTATGAAGTAGTTAATGCAGAGGTGCCAATAATTGTGGGACATGTGGTTCTGGCATTCCAATTCCCTGCAATTCCATGTCATACATGTCTGTGATCTAACTGGACTGTTCAGGTATTAAGACACACTCGTCTGCGGTACTACCGTACAAGTGCTTAGTGCTTTTAGTTTTAGATAAGCCGTCTGTCTATTCATGGCAGCACTGGGTAAATCATTTGAGATGGCAGGGGTCTTCAGACAGGCTCACTCACCTTTGGATTATCCATGATAGGTGTGACTGCCAGGTCAGAGTCCATGTACAAGAGCCCCTTAATGCAGGGCATGATGTCAGTCTGTGCCTCCACCAGTGCATCGTCTCCCTGGAGAAGAGTCCAAACAGACATTGGTGCATGGAATCAGAATTAAGCTGGATTCAAAAATACACAGTTAATAGTGTAAGCCATGGATCAACCCTGTGCAGCTATCTGTGAGGTGTTGGCAGTTCCAACATTATGCAGTAGATGGCGCCTCATTTCTAGAAGACACCTTTGCCTGATGGTGAACTGGGCCAGCTCTGGCACATTCCAGAGCGCTGAGATACTTTACTGCCCACATACCGAATGCACACTGCCAAACTGATAACAGCTGACACTAGAAGAGATGCTGGCAGAACTGATTCAGATTCAGCAACAACAACCTTCTGAGGGTATAAATGCAGGCAGTGGAGTTGTGTTTACCCTGGCTTGGTGCCTGATGAGACCTTTGCTATCCCCATCTCATTATAACCAATGACAGAACAGTTTCCTGAAGTGAAAACAGGCTTAGCCACCAAAAAGACAGGGTTTAAAATGTGAGTGACAAATGTTTGGCAGCACGCGGCGCCTCTGTGGCAGTGGCGTACTCACTCTGCTCTCGGCCCTCTCGCTCTCAGGCGCTCTGGAAGCACTGCTTGTTCTCGGGGTCGCGCGGGAGCTGGGGATCAGATAAAACCAGACGGGTTCACTGTTGTTGTTCCTGATACATTCTGTGTGGCGCGTGCCAGTGGAAACAAGCCCTGGCACAGCAAGCAGCAGACAGGGCCCTGAGCATAATGAACAGTGTTTACTGTATACGGTTTGCTCCTCAGTCATTCGCCTTACATTCACAGCAAAGGGGATTATAAAGCCAACTATTCCTGGATGATGGTAAAGTAAAGGAATATAATCGAGGAACTTTCAACCAGCTTGTTTATATAGCAACATGAACTTATGATAACTCAGTAGTGAAACTGTGTTCTTTTGCCTAACCCATATCTAACCATTTCATGACTTGAATGGCAATTTGATCCTTTCTAATGCCATGTGTTTGCCCCACCATTCAAGACGCCTTTACTGGTACCTGAGAAGGAAGACAGACTCTCTGGCATCATTGTCCAGGGCAGACTTGGGTTTGAACTCAGTAACACTATCTGCAGAGGGACAACAGCACAGATTTACCACTAAACTGTACATTACACAAGCATCCAAAGCTGTCTGCCTCTCACTCAGATCGGCTGTACATCAGTGTGTGAGTGATGGTCACATCTGTGAAAATGAAAATGTGTTCATCATTCATTTAGCAAGCTATAGAGACAATATATGAGGACAGCAGTGTTTCAGCAGGCCAAGGTTATGTAATGCAGCCAGTGAGATGGTAGCGTTTAGAGTTTAACAGGAACTATATGAAGGGATTCAATGTTAATCCAGCGGGAGATGCTGGGACACAGACTGATACATGCTAGCACGTAGAGCACGATCACAGTGAGGGAGAGATTCACACATATACATACACACACACATATCCCATGTCCCGCACGTAGGACTAGGATTGGATGTTGCACATAACTCATGTACATCACGTGGTTTCAGTGTTGTCTCCCCCCCCCACCAAAGATGATTTGGTATTGCATAGGGAATACTAAACATTCAAATCACTCACTGCCTATTTTCTACGTCACTGAATGTTGTGAGTTGAGTTGTGCTGTACTGTGCTGTACTGTGGTACGTGCGGTTGTGCATGCCTACTGCATTACCTAATGTGAAAGACTTGCTGAGGTGTGGGCTTGCAGGCCCGGCTGCCCCAGTGTGCCTCTCTTCTGATCCCGCTGGCCCCAGTGACACCAGATGCAGGCTGCAGGACACACACACACACACACACACACACACACACACACACAGATAAGATCACATACATCATTTTTCCAAAGGCCAGTTGCAACACAGACTCATCTCATGTTCCCACCCCCATGTGCCATATGCCTGCCCATCCAGCACCTTTTAGTGACATATGCCAAGACATCCCATACAAGGTGGAGACACATGATATGTGGGACAAGATGCTAAAGTGCTAAAGTGTTTTTTTGATGACAATTCATTGATGACAATTCATTGATGTTATGTGATTTAGGCGACTGAGTGTCATAAAAGGCGCTATTACATGACATGTATTATTATTAGGGCCTGAGCTGCTGTAGGCAGCGAAGACCTATTGCTTTCCTATTTATGTTCTGTGCGAAACCTCCTGGAAAACTCACCAAATTTGGCAGGGACATAATTACAGGAATTCTAAGAACTTTTGCGTTCAAAGAATTTTCGGGCGGGGCAAAATGGCTCTGTAGCGCCCCCTAGAAAATTGCAAATACCCCTTGGGGTTACTTTGGCATAGCAAAAAAATAATTCGGCAAACTTTTTTGTCATGACCAGACGCACCAAAAAGTGTATTGACAAAATGGTGGGAGGTCAACAGGAAGTCGGCAATTTTGAGTGGAATGTGCGTTTTGACTGCATTTTTCCCTGTTTTTGGCCATTTTCACACCTCGCATCTGATCGAACTCCTCCTACAGATTTAATGGGAATGACTTCAAACTTGTTCAGGATACTCTTCAGCCATGGGGGATGAAATTGTATGTACGGATTTTTGAATTTCTCAAAGGTGTGGGCGTGGCAGACCCTCAAACTTTTACGACCCGCCAATGCTCGCCACAAAACGTTAAGTCACTTATAATTCCAGCCTGCATTGTCCGATCCTGACCAAACATCATAGGGTTGAAGCTGGACCCGGCCTGAACGCAGACATATGCGTATAATGCCAAACGCCTATAGCGCCACCTGTTGGTGGTTGGAATCGTCACTCTGTTTCCACACCTGGCATCTGAACGAACTCCTCCTACAGAATTCATGGAAATCCCTTCAAACTTGGTCAGGATACTCTTCAGCCATGGGGATCAAAATTTATGTACGGATTTTTGAAAATCTAAAAGGTGTGGGCGTGGCAGACCCTCAAACTTTTACGACTCGCCAGTGCTCGCCATTTACACACGTTGCATCTGATCGAACTCCTCCTACAGATTTAATGGAAATGCCTTCAATCTTGGTCAGGATACTCTTCAGCCATGGGGGATGAAATTGTATTGAGGGATTGTCCAAAATCTGAAAGGTGTGGGCGTGGCAGACCCTCAAACATCGACTCGCCACTACTCGCCAAAACCACAAACTCCCTTAAAAATCCTGCCTGCATTGTCAGATCCTCACCAAACTGCATAGGGTGGACGCTGGACCCGGCCTGAACGCATACATATGCCCATAATGCCACTCTCCTATAGCGCCACCTGTTGGTGGTTGGAAACATTGCACATTGTCCGATCCTGACCAAACTTCATAGGGTGGACGCTGGACCCGTTCTGAGCTCGGATATATGCCCATAATGTCACTCGCCTATAGCGCCACCTGTTGGTGGTTGGAAACGTCGCTTTCTTTATTCTTTGCGCTGCGTTGTTGTGATGTGTTGATGTACGTGGCATTCTCACGGCTCGCTCTACGCTTGACAAACGGCTGTGCGGTGCACGTCTGCCATCGACCAGCGCCTTCCCCGACGTGCGCTCAGGCCCGCTCATCGCTGCTTGCAGCTTTAATTATTATTATTATTATTATTATTAGTTGAGAACTGTAGATCATGTCTACACACAAGGCTAGATATCCTGCACACACAGCCAGGACACCAACATTGCAATCAAATTCTGCACATTTCTTCCATTCACCATCATGTTAAGAAGCTGGAGCCATAAAGTTTCTCTTAAAGCTCTTCTCTCTTCCTGTGTGTTATTTGTCTGACTGTTTGCCTGCCCCTATCCACTAAGGAGCAAACAGCAGTGGCTGCGTGTCCCAGCAGTGAGCCTACAGTCAACCTACAATGGATGGAATGGAGCACGGCACACAACATCCCAGTGGGGGTTACACACACAGGTGCATCAGTGAGCCTCAAAGCAGGCCCAACATTGGAGTTTTACAGCAATCAGGGTCGGTCCAAAACTCTGGAGGAACCACATGAATGCCACACTGTTACATAAGGCAGACAAACAGTGGCACGCCTTTGATGATGCCAACAGGACTCCCTATTCCTTGTTACGGGAGCAGCGCTGAGCCTGCTTCTTCTTCTGATCATGTGAGCCCTTTGTTCCTTGCCCTCCCAGAGCCAGGCAGCAATAGGCAGAGGTGGGTGGAAACCCGACCAGGCATCCAATCATGGCAGAGAGCCACACTGAAGCTGTCGAAGGAGCCCAGGGCACCGTAAGACTATCCTGCTGCTAGTCGAATTGGGGAGGCTGGAGGCACCTAATGTGTTAGTTGGCCCTGGTGAGTGACGTGTGCACAGGGCAGGACAATGAGTTCACTGTTCATCAGAATGGGGGTTGCTACATCAGACACGCCAATGTATCACACAACCAGCATTTCCGTTGTCCGGTAATTGTCAGACTTTGTCCAGGAAAAAAAATGTAAATGTCCAAAAATATTAGATCTATTGTCCGATTGGAAGTTGAGAATAACCCTAATATTTAGGTCTATAAAACAAACATGCACTGCCCTTATTATTTTTTAAAGGAACAGGCTATCCTGCTGTTTGAAAGTTATTAAACAACACGCATATGCTGCATTTTAAATAAAGCCCCAACCGTCGGTTATAAACAAGGAGCGAGATGGGTGAGAAGGATCAAACATGGCCAAGCAGACTAGGCTAGCCTTTTACAAAAGCTTTTTTACAAAGGCCAAAAACGCCAACTGATGAGGGTGAACTGTCTGATTAGGATGAACATGTAATACCTGAAGCCTTAAATGTTCGGACAGCTCCACTATAGAAAACTACAGTGTCTGGCGTTTAGGTCGGAATGGAGTGAGTTCCCTTGGCTAAGGCGCAAGGTAATTGATGACGATACAATTTTCTGTTCATACTGCGAAAAGGCAGGACGACGCAACAGATTCACAAGAGGGTCAAATCATTTTAGAATCTCTACTCTCATTGAACATAGTCAGAGCAATGACCATGTTGCGGCGCTCAATTTAACGCCAAAGCAGGTTGCCATTAAAGGCCACTTATTGACGCGCATCAGACATTCATGTTTTTTTTTCCATTGTAAACTTATAATAAACAGATAAACATGTTGCTCTTTTGTCATTCTTTAAGCTACATAGCATGCCGTTTTCTTCAATAGGCTAATTTAGAATCAGTAATTAATATTAGACCGGCTTATCATGACTATTTTGTCTTCGTTCTGAGTTGTATGTTAGAAATGTCGCAATAATTTACGCGGACCATTACGGGGCACTGGGGGACCACCAGTGGTCCACGGACCACACTTTGAGAACGACTGGGGTAGACAATAACAAAGGGGAATTGACCATGGACACAAACAGTACAAAGCCTAGCTCTCAGTGTCAGGAAGAGGGAGGAGGGCATGAAGTATTCTACCTGGAAATCAGGGAGTCCTCTTCTTCCTCTTCCTCTGAGGGGTGCTTGTCTGAGAATGCCCCCCTCCAGAAGGAGTGTGACAGGAGTCCCACCCAGCCCAACCTGTGCAGAGACAGACTGAGATGTGGACATGGCATTGGACAGCACCTGACTGATAGTTAACTAACTACAGACCTCAGAAACAGCCAGGTAACACACAGACATAGTTATCCATAACCTCAGTAACAGCCATGTAACACACAGACATAGTTAACTAACTACAGTACAGACATCAGAAAGTCGAGCCAGGTAAAACACATACATAGTTATCCATTACCTCAGTAACAGCCATGTAACACACATACATAGTTAGTTGTCCATAACCTCAGTAACAGCCATGTAACACACAGACCTAGTTAATTAACTACAGACATCAGAAAGAGCCAGGTAAGACACATACATAGTTATCCATTACCTCAGTAGCAGCCAGGTAACACACAGACATAGTTATCCATAACCTCAGAAACAGCCAGGTAACACACAGACATAGTTATCCATTACCTCAGAAACAGCCAGGTAACACAGACATAGTTATCCATAACCTTAGAAACAGCCAGGTAACAGTCAGTGCGGTTACATGTGTCCAGTTTTCGAGCGTGGTCGGGTTTCAATCGAAGATCCAATTCATGTAACTCCCCAAATCTAGATTTTCTGTGTCCGACTGAAATCAGATTTACACCCTCAGATAAGTGATCGGATTACGCTGGAAATCGGACAACGCGCGCATGTAACTCTCAAAACTAGATTCCAACTGGACAACAACAACTTTTGCGCATGCTTGAGATCCTGCCCATAGACATATATACATGCATCATATATGTCAGGGGTTTTCAACTGGTTTTGTCCCAGGGACCACCATTCTGACTAGAAAGTAATCCGCGGCCCACTGATGTGCCTGCGCGCTCACGTGTGTGCGTTCGTTCGTGCATGTGTGGGGAGAGGGGAGACGTGTCAGTGTAATATCTGGGCATGGTGAAGTCCACACAGCCTGTCTATTCCTGGCGAAATGGTAGACAGCGACAGTCTCATATCATTCTCTTGCCCTGTACTTATTCTTTAAAAAAAATGCTCTCACCCAGGTAGTTTGAAAGTTTGCAAAATACACCTCATTGCTTTTGCAGCAAGCTCTGGAAATTCGGTCTGGCAACTTATCCAGAACTTAGCACAGGCTACCATAGACTGGATAGGTGCAAGGCTACATTCTGTCAGCGTGAATCACCTTTATTATTATTTTAGACATATTTTTCTTATTTCAGACATTTTCAAGAGTAATCTGGAAATGTGTTGAAACATCAAAGCACTTTGAAATACTGAAACGAAACTGAAACTGAAACATTGACAGCGACTGTTTTGGACAGAACACACTAATTCACTGAACAAATATTTTCATATTACTTTTCCACCACTTGTTAGTCGTGTAATCCTTTCATATCGATGTGAATCAATCAATACTAAAACAACTTTAACTTAACTGTTTTTGTTTCATTTCACAACTTATTTACTGTATAATTAAAGGTAGCAGATGCCCGCTTGTAAACATTCCACATTTGATTTGAACTGAAGCGGCCAAGTTCTGGATTTGTCACTGCCATGTACCGTGAGATAACGCAGTTAACCCCCCATGGATAGTCGGGCTTTGGCCGAAATCGGGTTTATGCCATCATGTAACCGCACTGACAGACATAATTATTCATTTCCTCAGAAAGAGCCAGGTAACACACAGACATAGTTATCCATTACTCTTATCACCTCTTCTGGGGATCTTTCTGTAGCAAATCTGTCAGCAGGCTCTGAAATTCTGGGCTGAGTTTAGAGCAGGCGGCACCTGTGAAGAGAAATAGTTAACGCTTTTGATAAAGTTTTGGATGACCAATTTGTTTTAGTGCTACCAACATATCCATATAATTGCTATTTTAACCTTTTTTTCTTGGTGTTGGAGGGTCCTCGTGTGAAATTAGCTCAGTCAAGTCTAAGAAGGTCTCAGAAAAGAAAGGAGGTCTCCCTAAAACATGTTTTAGAGTCAGTCAACATGTATCTTTAAAAACGAAAATAACTTCTGTGTTTGCTTTTTCAGGACAGTATACATCACCTGTGAACATCTCGTAGAATATGCAGCCTAAGGCCCAGAGGTCGCTGGAGACACTGGTGGGCTCTCCTCTGACCACCTCAGGAGCACAGTACACAGGAGAACCTACAGGGAACCAGAGGAATCATCCACAACTAAACAAGAGGCATGAGGCCACAAGGTCCCATTTTTGCATTTTATGGGCGTAATTTCCAAACTTTTTGACTGCACCTCATACATTCTAGACCAAAATAAATTCACCAGAATGTAGGCATCGGGAGATGGGCTATGTCATTTATTTATGTTTTTACAGGCTGAAAATCACAAGCTACACTGATTAACAATATAACAGTCAGGTTGAATAGATGTGGTAGGGCATTTTAAAACAGGTCTGACAGGCTACAATAAAATGCTTTTGCGACTGGCAAAATAAAATGTATTAAGTGTATGATCTTTAGTTGACAAAGACCGTGATATAATACCGATACCATCCATACAATGGAACATATGTACCTTTTAGTCTATATATCCAACCCCTAAACTAAACACACCAAAAAACACTGAAAATATCTGAAACTATCCAACAAACACCAACATAGTACAGCTGGCACTGATAAAAGCTAGCTAGCTTCCTAAATTATGTATTTCAGCAATAAAATCAGTGACTATGTGCCACCGCCTTCACATAAGTAAGTGCATGCGCAGTGTAGAAGTGTAAAGTAAGTGGTAAAAGGCTTAAAAGCACAAGGCTGAAGTTAATTGGTAAAAGGTTTGGTTAAAGCCAACCAATAGCATTGTCATGCAATCCCTTTAAACTGAATGCGTCAGACGAGATTGCAAAGTAAGAAGATGGCAATATCACTGTAAGTCTGTTTCGACAGTTTTACAATAAATGTCCAAACATGCGTAGCATGGGATACATATTCAACTTAATAATCTAAATCCATTTAATGGAGCACATTTGCCTTTTCGGAGCTGGAACAAAAAATGTAGAGCTTACATCTTTGCTGAAATGTGTCTTGCTCCGGTGCGGCTTGTGGGACCAAAAGAGTATAATGATAAGTGTAATTGAGAGCAAGTATGCTACATTCACTCCTTTCCCAAATAGCATAGGCTACGTACTGGGTGCTGATGCGAAAGATTGATATTAAGCTTTTAGGCTACTGCACCAATATATTAGCTTTGTCTCAGTTAACTTTGGTATTCGAAGATAATTAGATTGAAGTTTATACTTTACTGAGCTTTTTCCACTTGGGGAACAAACAGTACACTATTTTGTACAGTATTCAAGAAAACAAGATTTCGCAGTAGTTGTCGAAAACATATAGAGCCCTAATTTGAAAAAATAAGTATTTTAATGATGGTCAGGGCCAATTCAGTGTGAGCAATTGCTTCCTGAAGAGTATTAGTCTGCTTACTTCGAAGAAAGCTATCCTTGGTAGCATTATGAGATCCAACAAACCCATAACTCGTTCTAATGAATTCGAATGCAACCCATATTGGGCACGCACACATAGAAACGGGTTGAAGTTGATTCTCTGGTGTTCTCTAAACTTGTGCACTTCACAGCAACACGATCTCCAGCAATACATGTCATCATGACAACAATTCAATGTTTAAGTGAATGAATATCTAGGTCAAGGATGGGCAACTGGCGGCCTCTTCATTTATTGCGGCCCGCCGATACATGTTGACGGACTTTTACTTTGACATCATTCAAAATGCACGTCTCAGTAATCTAGCAATATGCTAACAAAGCTCCTAAATTTCCTAAAGGCACAGAGCTATGCAAGCACAACATAAATACTTTGAATCGTCAGTCAGAGAAACAGACTCAGCTTTTTCTGAAATTACTCTGAAAGTACTCTGAAACGGTAACGTTGGCATCGTATCAGTTGGCAGGGAACATAGTCATATAGTGATATAAAAGTCATATAGTGAGGGAGAGTTTGTGAAGTCTTGTGTACGTGATGACGTTGCTATCCTCAACCCTGAAAATGACGGATCATAGCGGTCTGTGTCAGACCTGCAGCTGTCAGGCACGGAAATTGAACAGAGCATATCTTTAACAACTTAATCGAGACACAGTTATGTACAGATCTTGAGAAGTGCCCTCTCAAAAGTTTCCTTGGCCCCACCAATAAAACAATTAAAAAACGTTTTATTTTGAGATCGTCAAATTCACACTTAACTGCAAATCGAGTAGCACAGCAATCCAGCCTGTTTGAGACTGCAATGGGAAGCACACGCCTCTGTTTGGTCGTGATTGAGTGAGTGAACAGACGGTGATAACGTTTAGTAAACAGACTTGGACCAACAGTCCGACCCAAGCTGGTGTAAGCTGCCATAATCAGCTGCTGGATATAAAGGTGATGAACATGTTTAAAATAGTAAAAGAAACTAAATGATTAAATCATCTCGGGTTAATTCTAGATGTCATGGCTCTCTTGTATCATGCCGTTTATTGATCCTGTGGTTATGCTACCTTACTCAGTTGAACTCTAGCCTACAACGTTAACCTACTCACTTGAGCTGCAAATCCCTACCATACTACAGTATAATTATCACCCATCTCAGCAGATGTCTTCAATATGTTTATTGTTGTGTCATATTTTAAATCTACATTTGTTAATTTCTCTTCCTAAAACTCACTAGAAGACACCATTTAAAAGGTTATTTTCAAAAAAAAATCTTATGGGGGAGCATGCCCCTAGACCCCCCTAGATTTGCTTGGTCACAGGAAAAATAATAGATGTTTTCTAGGGGAAAGCCTGCCCTAAAGTGGGAATTGGCCCTCTGGTAGCGATAAAGAAAAGATGTGGCCCTCTCCAGCATTAAAGTTGCCCATCCCTGATCTAGGTTAAACATTGTAAATTGAATTTGGAATGTAAACATTGTTGTGCATAATAGGTTATTATTATACGGCTCTTCAGAATGTTCCAAAAAGTACCGTTGATTTGAATGGGCCATCCCAACTTTCATTCTCCAAAAATAAAGGCGGCTGCTTGCTTCAGCGTTGGGATTAATTGTTGCGCAAAATTTACTCAGTGCAGTTCATGCTCCCAAAGGTTGCGCGTGTTGTCATGAGCCTGCCATTTGCTTGGCAGATAGAAAGCTGTTTCCCTTACAGAAAGTCTGAAGCTTGAAGTTCTTTTCAAACCTTTGCTTGGGTAGCACTGTTAACCTGAGCAGACATGCAGACTACATTTTAGTAATTCCATCACGTAACATTCGTTTTCTAAAAACAATCACATATTGCATGTTTTACTGTGGTAGAAAATGTGTAGGTTTAATGCTAACGTATATGGGGAATCCTATAGAGACTGCGCTAGGTATTAGCATCAATTAATTCACGTTAATGTTTTTGTATGAGCCTGACATTTGCTCTGCAGATAGATAACAGGTTCCCTAACAGAAAGTCTGAAGCTTGAAGTTCTTTTCAAACCTTTAGTTGGGAAGCACTGTAAAACTGAGTAGACATGCAGAATATGTTAGTAACCTCATCTCGTAACATTCGTTGATAGAATGCAGGCTGCGAGGCTCGCATAAGACTTTACGTAAAAAATGACGCAAGTCTAGAAAAAGGGGCAGACGAAAAAGGGGCTGCGCGTCGGGGTGTTGTTCGCCCCGTCGGGATTTATTGTTTGAGAATGACCTCCGGACAATACATTATCCCTTGCTTATTTGCTACACTGTACAGTGTGTTCAATTTCCTGAACAATTTCTTGATCATTATAGCTCATAATGTAAATTTAGCATGGCCTTTAACATTAACATTAGCTATGCTAGCTCCCTAATGAACTTCACGAGACTAGTCTTCAAAGAGCCAATGTTTCTAAAGTCTATGGTTTCTAGTCATTTTCTACAGAAACGGACACAGGTATATTTCTGAAGGGATCCTTTTTATAACATTATGAGCCTGTCAGGGGTGAACACCAGCAGTTAACTTTGACGCATATGCTTGTCCCATGGGAATACACTGCATAGCCTTTTTGCGGTTGCCAGTATATAGGAAGGACTACTTTTGTATGCGATTGCAGTATTATATTTTATTCTATGAGGAAATTATTCTGGTGAACAGAAAGAAAACAGAACATTTTCTATACTTTTGTTTTTAATTTTTTACCATTTTCCTATATACCAATAGAAAAATGGGGCCAGGCTAAAAAAAATCTCAAGGTCCCTTTTAAATTGCAAACATTTGGGATTTAAACTGCACAGAGACTTCACATAGTAAGAACAGGTTTGAGGCAAAGACGCACATTTTATGAGAACTGCATGTTGTACGACATAAATTACATGGAACTCCCACGTTTTTGCCCAGAAAGACATAAATGAGCAGTCGGTCGAAAGAGGTTGCACCTGATATAAGATTATCAGACGGATTTTGTTGAGGAATGAAATGGCTCCTTGTAGGCAAGCATTCCAAATTACTGAATCTTAAAATAGGGCCCACAGCTAAAACCAAAGGCCCCTTTTTATTATTATAAGTGTGTTTTCATATAGTTCTCTCATTTGTTCCACACTCCATCAATTATATGCTAGCAATCACTAACGTTGCAATTCAGCACTTCTGTCTGTTCATCTGTGTGGGGAAAAAAACAGGGCAAAGCACATTCCTTGAGGATAAAATCAGCATTTTATGGTTTGAGAAATGGAATATCTCCAGAGTGCCACACTTAGGACATTGCGTCAGCCCACTACCATCAATGAGTTGAAGTTCTTCTGTTGGGATGAATGGGCGAAAAATCCCCCCAACTGTTGTGTGGGACAGATCGACAGGTTGTGGAGTTTTTTTTTTATTTTAGTCATTAGTCATTGTTGTAGAAGGGGTTCATACCAGTTGTGGGAGGTAGGGCTGGGCGATATGACGATATATATCGTGAGGACGATAGAAACGTGTCTATCGTGACCTTTCTCCTCTATCGTTTCTATCGTGATAAACTTATTTTTTCACTATTACAGCTAATATACATTTTAATATAATTTCACATCCTAATATAACATTTTGCTTTTCTTATTATGCAAACTCTAAGTTTATACAACTGTAAAAAAAGAATATTAAGATACATTTTAGAGAACGTGGTTTTGCGACACGACACCGCTTTACATTACGCTGCTTTGCATCATACGCTTGCGACATGATTGACGGTGAGAGCCCGCGAAATTTAATTCTGGTTTTAAAAAAAAAATGAATAATGGACGCGCTGCAGGAAGGTGTAACTGTTACCACAGCCGCTGTTATACAATTGGGCATCGACACCCATTGCTAATGACAGCGTCATTACTTTATTGCAGCAGTGAAAATCAAGACATTACAGACGTGCAAATGCTGGGGTGGCCCATTCAAATCAACGGAACTTTTTTGAACATTTTGGAGAGCCGTATAATACAAGTGTAGCCATTTATTAGCAGATTCTGTTCCATTTTTCTCAATGATGGTCAAATAGTTGTAGTTTAAGATCCACTATTTCGTTAGTTTAGATTTCTTTTCAGTATTTCAAAAGTGAAGGAGCTGTGGGAGCACAAGAACAGTGAGCATCTAGCAGCGATTATCATAGACATAGCATATGTGTATATGTCTTTGGCGTTTATAGCTTAACTATCTAGATTCTAAGTAGCATGGAGGTTTTTTTTGGTACTCCACGTAGATCATAAACCCTTGAAGATAAAAATGAAATTGGTTGGGAAATGTAAACGCTAATATGCTTTTTATCCAGATAAAACGCAGCTCCATCGTTTACTTGCGTTCGTTTACAGGACCATCTTCACTGTTGCACCAACGGGCTGAAGCGGTCAATGGGGCGTATGTGTAATGGCCAACTTCTTAATTTTTTACGTGGCCATATAAGAAAATGTTTTTCTCATCATTATTGCTATAGCATATGAACAAACATTGAAAAGAAAGTTTTTTAATTAAATTAAACTTGATTTATCTTCTGAAGGTAGGCCTACATTAAAGAACCACTAAAAGTCACAAGCACTGGACTAAATGTCATGCACTTTGTTTTAATCTTACTATTTAAAGATTCAATGGAAACGTTCAGTACAATCTGCGTAATTGTGGTACAGGTCGTGATGGATCACACTTTTAAGTACACCCCTATCCAGTAAAGCAAGAGGGCATATCGTGATATATATCGCTATCGTGATATAAAATAATCCATATCGTGATATATGTTTTTTTCCATATCGCCCAGCCCTAGTGGGAGGGAGAGATTCACATACATTCACACTATGGTAATTTAACTTTGGATCAGTTGGTCAATAAAAGGATAAATAAGTACATATTTTTATAGATAAATATCCCTTTGGCGTCTCTTCATTTAAATGAAGAGCCAATGACATTTAAGGTCATATTTATGCATTTTTTCAGAAAATCATAAGGGGTTCACAAACTTTCTAGCAGCATGTATGTTGTATGTTACCTTGGATTCGATTCTTTATATTCTTACTGGGGACCATCTCTTTGCTGTCTCCGGCACCTGTTTCGGCTGAGAGGACCAGGGCAAAGAACTCTTCTAGGCTCTCACACTCAGCTTTGGCCAGACAGAAATTTGAGTACTTTAGTGTACCGGGACCATCCAGTAAAATCTACAGGCAAAGACATGAAGCTGGTTATATGCAATCACTTAGGTTCACAGGGTGAATATGTGCACACAGTAAGCTTAGAGGACTGGTTGATCACTATACCTTGGCTGGAGTGAGATCAGAGAACACGATACCAGATTCGTGGATGTGCCTCAGCCCTCTGACAAGGTCAATTCCAAATTCTCTGACAACATCTTCAGAGAGACATTCATCCTGAGATATAAGTGCTTCAAGTGAGCCTCCTGAGGATGCAAAACACAGACACGCTGTCTACATTTATTTCTATGTAAATACAGTCAGTATTTCAATGTAAGGAATAACAGCCCCCAAGGTGCCTCAGAGTTTGGAAAACAATGGGTGATGCATTACTCCATGAAGCAAAGCAAAGTTGGAAGACGAGTTTCCTCACTCCTTTTCCGTAAACCAAAACACTGCATGTGTCACCCAGACCTTACTCATCGAGGTACAATTTCATTCTTGAATCGTATTCAGTCACACAACTGCAAAGAAAATCAGGGCCTGTGTCTTGTGTGGCCCTGAAGAGGGACTAGGACTGCTGGGGATGATTTCTTAAAGCTGGTTATGTATCATAAAATTAATAAATTCCAACATCTCACCAGTGCACAATTCCACAACCAGCCACAGATGATTACTGGTCTCATACCACTCATAGAATGACACCACATTATCTTGTTTGATATCATGAGTCAGTCGCACCTGTCAAAACGGCCCGTAATGAAAGTTAGATAAACAACTGAAAGTAGAGTGACATTCATTTTACGATGAGTTCTTACAAGTCAATAGCGCTTAAAAAAAAAAAAAAACACTACTTACGTGGTTTGTTAATTCAGGTCTTTTTGATTTCTCGCTGCAAATGATTGCAACAAAGTGAATACTACCTTTTCTTCTACCTTTGTATACAACGGACTTGCTTCCCCTCCCTATTTCTTCATATAGAATGAAGTTCTCCATCAGCAAATCTGTATCCAAATAGTTGACAGGTTAGCCCACCTTTAAAGTAAATGACAAAACAATGTGAACGTTATCTAAGGTAAACGAACTTGCTGTCTGCTAAGCTAGCCATCATGGACTAAACGTTAAATGAGTAAGTTGCCTGAAATAAGAACAACGATAATTCTTGAATTATAAGTTGCTGGCTGGCAACTACATCAACACAGAAAATGTTAAATGTTAGGGGGCATCTAACAAACGACACAGACAACGTTACATACTATGTATACATTGCAACCACGCCACGTTTACCAACGTCAAGTTAATCTGTTTTACATTTGGCGAGGTACTCTGTTGTGGACAAACAAAAAGGTATCATAGTTAGCATAACTAGCTAGGTGAGTGAATAGCATTAGCAACGCTTACCAAAACTGTAGGAACTGTCAAACGGTAACAACCAGTTAGCTGGCCAGCTAGCTATTTGTTGGTTGCTCAAAACGTGACAAACGTAACTGAAATGCTTCCTCAAAAAGTAACATAAGCATACGCCTGTGGTGTTTCTGTAGATTCGGTTGGGTTGGCAACGTTAACGAATAACATTAAAGAGTAGTCTTTGATAACATTGCTTACAAAGTTTTTTTGGTTTGGTCACTCTAGGTTCGCCATCGCCCTACCGCGCAGTGCAGACAATGACAGATTCGCCCATAGTTTCGTCAGAGGTGTAAAGGAATACACCTACAGTGAAATATTTACATTACTGAAGGTTTTCTTTCCAAAGCTTTTTATAAATTAATATATTTAGCCTGAAAATACTGATTTATGTGTATAGAGTCCGGTTACTGTAAAGTGATATATTTAAAGTAGTCAAACGGATCAATGCACCCCTACTTTTAAGCTATTCCATCGGTTGCTAGGATACATCGAAGGACGCGATGCATGAAAAGAGCGCTCATGCTGCCGCTTGAGAGGGAAGTTCTGAATAATAGAGTAACGCAGTACATTACATTCATTTGTATGTTATGAATTCTACTCAAGGTGTGTTATGATGATTACTTAATGAATGTGTATTTATGTAACATGTTTTCGCAATAAAGTGTTCAAAGCAGTGAACCTAGGCCTACTTTTCTAACTTTACTTGACTTCAACTTTATTCTGTGGAAGAGACTTCTTTCAGCCATGTTTTCCAGAGGGTCTGGCATCCCTATGCTGGCAGATAGTGGGTAGGTGTTTGATTCCCCATGGATTCTCTCTTGCAACAGGGTAGCCTACTTTGCTGTAGGTAGTGGGTAAATGGTGGAAGACGGATAGTTTATACAAGAATATATTTGTACTATTATGTCCTATTGTTTTCCAGAATATATAACAAAGGTATATTCCAACACTTTTCTCCACTATGGGAATAATGTTTTTCTAAAACCCTATCCCCGGAGCTCACTGGCAGCTAGTAGTGTTTATACATTTTGTTTATTTTTATATTATATTATTGTAAGATTTGATATTAACTGGGCCTCAACTTACACTCAAAGCTGTTTGTGGAAACAGAGCCGTCGTTTAGGGGTTAAAGGTGATGACAATTCTAGGGACCCACCACAGCCCAGGGGGGACCACAAAAACCCCAGTAGCATATTATGTAGGCTTCCCTTATTATGACTAAATTATTATCTTATATTCATGCCAATGCATCAGAGTTAAAACAAAGCCAAAAAAATCAAGAAAAAAATGTTTCTATTTTCCGAACAATAACCCCCTTCTTTAAAATATGGTTTGGTCCAAGGTTCGCTGTTTTGAGAATTTGCTCGTAACGTTAATTCTCTCTGCTGCTACTCCAGAATCAGCTGTAGCCTCCTCTTACACCCACCCCTAGCACTCCAAACGTGCTGATGGTGGTGAGTGAGTGAGGTAGACACTTGTTGGCTATTTTGACTCATTAGTGAACTGCTGTACCATTGTTGTCTGGGAATTCCCCGCCCCTTCACTGCATTTCATTTGTTCAGTTAGTCTGGCCAACTCCTCAATGGAGGTCCACTTCACTCACGTAATTGGACACGCCTTTAACCAATCAGACCAACGATACTATACAACGATACAACGATCGGTAATAAAGCAAACACATCTTTTTTCTGTATGAATTGTTCCAGAGCAGGTTTCTGTTCTATTTTCAAAGAAAACTTGCCTTTGAAATCATCCAAGACAGCCGCGAAAGCAGTATATAGTTTACCGTGCTTTTCTCTTAAGTTTCGCTTTTGTTACGGTAGACGTGGTTATTTTAAATCCGCCAATGGCGCGCCAGGTAGCCAAAAGCCAGTTTGTGATTGGCTCCAAGGATTCTGGAAATCTTGAAATGAACGGCTATCCAAAGTTTGCCAGACCCAGTTCTGAGGCAAAATCAATTTGGCCGGAAGAAGTGGGGCGGGACTTCCCAGACTAGTACCATTGGCAATTATATACACATTAGTCTAAGCTTTTTTGATTCTGCAATGAATGGCAAAATGCAGATTTATTTGTCTACTTAAGTCACTGTCCTTGCGGTCTACAGAGCCAGGCCACTCTACCCAACAAATAGCAGAAACCAAAGTTACTACAGGCCGTAAAGGGGATAGTGAATAATAATAGCATGATATATAGGCTACATAATAATACCCACTGACTCTTTGTTGAGTGGTTAATTGAAAACAAAAATAACGAATTGGGTGCATTACGTCAGGCACTGTCAAGAACATAGAGGGACAGGAACATTAAGAAAATGTTGTAATACATAAAGTCTAAGAGGGGGCCCACGCCGTGGTGGCGGTATTTTTTGATATTGAAAAAGCCTATGATATGGTGTGGAAGCAGGGCCTTTTTATAAAGCTTAAACAGTTGGGAATAAGAGGAAGAGTGCTTTGCTGGATTAAGGATTTTCTAACAGAAAGGAAAATATCAGTTAGGATAAATGGAGGTCTTAGTACACAGTATGAGGTAGAGAATGGTATTCCTCAGGGCAGCATTATAAGTCCTTAACTATTCTCAATTGCTATAAATGACATTTTTAAGGATGTTGATAGTGATGTTGAAGTAGCATTATTTGCTGATGATGGAGCGGTGTGGAAAAGAGGAAGAAATGTGGAGTTTATAGTTAGTAAAATGCAAAAGACAATTAGTAAAATTGAAAAATGGGCATTTGAGTGGGGATTTAGATTATCTGTAAATAAATCCAAGACTGTCTTTTTTACCAGAAAGAGGCATATTAATGAGTATCTAAAGATCAGGATTTATGGCAGTGAATTAGAGAGAGTGAAGTGTTTTAGATACTTGGGCCTATGGTTTGATCAAAAGCTTCTGTGGGCAGAGCATATAAGGTGGTGGTAAAATGTAAAAAAGTGCTTATAGGCCGTAAGGTGAACACGGTTTTCGTTTCAGCCCGTTCCACTCACTGGCATCTACACAATCTTTAGCTTATAAAAAAGAACGAGTCGTGGTTAGTTACCAAAAAAAAGTTTGTCGCTGATTTTCCAGTCGATTGTCTATATGGCTTTGTTTTATGCAGAACTAGAGACTTCAGAGCGTAATAAGATTTTTGTCGGGAGCCGTGCCACGGTTCGACACGTGATCATGCTACACCAATGAGAAGGCTGCTTTTTGACAACAGAATGGAAAAATGGCGGCTCCCGTGCGGTTGGAAACAACGTTAACGATAGAGGATAACTCTCAAACGTCCTCAAAAGTGGACTAAATTAATTCTAATTAGTGCTGTATACATAGCCGCGTCCAAGAATAACAATGAGGCAAATATACGATAATATTATTTTTATGTTAAATCATTTACATCAAGTTTGACATACATGGGAATACACATTACTGACGATCTTACATGGACTGTGAACACCCAGCACACCGAAGAAATCAAGGCTGTAGCCTACTTCCTACATCAGCTGAGGAAGTTCAGAGCATCCGCACCCATCAGCTGTGTGTCCTGACAGCATCACTTGGTAAGGGAACTGTACAGCCTGTGACTGCAGCACCGAATCATCAGAGCATCTCTCCATATTCTGCAGGAGACCTACAAGAATAGACTTACCTACCAGCGCCCAAGGTATTGTAAAGCATTCCTAACATCCTGACCATGGACTTTTCAAAACACTGAGGTCAGGCAAACGTCTCTGCTGCTACAAGACCAGAACAGAGAGACTGAGGAGGAGCTTCTTTCCTCAAGCATTCCTTATCCCTCTTGCTATTTATGAACAATATTTCTTGATCTTTCTTTCTTCACACTCGCACAGAAAAAACAGTAGTATTTCTATGTATGAGACAAATAAACCTCCATGTATCAATGAAAGGCAGTAATTGTATATACCAATGACCATCTGTTTGTTCATTCATTCATTCATTCATTCATTCATTCATTCTTCCACAAATGAAAACAACACTAATGAACCATAAAAACACTCTTTATGAAACATGATATATGATATATAAAACTGTACAAAACTGAATAAGAAATAACAGATGAGGGACACTCAGTTCTCACTGTAAGTGTCAGTGTCAGGACAGTTATCTTCCAGTTCCTCAGATTCTTTTGTGTTGGCACAACTACAGCAACGACATAGGTCTGTGCAACACAATCCTGCAGAAAAACAGGAACATCTGTCTGTCTCACAGGCACCTTTGCAGCCACAGTGTATCACATGCAAAACACTGTCAGGGGCCGGATTTCTAGTCATCCAGGTGACGTGCAAGTTCCCATCCTCTATTTGCCAACCATATCCAGCAGGTGATGGAGCACTTACATTTTGTTTGAGACAGGACCTCATTATTGCAGCCTGGTAGTTTGCCCTTTTGCAGTGCTGATGGAGGGCATCAGTGGTAGGGGGAATGGATAATTCTGGCAAGGCTGATGATGTCATACAGAAAGCCTTGAACCTAGCTTCATTTACATTTTCAGCAGCTGGCTGATCATATAAGTGGCATACATACTGGCAAAGAAATGCAAATGTTGACTGCTCCAAGTTAAAGTTAGTACCTAAACTTTTAAAAGCCTTTAGGTACTCATCTTGCAACAGAAAATGTCTTTCTTTTTCCTTTGCCATAAAAGGCACTTGTGGAGTCACACCCAGAGAATGTTTGAATTCCGATCAAGGCTGAACACACACTGGTTCCAAGAGCTGATGACACCTTGGTAATGTCAATGATACATGTCCTGTTGCCAGTCCCTGTGAAAACATATAAAGTGCATGGCAAATCTGTCTGCACACTTACAGCAATGACTGCCACATCTGTAGATGCCAGACAGTGGAGCGGGTTGAAACGAAAACAGGGTTCACCTTACAGCCTATATGAGGATGTGCATGTGTGTGAGTGTGAGTGTGCACACACTGGGCACCTTCACGAGGCTTCTCTCCAGTCTTCTCTTCCACACACACACACACACACAAACAGAGTTGAAGACCTTGTAAATGTTTTCCCACATAGTATGTTTTTGCATATGAAAATGCCAGTGAAAATGCCTTTGCATATTGTAAACATATAAAAGGTCAGGCACATTTATGTGGACCTTCCCTGCCATGTACTATCAGGTGACGTTTTAAAGACCCAGCTTGTTTAGAAGTTTTTCCACATTGGCATGAGTATCAACATATGCATTTGAGAAGGGCAAACTTCAGACTTCAGAATTCAAGCATTTACGTGACTTTTCTTCGCTGTGCAACCGCTGATGGCATTTCAGACTTGATGTCCTAGTGCAGTGTTTCTCAACCACTGGGCCGTTGCACTTATCATCCTTATTACTTCTGTATGTTGTGCTGTGTCTTATTGATATAATGTATTTAACCCTTATTTAATGTTAATCACAATTACAAACGAGGGTCTGACAGGGCTTACAATTAGGTGTGAGTGCTCCAGATCAATGAGGAAAAGTCAACCCCCTCGCTGGATTTCTAAAGTTGGGATGATTATTGTATTTCTGTAAGTGTGTGTGTGTGTGTGTGTGGGAGAGAGAGAATCTGGGAGTGGAGCTGTAATGTAATAGGGGAATGAGGGTTTATTGTTGTGAATGAAATCTCACCTGTGAGTGTGTGTGTGCTTGTGTATGTGTCGATGTGGAGTGAAATGTGTGTGTAGCCTACTGTATGTGGGGTGTGTGTGTTTGTATGTGGAGTGTGTGTGTGGTTGTTGCCACCCTAAGTTTTTGCCCATTTTCTAAAATCCATAGTGTCAAAGTTAGTTACACTCGCAGGCAAACATAGTTTTTGCAGGGGCAGTGAACCAGCTCAAGGATCACCTTTGGAGCTGGTGGAAGTGACATCCAGAGTCATAATTCTTGTCTTTGTTCATCTGTGTGTGATTTCTAAGAAATGCTCATGACTTCTTACAATGTTGCATGGAATTGTTTGTGTATCATCTAAGCCTATGATTTCTCACAGTTAAGATCACCTCAGCTGACGTAGGAAGTACAGTCTTTGCCTTGATTTCTTCGGTGTGCTGGGTGTTCACAGTCCATGTAAGATCGTCAGTAATGTGTATTCCCATGTATGTCAAACTTGATCTAAATGACTTAACATAAAAATAACATTATCGTATATTTGCCTCATTGTTCTTCTTGGACGCGGCTATGTATACAGCACTAATTAGAATTAATTTAGCCCACTTTTGAGGATGTTCGAGTGTTATCCTCTATCGTTAACGTTGTTTCCAACCGCACGGGAGCCGCCATTTTTCCATTCTGTTGTCAAAAAGCAGCCTTCTCATTGGTGTAGCATGATCACGTGTCGAACCGTGGCACGGCTCCCGACAAAAATCTTATTACGCTCTGAAGACTAGTTCTGCATAAAACAAAGTCATATAGACAATCGACTGGAATTTCAGCGACGAACTTTTTTTTGGTTACTAACCACAACTCGTTCTTTTTTATAAGCTAAAGATTGTGTGATGCCAGTGAGTGGAACGGGATTCATTTTCTAAAGGACTTTTCGTGCTTCATTAACGTGATGAGGTGTTTGAGGGGTGTTGATTGGGGGGCAAACAGGACTGCATTAAGTGCAATTTACAAAGGTTTAATTCGATCTGGGATTGACTATGGGTGTTTTATTTATGGTTCTGCTGCTCCGAGTCATCTAATGAAGCTGGATATGATCCAATATAAAGCTCTGAGAGTGTGCTGAGGAGCATTTAAGACCACTCCTGTGGCAGCAATTCAAGTAGAAATGGGGGAAATGCCACTCAGACTAAGAAGGGAGCAGTTGGCATAGGTTTATTGGACCAACCTTAAGGGACACAGGAATGATCACCCATGTCAAAAAGTGTTGTTACCCTGCCAGGAGAAGGAAAGAAAGCAGAGTTCAAGTTTTGGCTGGACAATACAGCAAGCTGCTAGGGGAATGGAAACCTCTGAGTTGAGAGTAAGACCGACAGTGGCATATTCTAGGGTTCCTCAATGGATGCTTGAGGAGGTAATAGTAGATTTCTCTCTATTAGACCGTAGGGAGAATGGGGAGTGTGTGGATGAAACCATGGTTCAAATGCACTGTAATTTGCAGTATCCCAACAGCATCCAGATGTATACTGATGCATCTAAAATAGGAAGCAAAGTTGGAGTGGCTTTTGTGGTCCCAAAGTTGTAAAAGTGACAAAAAGAATGACTGATGACTTGGCTGTGTTTACAGCTGAACTAGCTGCAATAAGACTAGCGCTAATGTGGGTGGAAGAGAATAGGCTCAAATGTGTAGCAATATGGTCTGACTCCAGTTCAGCTCTAGTCTCACTAAAAAACATGCACTCTGAATCAAAACCAGACATTGTTTATGAGGTGTTGGAGTTAGCAAATCGGGTGCAGAAGGCAGGAATTAGTATTTCCTTTGGGTGGGTTCCAGCACACATGGGAGTTGAAGGAAACGAAATGGCTGATAGATTTGCAAAACAGGCAGCACTGAAACATGATGTAGACATCAATGAAAGTCACAGTAAAACAGAGGTCAAAAGCATTATTAAGGACAAGGTTGGGGATATATGGCAGTACATGTGGGACCATGAAACAACAGGAAGGAATTTCTATGGAATTCAAAGAAGAGTTGGGGGTAGCAGGAGTACTGTTAGGAGCAATCAGGAGGAAAACATCCCGTCAAAAATGAGGTTTGGACATATGGGACTAAATAACACTCTAGTCAAAATTAAAAAACATGTTGATGGACTCTGTGTTTGTGGAGATAGTCAAGAGACCATAGAACATGTAATAGAGATGTGTCCAAGATATCAGAGACAGAGAAAGGTACTTAGTAGTCTCCTGAAAGAAGAGAAAGTGGTATTGAAGATTTCCAACATTTTACAGAGAAACTCGGGAGATATTTGTTTCAATTTTATTTTTCATTTTCTGAAAAAAAAACAGGTTTATTTTATAGGATTTAGTAAGGGTGTTCAGATCCACACTCCAGTACAGAAGGTGGCGGTAATGCACACTAAAAGTTGCTTGCCAACCGCCATAAAACAAAAAAGAAGAAGGGGGCCCACGCCAATATTCTTTCAGGGGGCCCAGAATTCCTAGCAACGGCCCTGCGTGGAAAACCATAGACATGTATAGATAGACGCCGCCTCCACTGCTTCAGCCCGTTGCCTCGCCGAAACGCATCGCCACCATTTTGGGAGAGGAGCTCTCTGCCGTCAGAGGTCTGTCAGAGGTGTCAAACAAGCGCAAGTTGCCAGGAGCTGCGGTTTATCTGGATAAAAATCACGATAACCTTTTACATTTCGCAACCAATTTCATGGAGTATTCAAGGGTTTATGCTCTACGGGAAGTGTGTGAAAAAGATTTGCCTCTACATTACTTTGAATCTCGCTAGTTAAATCGCCAGTCATACATGTGCATGGGTCTATGATAAACGCTCACTTTAATTGCACAGCTCGTGCACTTTGAAAAATACTGAGAAGATCTATAAACTATCGAAATAGTGCTTCTTTAGTTACTACGTATTGACCATCATTAAGAGAAAGAGCATACATCAAATAGTGAGAAACTGGCAGTCAGTGTGTTTTTCATAGTTTAATAGTTCCTTTTCAAGTATGTGCATTAAGAAACCTTGAACAGTGCAATTGGCAATACACAGTTATTTCACAAATCAACATTACAAAAAAAAGCTATATATTTCTATAGCAGTAAAAATATACACATCTCAATATACACATACACATCTCAATAGTTGAACTGTAATATAAATAACATAGCATATATATAATACAATATAATATAATGACTCAGTATAATGTGCAACGGAATAACATATATATGATATATATAATATGTGATACAATATAATATAATATAATATAATATATTTTAAGATATATATGTGATACAATATAATATAATATATGTCATCCAGCATGAGCGCCACACGTCCATACTTCACTGGATCTTCCTCTCTTTTTCTTCTCAACATGTCCAGGATCATGGTGTTGAGTCGAGGCTTGGAATCCACAGAGCTCATCCACCTTTATCAAATGAAAAAGTAGTTATTATTAAGTAGCAATAATATAATAAAAATGTATTTGAACCAGTCATTTCCTATCAATAAAGTGCATTTAAATGTAATGGCAAATACCTTTGCAATGTATGTGGATGTGGTAGGTGGAGGTGGAGAGACTCTCTCAGGTAAGAGTAGGCTTTGGGCCCGTGCAGGTGGAGGGTGAGGGCAAACTCCCTTTGCTCTTTAGTGTACTCGTGGCCCTGTTTGGACAGGAGGCCTAATGGAAGATCTGAAATGCAGATATCACACAGTAATTAGTAAATGACTGAAAGAGTATGAATGTCATTATGAAAACACCAATAGGCTAATGTGTTTATTTCCAGGCAAGGCCATATGAATGCAAATATGTAATCTTGTCGTGGCTGTAGACAAAAGCCAACAATCATTGTCTTAATAGCTCTAGCTTAAAGATGCACAAAAGCCAGGAACCATGACTGATTGCTCTAAACAGGTGCCCATAAACACCTGCCAACAAAGGTACCTGGCTATTGTGTGTCTTGAAGCTAGAGCTATCAGACTGATTGTTGGCTTTAGTCTGTGCCGGATGCTATTCAAACTATGAATGGGGGCATATTACAGACGTTGTCAGGTATTTGGAGTTTAAGTTTGATATATGAAATTCAGAAAAGCCAAGCATTTGAACACATTATTGCAGTTGTATTTCTTTGGTTACAGCCCTAAGATATACATGACATTCAAAGTTTAATTTCAATGTTACCTGAGCATAAGTCAAGCCTCTCTTGCAGCTCTTCATTTATGAGGTTCTTCCCCCTGAGGTCCTCCAGAAGACAACGCACTGTTTTCTTCGCCCTCCGCTCTCGGGCCTTTGAGTTCCTCATCTCTTTCTCAAGACTCTCCACCCTAGCCAGGGCTTGATTGAGTCTAGTCTTGAGAAGAGTGGGAGATGGAGGCAATGCATAAGTGTGTTCCTAGTAAAAAAGGACAAAACAGTAGTGAGTAATGTTTATGATGCCACGATGCTCACTGCTGTTTTGGGGCATAGCTAGTGTAAATACTCACAAGGTAGGTAGGTGAAGGTTCAGTGACTTGTAATGACAAAGAACAGTCAATTACAAGGCTCGCTTCAGCCTTCCTTGAGGCTTGTGCAGTCCTGGTTGCCACTTTCTAAAACAGAAGAATAAAATACTTGAACAGAGTACGAGAACTGAGCCTGACACTTTGGCCTGTCCGGTCAAAATCCTCCGGCTGAAAGTGCTGGCTACAGAGCAATGACCCCTCAGTCGCAGAAAAGTCTTCCCTTTTCACAGCCACTTCCCACTGTCTCCTCAACTGCTTCTCTTTGAGAAACCTTAAAATTGCGAGAAAGGTTAGCTAGCCAGTCAGTCAGATTCATAATCTATCTTTATAAAAAAAAAAAAAAAAAAAAAAAAATTTTAAATAGCAATAACGTTTAAAACGTCAATTTCGGCCGGCGACTGACTGCAGGTGCATCTCACAGGTGCATGTAGAATATCGTGACATTTTTTCCGTAGTTCCATTCATTACGTGACATCTTCATATATTGTAGAACAATTACATATAGTGGCATGTTTTGAGCCTTTTTTTGTTTTAATCTGGTCTCTTTTTTAAATACATCACAGAGAGAAATTAAGGCCAGTCGCTCAGCCGAAACGCAGCCATCCGTCGCGACCATAAATGCTATATAATTACATTATACATAGGCTACATTGTAATTACTCACAAGCAAGTAGTGGTAGATTATATATATATACTGTATATCCTATATTTCTTGACAATATTATCTCCTGTTGACGAACGATAGAATAAGGCTTTGCTCCTCATGTCCATTTCACGTTAGACTAGCTAGGCCTATAGTCTGATTCTGGTGGCAACTTAGCTGTCTCAACTTAGCTCTTAGCTCTCAACATAATACATGATCTACGTGACATGACTGAATTTTACAATTACAAATAGAAACAATTGATTAGTCTTACTTGTGAAAGGTAATTCCTTGCGATCTTGATTGAATCGTCCTGACGGTAGTGCACCCCCAAGCGGCACATGAACTAGGCATCTTCACTCCGATGACGAAATAGCTCCTTTGGTAAGATGGCGCCGACGATTTATGCGGTCCAAGGCCGAAGGGGGCGTCTACCTATACATGTCTATGTGGAAAACCTCCAGCTGTGGATGGGAGAGTGACGTCATGGGCAGTAGTGCCTGTGAGTTTGGAGAGCGATCCACAGGGGGCTCTGGCGAGGAGCGTGGAACTGCACCGGCTTCTGAATATAACGTCTTTGCCACCTGACATTTCACTTCGACTGATCTAAGTTATCGTTCCCATCAGATGCTTCATATAAACTGGTAACTCATGAAAAGGAACTTTTGGGAAGACAGACGCCATCGATAACACGAATGTTGTGATAGAGTAACATTTAGCAAACTCAGTTGCGAGCTAGTTAACATTAGCCAGCTAATGTGAGTTGGTAAGGAGTTATTTTTTCTTTTTTTCAAGGAGTTCATCTATCTGAATCGAATGACCGATCGCATCAACCAAGTTCTTCGATGTTAGAGACACGTTTAGAACGCAGATGTTTTTGTTGAGTTCAGTCTTTGACAATACATTCAGAACTACCGTTACATTGCAGTGGTGGAGTAAGTTATGCCGGTGAGAAAATTGTAAGAAAGGACAATAAAACTCCAAGCAAGAAGCACAATAGATAGCACTACATCAGAGGATAATAGGCCTATATGGTTTTTGAGGACAATTGCTTTTATTGGATCCCAGCTGAATTCGGAGACACGACATTCGAACGGTAAGTTAAGTTGCGTCAGGCTGAACATCAGAAGGTTGGCAACATGTTTTGAAAGACACTTGCACTTTTTTCATCGAAACATATTTAGAAATTATAACGTAATTGTCGATATTGGGATTGGGATATTCTGATGGTAATTGGACGATGTGTGTTGTTATTACACTTTTCAATTAATATAATTGAAACAAATTGAACATCCTAAATGCTAAGTTGGCGGTAGTAGGGTGTAGGCTACAGAATTTCGGACACCGCGCGGTTGCATCTAATAAGCTTATTGTATTAAAGATTAAATGGATCTGATTTCATTCAAACTCAATCCTTCTTAAACAAGGTTTTTACTCCGGCAGAATGATTTGAGTAGATTTTAACCTGGTCCCAATGGCCACTGGACTGGTAGTTCGTGGGAAAGCGGATGTGATCAATGTTTCACCACCAGATGGTATCAAATGGAACTGACTCTTACTATTTTTATTTGGATGTTGTTGATTTGTTCTGTTTAGTGCACTGAAAGAGTGAAATTGAAAGGGAAGGAGACGAAACGCAAACGTCGTGAGTAGCCAATTAATAACATGGAACCACATATTGATGAAGCCTTTACTTTGTTTTATTTTTTTGCGTGTTCAGTGTGACATCACACATCACATCAGTTCAACACCACATCAATCTTGCTAAAACTACGAAGAAATGCGAATTTAGGATGTTGACATTGTGCAAGTGAAACAGCCTGATTGACTTTTCAAGTGTTGCCATTGCAGAAATGTATAGTAGGCACATCATGTTGATATCTTTACAATGGCATTGCAGAATCTGACTCATCTGCTTTTTCTGTACAGTAGCCAGTATTTCTGAAACACTTTTAAGGAATGTGATTGACAGTTTGAAAAAGTGTATAGTACATTTAGATAAGTCCAGGTAGTAGTATACACTGACTGGATGTTGGAGAGAAAGCTTTGAAACGTTTGATGAAAAGACTCTTGAGTGAATGATGAGTTCTGAGTGGGCTGTAGTGGACAAAGGCAGCTAATGATCATTGCAGCCTGAAACACGACAACCTTTGCCTTGCCCATTATTTCCTGAGGGCACTAGGACCACATGGGGACAGGCGTGCGTGATTCATAATCCTCATGTTTTAACAGATTGCAGCCGAGCTCAATGATTTTACCCGCTACATTTCATCACATTATATAATCTCGTCATATGTCAGAGCACAGGGCATTAGCTAGGGTTCTTCTACGACTTGCCCTTTGTTCTTCTCATTGTGTATGTGTATGTGGCAGTGAGGGGTGAGGTGTGAGTCATTTCATTACCTGCAACCTCTCTCACTCTCTGGGAGCAGCATGTGCAGTTTTGACTCTGTCTGTGACGTAGAAAAAATAAGCACGGGCTGTTTGAAGTGACAGTTTTCTTTAGCTGTAAGCTGCTGTTTTATTTCTATATTCAACCCCTGATTCAGTCAGTGCACATATATTCAGAGTCTCTCTCATCCTCACTCACTCACACTATGTATTTGTGTGCGCTTCTTTCTCAGAAAAATAAATTGTTCTCCTTCCACTCTACATATTCTGTGCCAGATCATTCTAAAATTGGAACACCCTGTCACTGAGTGTAGTGAATACATTTGTCATTTGTCAACTGCTCTGGGTAATTTCATGTACTGCCACACCACTATGTATTGCACTGCCTTATATTGTGCGATAGAATGATGTCATTACTTGGATAAATCACTGGTCACTGGGATTCTGATTATTGTATCAGTGTACCCAATCCAGCTAACATAAACTGATTCAAAAATTGTTCTCATGCTAATATTTTCATTCCAGTCAAAACTTCAGTTCTTGGCACTGTTTCTTGGAAGTGTCTTGTTGGAGTGCAATGCTTTTTGCATACGTTTTGATGATTGTGATGTTTGTGTTCACCATGTGGTTTATGCAAGAGTTAATCAAGCTCCCAATGAAAGCAGAAGTGAACTATTGCCACTTGGATGTTGACAACCTAAACGGAAACTATTTATAGCTATATCCGGCCCGCTGTGTTTAAAGTCGTGTTCTTCTCATCTCATGTATACCAGAGAGATGGCTTGAATCGTTTTGTTCAGTAATATAGGCTATTATTTTGAATATAGCTGTTGCGAATACCAGTAGGCTAATATGAAAAACATGACCTTGTTTAGTAAATTGGACCTTCATTGGACCAGAAGTGTCAGTGACTGTCACAGTATGCTAACAACTTGTATTGCTATTAGTAATCTAATGACAACGATAGAAAAGCGAAGAGAAGAGAAATAAGGCTGTGGATATCCTCATATTGCTAAGAAGAGCCTCAACAAGTCAGGTAAATTGAATTGACCATGTGCCCTACTTGGTCAAATTAAAATCAGTGTGCGAAATGTATTTATTGGATGTTGTTTTGGAATTGTGCTATTTTCATCCTCATAGGCCAGGTTTTGTTGTTGCAATGCTTGCATATAAAAACTCCTTAGAAATGTGCGTGCAAGTTTAATCTGGATTTTGAGTTGGGTGGTTTAGTTACTGCCTCTTGTCCTTGTGGTGTAAACATGCTCTCATTGTTATGTTGCCATACATTACCACCCATGACCAGTGTAAGCCAACTGTCATCTAATGCTTTAAGTGGGTGTGTGATGACAATGGTGATGGTATGTAGAAACATAGGCTACTGGTTCTGTTTCTAGAGAAACTTGTGCTGGTGTCCTAGCTAATGCATTTTTTTTGGACCTGTATTGTTTCATGTAGGGCCTTTCACCAGAGGATTCTTTATACCATAGACCTAGTGTTTCTCTACCAGCCCCCAGTACTGTAAAACAACTTTAGCTCTCATCCCCGCCTCTCGGTTTAACTTGGGGTCTGCTATCTTTGATAGAGTCTCGCAAATATGAAATAGTTCTCTCTTAACACAGTAGTGTATAGGATTTTACATTGCATCAGGTTTTCAGTTAAGCCACTGTTCTTTGTAGTCAGAGACATTTGAAAATGAATGTGACTCTTGTCTGGCCTCCCTTTGGGAAGTGGAAGCAAGGGATCACCAGTGAGAAGAACAATCCCCTGTGGTGGGTTTAGTATTAACCTACTGAGGGCTGATCTTTTATCTCCTGTGAGGCGGGGGCTATTGTTGTGGAGGCACATTTGCATAACAGTACAGATTTTCATTTCAAGAAGGAGAACAGACAGAATGAGTAGATTCCCATGTGGCTTGAATTCACCTCTGTTAAAGTGTGAGTGTGTTAGTGAGAGTGGTGTTAGACAGTTGGTTTGGCTGTGTTTTCTCCTCGAAGCACAAGCGGAAAAAGGTCACACTGTCCAAGCTGCTTGACGTTTTGAGGACAAAGGTGCTTCAAACAATATCTTCTCCCTTGGCAGCAGACATAGATTAGCTGTTGGATAGTAACATTGTAGTCAAGGGTTCATAAAATAACATAATGATTAACATGAGAGCATAAATTAACTAATGTGAGTCTGCACACCAGTAATAAACAGATATGTACTGTACATGTTCAGTAAAACTGAAGGCTGTAAATAAAAAGCTATGGCCTAATTCAAATAGGTTTTAGTGGCATTTGAACAACTATGAATTATTCTGGCAATCCGTATTAGGTACCTTTTTACATTTTGAAACCTTTGAACTCCTACAGGACCTGTATGCGTTAGATAATTAATTTGAAAGGCTATCAGATTCATTAATGAGACCTTCTTGCTTGGTACATTTCAATTGTGATGCTTGCAGTTTGGGCTTGCACTTACAAGTGTTATCTGACTGTTTGAAGTAGCTATTTCAGAGGTGGAGAAATTTGTGAGAATCATGAATAAGGTAGCTAGGAAATGGCTTGGGGTGCTACGTTGTCTAATTTGGAGTAACCAATGACCAACTTGGTGAAAGAGTTCAAATGTACTGAGACCAGTCTAAAGATGACTTTATCTAAGGATGTCTAGCCTAAGGATGCAGTCAAGAATACCGTGCGCCAAAGGTAAAAAAAAAAAAAGTAGGGAAGAAGTGGAATCCACGAGAAGCAGTTCAACAAGCACAAGGCACATTACAGCATAGGGCTATCATTGGGCAGATACAGAGTGGAAGTGCAGGGATTGGGTTAGGTGATTGTAGGTGGGCATGGGTTAAGGCTGCTTCGTATGAGAGGAGGCAGATGGTAACTAGCTTTGTTCCCAGAGTAAAGGAAACTAGACGATCAGCAGCATCTTCTCACTTAGAACACAGGCAATCGATGTTGAAAATAGTAAGATCTGGGGAGGGTTGTGGGCTATGGATGCTAACCGCATTTAATTCATTGTTGGAGCCACTTACGATGTCCTCCCAATTCCACAGAACCAGTGAGTGGGTAAAGACAGAAGCTGCAAGTTGTGTTTGGGTGTTGGCTCATTAAAATGTGTTCTGTCTGGTCGTAAAACTAGATTGACCCAGGGTCTCTGCATGTGGAGCCATATTCAGGTCATTGTTTGTTAAAGAATTAACAAATTCAGATGAATTTCTTTTCTACAAGAGTTTTGTACACAGTACTGGTACATGGGGCAAAGCACAGGATTGGAGATTGCTGGCTTGCCGGAAGGCAGCTTCAAGTTCCCCAGTTCTTTTTGGTTTTTGAGGATGGTCACTCAAAGGAGCTTTAAAGGAATCGTCTGAGTCTGCTGACAAAGGGAGCCAGTGGTTATGGCAGAGGCACTCACAGGCTACATGGGGACATGACTTAATGTGAAAAAGCCTGATGTAGCTAAATGTTTGGGTGAATGGGGGCCTGTGCTATGAAAAAGGATCTGGGGGTTAGTGAGGTAACTTTGAGGAAACTACGGTTTACTGGGTTTCAATGTCACAATGCTGGTTCACTTTTTTTCCCAGGGGACATCGCTATGGTAACATATTCTGCACACCTAATCTCCTCTGGAGATCAGTCATTTTTGCCACTTTTCTTTCCTGGCTGTGGCTACACAGTTTTTTGTATAGATTTGAATTCCTTATATTTGTTAAGGATTATGGTTTGTTCTTGAGTGAACTGTGCAGCTCTAGACCTTTCCATGTATAGTATAATCATATAGTACCATACGTACAGTGCCACTTGAAAGTATGTGAAGTGAACCCCTTGAGCAATAAGAGTTTTCTGTTGTTTTACCATGATTTTTCATTTTTTTTCATCACCAATTTTCCATAGATGAAATGTCAGGTTTATGTTTATCATTTGCATGTACTTGTTTAGACTTGGAGATATGCATGTGAAACCTTTTTGAGGTGTATCTTGAGGTGTGTGATGATGTGATAGTCACTACAGATGAGTATGTGCTCTGATTGCCATGCCATCCAGCCTGGCTCTTTTGCCTTGCGGTCAGAGTGCATGTTTTGCACCCTGTGGACCCGAGTTTGAGACCCGAGGGTGAACACGCTCTCACTTCGCTACAATGTGTATCTGTTATTGTCCTTGACATGTGGTGACCTAACCCATTGTGGGTATGGAGGGGGGTGGGCCTAGGACGCCAGACCCCACTGTTGAGTCTTCTGAAGTGTTGTGGGCCTAATTCAACAGAACACTGACGAAGGAAGGTGCCCACTTGAAGTGAAATGTATTGTTGTTGTTGGTGTGGTGGTGTTGTGGTTGGTGTGGTGGGTTCTTTTGTGCACTGTCTTTGTGTCTTTTCCCTCAGGACACATGCTGGGGTCTTATATCATTTCCTGTGTAGGCTCTGAGAACATATTCTTTTCAACCTTTTCTCAAGGAAAGTAGAGTGGAGACTTAGTTTTACTGCCTTTTATTAACAACTTCAAGCAGCGTGCCGTAAGCTTTCCTGTACAAGTAATAATTCCATATAGTCCCTATAACATATTTTGATCTATATGCTCTTTTGAAATATAATCACAAATTATATGAAGAGGACTCATCCTACCACCACCACCCATATGTGTCCTGGATGGGGGGATAGTAGCTACTGTACTCAAGGAAGATCACTGGACATCTTGTGGGGAGGTGAGCAGACAGGGAACCAGCAAGTTGGTTGTATTAGGGACAGTTTAGGCCTGGATGGTTTACTTCGCCATCACAACAGAAGTACTGCAATAACCTGAATTAGTATAGCACCAGCTATATTGTATATGATTTGTACAGCCTCAGTATAGCTTGATTACTGTACTGCACTTATGTTGTGGGATTACATGGTCTGGCCCTGAGTTAATCTCCTCAGGTTTGCGGACATTGCTAACCTTGTTTATGAGGAGAAATGTACACGTGTGATATGCACCAGTTCATAGGTCACTAGGCTAAGAGTATTAATAGGAGATTAGAAGACAATGCAGGCGGATAATCTGTCTGTTCACAGTGGGTGTAATCAAAAGTTTGAGAACTGTCGTTTTGTCCTCATTTGTGGCCTAAAACACCAGCTTTGGGAGTTTGGGGCTTTTCTTTCTTTTGTATGACAATGACCTCAGCTTTGCATTATCAGAGCAGACCGTATTGTTTCACATGTTTGTCTGTTTGTTGTTCAGGTGAACCATTTATTTGAAAGGCAATCATGGTTCAGACTAGTCTGGGAAGTCCCGCCCCTCTTCTACCGGCCAATTTGATTTTGCCTCTGAAAAGGGTCTGGCAAAGATTGCACAGCCGTTCAGTAGAGCATTCTCAGGATCTCTGGGACCAATCACAAACTGTCTTTTGGCTACCTGTCGCGCCATTGGCGGATTTAAACTTACCACGGCTACGTTACAAAATCTACTGCACGGAGAGTTTTTAAACATTGGACATGGTGGCCGCCGAAGCACCGCAAAACTTCGATAAGGCAAGTTTTCTTTGACAACAGAACAGAAACTTGCCCTGGAACAATTCATACAGAAAAAATATGTGTTTGCTTTATTACCGATCGTTGTATCGTTGTATAGTATCGTTGGTCTGATTGGTTAAAGGCGTGTCCAATTACGTGAGTGAAGTGGATCGCTGTTGAGTAGTTTGCCAGACTAACTGAGCAAATGAAATGCAGTGAAGGGGCGGGGAATTCCCAGACAAGGTTCAGACCACATACTGAGTAGTTGAAGTGTTGGTTGCAGGGAATAAAATTAGCACCCGCCACTCGCCAAATGCGAGTAAAAATATGGTTTGGCGATTAAAATAATTAGGTAACTCGCCATTGGCTGCTGCCGGTTTCTCTATTGAATCTACACTACTTCACATCATAATGTAAAACAGACTTTGGCTAATGTTATTGCATCAGCGAATTTACTGATTGGTTCATTATAGCTGGCCGTCATCATTCTACATTCGAAAATATACCGTTATCTGCAATAACGTTAGCGTTCACATTCAGTCCGTCAGTTGGTCATGAAGACGCGTACCGTAGGCAGTGTTCGAATTGCGTGGGAGCCAGAGGGAGCCGAGCTCCCATAGAGTGAGGACTAGCTCCGATGAAAGCAACAAAGTCAAAAATCTGAGGGTGTCTCTCATATCTGAAGGTGTCTGCCATATGTGACATTGTAATTGAATGTTAAAAAACGCTCATTATCCATCCATGTGTGGTCTCTTACCATTCAAGACGTTAAATTAAAATATGATACCATACCACGGGACATAGCCAGACCGTAGCCTACCTTATGCTCATGAAGGCAGCATGACTCACTTCACCACCACACCACGGTAAGAGCCAACCGTATAGTAGATACGATCAATTTGACAGGTCATAAAGGCAGAAGTCGTCTTGTGCTTTTAGCTTAACGTGCTTTTGAGATAAATACATCTACAATAAACATCATGGTAGAACAATGGCTTTTCTGCCAGATGCATTTTCCTTGTGTTCAAGTTTAAGACGACGGCATGCATGTGTATGTCGCCTTCAAATTAGTTACGTTTTATTGAATTGCAAACGACAAGACCAGAGGCGTTTCTAGCCTTATTAGATCGTCAAATTCACACGTAACAACCGATTTAGTGAACTTAATTTGTAAAAAAAAAAGTGCAGTACGAAATAAAACAGTCTCAAGTAACACAGCCTGTTTGAGACTGTGGTGGCAAGCGCCCTGCTCTGTTTGGTCGTGACTAGTGAGTAAGTGAGCCTCGCGAGCCTGCAGACAGACGGTGATAGCTTCCATAATCAGCAGCTGCTGTGACCACCAGAAGTTGGCCAGCGGAATACCCAAAATGGTTATCTTATCATGGTCACAAAGGAAAAGGCCCCACACTGGATTTCCTCAGACACCTGGGGTCAGGAAGCAAACTGAGGTGTGAGTGACTGCAATTAATCATAGTATGGGAATGGGGGAAGCCATTGAGAACCATCTCAGACAGAGAAACCAGATTATCATATACAACACGAAAGGTTGCCAGACCTGTTTGCATTGCAAGCCTAGCTCATTTACATTGGAGGCCTAGGAGTGGTCTTAAAACAGTATATATGCCTAGAATTGTGGATGCTTGTTATTCAGTCCTACACCGCTGAATCCGGAGTAAGGCTGCTTCGTCACTGCACATTATTGGAATAAAGATTGCTGCATCAGAAACAAAGAAACTTCCTTCATTTCTTACAAATGCCACCACAAATACCCCAAATCAGTATGTTCCTTTTTCTATCTTTTGCACGCTAAAGCTTACGATCTATTTGTCCTGCAATGGCCGTGTTTCCACTCTCTTCTGGGACGTGTGGAAGTAGTAATCAATGAAATAGCTCCGGTGTGACTTTTCTCAGTAACACACATGGTTTTAATGGGATGTTCACTTTACCCTATGACCTTCCAACACCCTGTATATATAAAGTACTGCCCTGCTGTCCCAGTTTGTAACCTTTTTAATGTGTGCAGTCAACACATTTTGGACACTACATCAAGTAGAAGAGCTACACGACTTAGACCATTAGTGTGAACTGTAAGATTCTTTTCTATATTTAGGCTACTACCCTTAATCACAAAAGGTGGTCTTGGTGGTTGTAGAATGAAGTCTCAATCAAGGAGCTTGAAGCAGTTCGGATCAGAGCCAAAGATATTTATTGTAGCAGACAAGAAATATCACTAAGTACTTTTCTGAGTCTAAGCATCTAAAGTACCGGTGGAGCAGAGTTCTTTCAGGGCATACGCAGCCTGCGTGGATCCGTCCTGGAGAGGAGATGGTGTCGTCTCTCGTGATTCTTGCTCTGATCGACCTGAGTCTAGCGCGCAGCCCAATTTAACCAGTATAATTACGTAAGCCAAATAGAATGTATAACATCTCTACCAAAGGATTACACACACACACATATGAACACGTAAACAGTCTCATGAGCTCATCGATGCCCTTGCCCTTGGGCCTGATAGAATGGGCGCCTTTGAGGAATGCCACACAGCACACACACAGAGGGGCCTAAGCAGACATCATATGGACACTGGAGCTGTTTCTCATAGAGAACCATATGATGTGGTACACTTATGGTAACCTATTAACCTTACAGGAATTCGGGGCCAAACTTACACTTTAAGATCTGTACATGAGAAATACACCAGAATCTAACAGAACCCTCACATGTGGAAGCAGCAGCAGACGGCCATGTTTGGCACCTCTAGGCAGAATAAGACCATACATTCTGCATGGCATCCCTCCACATGCACTGCCCCATGGGTATAGGTTGAGGTGGTGGGGATGGGGGTGGGGTCACGTGACTAATCTCTCAAAATGCTGTGTTACATATTACTGAAACACTTGGAAAAGTGAGTGTTCTGAATAATATGATAAATATCAGTAGCAGCAACTTTTTCTGAGTAGCTGATGTGTGTTAAGGTAATATGGTTATTATATTCACAAAAATCTGTCAACATAAATTGCGATACTGTGTGTGTGAGCCAACTTATTTACTCCTGCCAGTCTACAGTGTGTATGAGACCCTGGGAGAGGGAGTGCACTGTGGATAATTTTCAACACAAGTTGAAATAAAATGTCATGCCTTGGGTTGAACCTTTTGAACTAGAATTCTTATTAATATTCAGAACAGTTAGCATGAGTAATCCTGTCCTGAAAACTGAAAATCTGATAATTAAAAATTTGTTTACCATTTCTGGCCTTACTTCACCAATATTCTACTCATTCAAATTACCCTTCAATAGACCTTTACATTAATATATGAACAGGCTTTCATTTTCAAATTCCCTCTCTGTGCAAGACTGCACCGGGACAACTAGGAGCTGTCCTAGCTATCTTTAGCTTAGGGAACCAGATTAACAGTTGGTGGCAGTTAGGGTGTTTAAATATGAACTAATTAGCTGCCAAGTTAAACTTATGTATTTGGCGTGCTCTGGCGCAATTTATTTTATAAGTGGTCTCTTATAATAATATTTACAAGCCTGTCAGTGGATAAAACAAGCAGTTTACTTTGACGTGCATGCTTGCTCCATAGGATTCTATTGTATAGCTGGTTTGAAAATCTGAGTAGAACGATCCCATTTCTGGAACAGAGTTGCCTTGATGCCTACTCTAAGTGTCAGTGAGTGACATCCGTCTGTCAGGATGTTAAATTAGTTAACTCCTACTTTGATCTGTTAGTCGTTGCCCAATATATGGGCATACAGACGCCTTCAGATCTGCGGAAGTCTCCAAACTCTGTTTAAGAGTGTGAGGGCTTTCCTGTCAGACCTTCCTGTAGCGAGAGAGAGTCTCTGTGCCTTCTCGTGCGCACATCAAGAGACATGCCATAGCTCTCTGCAGGCCATGTTCTAGCTAGTTCATCCAGTTTCAGATACAGTTGACAACGGTTCCCAAGAATTCTGGTGGAATTAGGTGAGAGATTCCATCCTCTTACAGTTTCATGTTATATTTTTGAGAGCAGTAATGTGAATGCGAGTTATGTGATAACTGGGTGATTCAAATACGACAGTAAGTGATCCAGGGCATGGGGACTTTGTGTTTGAGCATATCCAGCCTGCCTAGTTTGTTAGTGTGTTAAAGAGTAAAGCCTACTGAAGGCCCGGTCCGTGCAGGACTTGGGCAAATTAAGTGTGTTAGCCAATACTTGGAGTACACAAGAGACTAACTAATCACACTAATTCTAAATGCTACACTACTACACACATGGAGACACTCTTTAAGACAGAGAGACACAAAGATATTTGGGAAAATAACCACAAATTAACTTTTTCTTTTCAATGTTAAAAAATATCTATAAATGAATATAAGTACCACTGTGATTAGAACTCTTCTTTGTATCTGTATGTAGCCTATGCTCACGATGACTGAGGTGAAGCAGTCTCCTCATTCATGGGTGGACTGATGACAGAGCTGAGCAGTCTGAGGCATGTTGGTGGTCAGAGAAGGGAGATGGAGACTGGACACAAGTGATGAACATGACTTCACTCTTGGCAGCTGAGGAGAGGAAACGGTGGAAACCTGGTGGAGAGCTGGAAAGAGTGAGCAGACAGGGTGCGGTGGGCGTATAGTCAGGAAGGGCTGAGTCAGGGCCTCTGCCGAGGGAGGGCCTGGACGCGACGGTCTCCTCTAATGTGCTCCAGGTTTGGAGAACCCTTGCATATTCGATTCTATTGATCGCTGTGAGTTACTGTGATGGGAGAGACGTCTCTCTGGCATCTCCAGTAAACGTCTTGTGAGTTTGGTGTCAAGAGACCTAACCTTCTTTCCACATGTCTGTTTTAACACAGCTTTGAGCATACTCCCAAGAAGAAATATCCAAGCCTAATTTAGAGCCATATTTAGACAGACCTTTGGAATGTGATATTAAACAGGAACCTGTCAGCTCTTTCTATATGGAGCCTCTCCCCCTCCCTCCCCACCACAGTTGGGCTCTGAGAACTGGCCTGGTTTAGCCCATGTGCCTTACCTCTCATGTTAAGTGTTGCCAGCCTCTTCAAACTCTGGGCTAGAGGAGTAAACAAACCTGCTGTGCTTCAGCGGGCTGAGGCTGAATGAGCACCTCCAGCAGCCTGTGACCCCACGTGACCCTTAGGTCCATCTGCAGCGTGCAGAGGGCTGCTGACCGGTGTCTCTCTCTCCTCTCTCTCTCTCTCTCTCTCCCCCCCCCCCCCCCTCTCCTTTGTGCCTCAAGAGGACCTCATGACCCTTGAGGGCTGCTGACCGGTGTCTCTCTCTCCTCTCTCTCTCTCCCCCCCCCCCCCCCCCCCCCCCCCCTCTCCTTTGTGCCTCAAGAGGACCTCATGACCCTTGAGGGCTGCTGACCGGTCTCTCTCTCTCCCCTCTCTCTCTCTCTCTCTTTCTCACTCTCTCCTCTCTTTCTCTTTCTCTCTCTCTGTCTCCCCCTCTCCTTTGTGCCTCAAGAGGAGCTCATGACCCTTAGGTCCGTCTGCAGCGTGCAGAGGGCTGCTGACCTGCCCTTCAGGCCTTCAGAGGCTTTATGGGTCTTTGAAGTGAGGGCTATGCGTTATGCAAGCTGGTCAATTGTGCTCCTGTGTATTAGTGCTTAAGTGCAGTGGTAGTGGAACAGCACGGTGCAAGTAGAGTCAAGGTCGTTGTTTCATGACAAGTGTACTGATACATGTGTAGGACCCCTCACTATACCCCCATTACTCAGGGTAAAAACCTGCACTGAATGACTTATGCATGTGATATTATGCTGAGGTTGCTATGCTGTCTGCAGTTGCTCTGACGGGAATGCTGGTTTTTGTCTTGTGTTCCTCGTCAAGCTTGCTGTGTTCCAAAGTGTGTTAAGTCTGTAAGAGCAGCAGATAAATTCACAAAAATGTATGTATTTTGCCCCTTTCTCTTCTAAGATTTATCTACTTGAAAAAATTGCTTTTTACAATTGTCAAATCAAGTTATCATCACTGCACAGCTCTGCTCATGGAAAGAGCACAGACCCATTAGTTGAAAGATTACAACTTGAGGGTAGAAGGCTAGGTGGTGTTTACCACAGTGTCAACACCCCCATACCCTCATTCACCTCCACAGAAATAGATGTGTTGGCTTTGCCCAGGGTAGATCAAATGAGATCTGAACATGGTGTTGTGTGCATGGCAGGCGCTGAATGCCCTGAGCTGCCCTGTGTTGTTATTGATCGCTTGAACTCATGCCTCTTTAATGGCTTCTCTGGCCGGCCTGCAATCTGCCCAGTCTCGCCAAGCTTGCACTAGACCAGCAGGAAATCTCAGAGGCCTGTGCAGAGGCCATATTTATTAGGCTGTGAATGTCTTTATAATGAATCCGTGTTAGTAAGCACTGCAGGTCGGTGGTATTAGTTAACGAATGCCTAGCAGGGCTCCTTTGATCCCTAATGCTCTTTATGTCTCACAAAGATTGTGGTCAGCTCCTAGCACATTATCCTTGTCTTTGAATTGTGTGCCGTGTTAGAATGTTACAGGAAGAATAGGGAATGGTCTGGTTGTTTTTTCTCTCTGTGCGTTTACAGTTCACACATGTTTACACATGTAGGCCTAGGTGTTTGAGCAGGATATTGAGAACATTTAAATTCTCTACGCATACTCTGGCCACAGACACTGTCCTGTCTGTCCTTGTAAAATGACATCAATCTCTGTGTCTTCTGTGCAAACTTACCCTGACGGAGAATGTCTAACCTCCCTGCCCTCTTCTATTCCCTTGTGCTAGACTCTCCAACTGCACGCCTGTATTCTGTGGGCTCCTCGCTAATCCAGGTTGGGTTTGGGAGCTGTGTCCATAGCGGTGGGCTCCTCGCTAATCCAGGTTGGGTTTGGGAGCAGTGTCCATGGCACCTGCCGTCAGCCAGTGAAATCAGCCAAGCTGGACGCCACCGCATCACCGCTCCCTGCCACAGCCTCCACCCCGTCCCCTGACACGCCCCCTCAGAGCCCCTCTTCTCCAGGCACCTCCACCGTCCCCGCCAGCCGTGAGGAGCAGTATGTGAGCGAGGTCCAGCCCCAAGATGCTACCGCAATCACCAGCACCACCCACAGAGATGCAGGAACCATCACTGGTGTGTGTGTGTGTTTGTGTCTGTGTGTGTGTGTGTGTGTCTGTGTGTGTGTGTGTGTGTGTGTGTGTGTGTGTGTGTCTGTGTGTGTGTGTGTGTGTGTGTGTGTGTGTGTGCACGTGGATTTGAAGTGAGTTGAAATATGATCGGTATGTTTTGACTCTGGTCCATGCCTCCATACCTGAGGCTTCTCTCCACTCCACTCTCTCTCTCACTCAAGGGAATCAACATGCACTTGGACTCCTCTTTAATGCTCTACCTTTTAAAACACCATATGCCCAGCAGGTCTTTTCTTAATGATGACATGGTTCAGTATTCTTTTAAAAAATCACATGGTTCTGGAGGAGAGGAGAAGCAGGAGTCGCCACCGTGTTGAAATTATCATCATCTAAATATAAACATTTGTGCAGTTTACCTTAAAAAGAGAGAGCAAGAGAATAGAGGAAAAAAAAATAATCTTTTAGACCGCATCAGAGACCTGGAGTGTCCTGGAGCAGTAACACTTCAGTGTCTCCTAGAATCCTCTCATGCTGTTCTATTGTGTGTGTGTGTGTGTGTGTGTGTGTGTGTGTGTGTGTGTGTGTGTGTGTGTGTGTGTGTGTGTGTGTGTGTGTGTGTGTGTGTGTGTGTGTGTGTGTGTGTGTGTGCGCCTGCCCATCATGTTAATTTAGCCATTATCAGTGCAGTGTATCATCATCGTACATGTGTGTTAAGGGATGAGTCCTATCTTCCACTGCTGCCCCCCTCTGCAGTGGCAGTGGAACACTCTAAAACAGGATTGCATTGTGTTGATGGGGTTTGGGTTGGTTACGGCTTGATCTGTGTAAATAGAATTGTTCCACTTCCAGTACCCAAGCAGTAAACCACACTGAGAAGCCTGAGAAAAGATTTAATATTAAATGGGTCTTGAAGTTTCATAAGGAGGGCAGTGCCTACTCATTCTCTCCTCATGGCATAAAAATAGAACGTATCAAGATAAGTGTTTCCTAAAAGCCCTTTATTGAGAACTGCATTACTAACGCGCCACTGGAGTGTGAAACGCCTGACCCAATAGCTTGTGTCACAGAATGTTTTTTTTCTATGGCAAAGCCATGCGCAAGTTAAAAATAAGCGGCGAGTGAGTGAGTGTGCAGCTGGAGGAATGGTGGTGAGGCCTGGTGCCGTGTCAGGACAGCAGCCCACGGCAGTGAGGGAGAGTGGAGCACACAACCACACCGCTCAAGCCACCAGAGAGCACTGGGGCCTTTTGACCAGCTCTCATGGCTCAACTCTCATGGCCTCAGACTAATGTCAGACAGTGTGTTTGTGCTCTTTGAGCTCAGTAGTGGACATTACGGATGACAGGCTGGAAAGGTTTGCTTTGTATTCCAGGGTGCTCCCGTTTAGATGCAACCTTCAACCAATCCCTCAGAATCAATCAATCAACCAATCACATCACCTCACTCACACCACTGTTGCCTCTCTTCTGACCCCTGGGAATGATATACAGTACCTTAACTCACGCTGTAAGATTGACATCAATATTTATTTTCATTTGGAGTACTTCATTTTTGTCCAGGCCAGTTTCGTTAGTTAATTTTTTGTAATTATTCTGTTGAACCACAATTCAAAAGCAATGTGTGATTTTCATTAGTTAATTTTCAGTACATTATTGCAGTGAACATTGTGTTTTTTCTTTCTTTAACAGAAGGGTACCAACAATTTTGTCCACGTCTGTATATCATTGATTTGGTGCTGAGAGCCTTGGGTTATGTAATCCTTATAAAAGAGAGAGAGAGAGTGTGTGTGTGTGTGTGTGTGTGTGTGTGTGTGTGTGTGTGTGTGTGTGTGTGTGTGTGTGTGTGTGTGTGTGTGTGTGTGTGTGTGTGTGTGTGTGTGTGTGTGTGTGTGTGTGTTTGTGTTTGTGTGTGTGTGTGTGAAAGAGAGAGAGATGGAGCGAGGGACTTGCCTGCTTCCTGTGTCTTGGGGGACTGGCTGGGGCCTGGGAGAGGGGCTCGGCAACAGTTTGAGGATCATTAGAAACAATCCTTACAGTGACCCTTACCCAGGGATGCAACTGCCCAGTGTCAGGGGGGTATGCAGCAACAATTTTGGCGCCCCCCCCCCCCCCCCCCCTTTTTTTTTGCTTTATCCATCTTCCATCCAACCAACTCACTACTCGTAGCCTAGTTCTAACTGTTTGTGTTCAGCGGTCACGGCGCTCACGCTCCCTCTTCTATGTCAAAATTCTATTATGGAATCTTAAGAGATGAGGCGCCTACTCTAGCCTCTTTAGTCCTCTAAAATGTTATATAACATTAAGGAAATGCATAAATTATTTAGAAACGCACAACAGTAGCTATATATAGAAAATACCCCAAACATTTTAATATTATTTTTTTACCATCGCTTTGGCGCCTCCATGGGTGCGGCGCCCCTATGCGCCGCATACAGCGCATACCCACTTTTTGCGCCACTGCCAGGGATGCAACTGCCCAGTGTCAGGGGGGTATGCAGCAACAATTTTGGCGCCCCCCCCCCCCCCCCCCCTTTTTTTTTGCTTTATCCATCTTCCATCCAACCAACTCACTACTCGTAGCCTAGTTCTAACTGTTTGTGTTCAGCGGTCACGGCGCTCACGCTCCCTCTTCTATGTCAAAATTCTATTATGGAATCTTAAGAGATGAGGCGCCTACTCTAGCCTCTTTAGTCCTCTAAAATGTTATATAACATTAAGGAAATGCATAAATTATTTAGAAACGCACAACAGTAGCTATATATAGAAAATACCCCAAACATTTTAATATTATTTTTTTACCATCGCTTTGGCGCCTCCATGGGTGCGGCGCCCCTATGCGCCGCATACAGCGCATACCCACTTTTTGCGCCACTGCCCTTACCATATGGGCTAGAGATGCGCGGTCGCAGCCGCGGACTCCGCGGTTAAACCGCAGATCGGGCGGACGACGTGACAAAAAATAATATTTTAATTCAATTCGGGCGGGTGGCGGTTTACCCAACGAAATTCAAAATATCTACACATTGTTAAATGTCGTTACCTACATCCAAGCACATTTTGAAATAATCCATCAGGCAGTAAATTGGCCTAGTTCCGTGTATGCATACAAAGCAAGCAAAGGAAGCAAAAAAGTTTAAATTAAGTGACGATCCATCCCATGTCGCGTCTCCTTGCAGCGCCGCAAACCTGCAAGCTATGAGTCAGCTGTCAGTATTTGAAGTGTCGTAGATGAAACTGCCTGGGTTATTTTGTTTCGTTAGGCTATTAGTTATATTTTAAAACAGCCAGTCATTGTAGCCTACCACTCGAGGAATAAGGAATTTCAAAGAGATGATGGAGTGATTTGACTCAGAAGTGACATTGGGCATTGGAAACACAGATGTTCAGAACAAGTTGAACTTCTGGCGCAGTAACATCAACAGCTAAGAAAGAAGGTAAGAAAAGTTGTCGGAAAACTTTGATTTGCAAGGCAAGCAGGCAAGTGTTGGGGTTGTTACAGTATAGTCCAGGGACGTGCAGTCATAGGAGGCAGGGGAGGCAGAGCCTCACCTGTCATTTTGAAAAGTAAAAAAAAAAAATATTAAAAAAAAATATTTTTTTTTTTTATAATAATCATATATATTTATGTATTATAAAATAAATATTCATATTTCTCTAGTTATCTGTGTTACGAGTGTCATTTCTGCATGATTCCGATCATTTCGAGCATTTTTATTATCAAAATCGCTGAATTTGAGCATTTCCGGTTCCCAGTGATCAGCCAATGAACATTGGACGTGCGGTCAAGGGAGGCAGATGCACAGATGCATTGCAGTCTATGGGCAGGGTAGGCAGTGCCTCCCCTAGGATTGCGAAATCACTCCAAACTGGGTTTTACGCATGCGTGCGCAAGCGTAGAACCTTTTGAGTTGAGCTGAAAACGCATTGAAAAATATTGCAAGGGAGGCACGCACTACCACGGATTCAAGAAGGGTGGCGAGCGAGAGGGCACTTGTTGGGTATATAATCTGACGTTGGACTTTCTTCTTCACTTCTCTACTTGAGTTTGACAGCGAAAATGGAAGATTGCATTGCTAACCTGAAGCTGTTCTCAAAACTGAACTTTCAGTCCAAACAAGACTGGAGGCATGTTGAATTAACTAAGAACGTTTAAGTATTTTAAGTTAACACAGTAGTATTACACATTTGCATTGGAGTATTTCACGTTTCCCAACGGGACTACATATTCATGCGCAACACGAACCTAAAGAAGCTAAAGGCTGTTGATGCAGGAAAGTTGCCTTGAAGTTGTGAGCAGACTAGGTAGGTGCTAATCCTGAGCTAAACTAGCCACTGACTGCATTCACTCAAGAAGAGGACAACGGATTTCCACTGATCTATACTGATAATCGTGAGTGGATTAATTTTGTTTCACCTCAAACTGGCGGTTATGAGCTCCAACGAAAGTGCACCAACTTTAAATTATACTGGCCTGTAGAACATTTTGGTATTGTGTGCTATGTATGCGGTGTTTAACTGTTTACATGTTAATATGTTGTTTAAATAAATATGGAATTGTTTTTTCGAAGCTGTCCGAGTTGGTTAAATGGTCATTTAAATTAGCATCCCACCACCGTAGTTATATTTTCTCCAGACAAAATGAAATGAGCCATATCATTGGTGGGAGGGCTACATACACTAGCTTGCAACTATTAATATGTTATTAATAACTCATCATAATACAATAAAAAAACAATCGTTTGAAAATAATGGTATTAGACAATAAAACAACGTTTTTTCAGTTCTGATCAGATGACAATTTTAAAACCATAGACATATATACATGTATATATTATATATATAGTTTAAACTAGAGCTCAAAATGACGTAATCACTTCCGGTTTCTGTGCCTCACCAGCTCCGAACCTCACTGCACGTCCCTGGTATAGTCTAATGCAGTGAAATTTCGGAATTAATAGGCTCGTGTCGGCGTTTCCCTAATAGGCTTTCTTTCATTTTGCAAAAAAAAAAAACAGTAGGCTATATTACCATATTAAAATGGTGTACCAAATTGCGTTTTATTACAATGATAAAAGATTGTAGGCCTACTAGCCTATGGTAAGGTCAGGTTTGCCAATGTGCTTGGCTATTTATTTATTTTTCTCCCTGTGCATCGATCGGAGACAGACGTCACTTCACTGATAATATTCTGGGGACAGGCTACAACATAGCCAATAGGCTATCATACTAGGGCTTTATTCTTTAAATATTCAATTCAATTCAATTCAATTTTATTTGTATAGCGCCATAACAATACAATTGCCTCTCGGCGCTTAACAGAGCCCAGAGCCTGAACCCCCTTAGTGCATGCACAACGGCAACAGGGGCAAGGAAAAACTCCCTGTTGGACAGGAATAAACCTTAAGCAGAACCACGGCACATAAGGGGGGACCCATCTGCTTGAGGTCGGCCGGGTGGAGACAGGAAGGTGGGACGGGGGGAAGGGGGGAAGGGGAAGGGTAGTGTGGCAGAAGGGGAAAGGAAGCAACAGGGGCAATACACAGCCAGCATTTGGTCACTGGACATATGTGTACATACATCTGGTGGTAAATACATGATACAGACAAGGCCAGATTACTGTGGCAATAGGGTTACTGTTACAGGGGTAGGGGATGTAGGGACAGAGAAACAATTCGGTGGAGGCAATAATGTATATTGTACATAAATGCTAGCATAGGGTATTGGGTAGAGTAGGTGTACGGCAATGCAGTGGCGGTGGGTGCGGTTGGCCGAGGGTTTCTCTAGGTAGACCAGGTGGAGAGACTACGTGCAGAGTGGTGGGGGTGGGGAGGGAAAGTTCCACTTCCATCAGCGATTGGAACACGCCTGGCTCCGGGGAGGCAGTGGACCTTGCAGGGGCCGCTTGTTGAAGGGGGGGGTGAGGACATCTCGGACCATGGAGCTGCCGATGACCAGAGTGGGGGTCGTCACATCCAGCGGGAGAAGTCGTCAAGGGGATGATGACTGAGTTGAGGGTCCAGGATGGGGAGCAGGGCGGCGTGGGCGATGCTGGTGTTGCTCTGGAGCCGGTCTGCAGGGGCGTTTCGGGGCGGGCTGAGGAGGGGAGTGGTCAGGCCCAGGAGGCTCCTCCTGATCCATCTAACAAACAGGAAATGACGAATCAGTCTGCAGGTCTGTCAGTCGGGAATCAGCACAAACAAACATACAGATGAATAATTTCACCAACCAGGGACATGTCACCTGTGTGTCGGTTTGCCTGTTGCATATTGCAGTACTTAGATATGTTTAGTTTTTCTGGCATTGAACATTTAGTTTTTTGTTGTGATCTGTTTGCCGGGGCCGTACATGCATCCACTCGGCAAACAGGAAACACATTTGATGTTGCGGTACTAAATTACAAGTAGTAATTTAATTTGTTTTTTGTTGTGATCTGTTTGCCGGGGCCGTACATGCATCCACTCGGCAAACAGGAAACACATTTGATGTTGCGGTACTAAATTACAAGTAGTAATTTAATTTGTTTTTTGGTTGTGATCTGTTTGCCGGGGCCGTACATGCATCCACTCGGCAAACAGGAAACACATTAGATGTTGCGGTACTAAATTACAAGTAGTAGTTTAATTTGTTTTTTGTTGTGATCTGTTTGCCGGGGCCGTACATGCATCCACTCGGCAAACAGGAAACACATTTGATGTTGCGGTACTAAATGCAAGTAATATTTTAATTTGTGTTCGGATATGTCTGGGTGGCTGGTACAGCAGGTGATTGGTTTGTTGGCGCGGTTACTTTTGGCTATAGGATGCACTAAAGAGGAATGTCTTAAGTCTTGATTTGAATATAGGCACGGTGTCTGCAGCTCTGATGGAGGCAGGGAGATTGTTCCAGAGGAGAGGGGCTTGGTAGCTAAAGGCTCTCCCTCCTATTGTGGTCTTTGATATTCTTGGAATTACCAGGAGGCCTGCACTCTGGGAACGGAGCAGCCTTGGAGGGCAATAGGGGACGACTAATTCCTTGAGGTAGTTTGGAGCCAGATCGTTTAGGGCTTTATATGTTAGCAGGAGTACTTTGAAGTCGATTCTACTTTTAACGGGGAGCCAGTGCAAAGAAGCGAGTACCGGTGAGATGTGTTCATATTTTTTAGTTCTGGTGAGTGTACGAGCAGCAGCGTTCTGTATAAGTTGGAGGCTCTTTATTGTGTTGATGCTGCATCCGGACAGGAGAGCGTTACAATAATCGAGGCGGGAAGTAATAAATGCGTGGATTAGTTTTTCTGCATCTTGGAGGGATAGGACCTTTCTAATTTTGGCAATATTGTGTAAATGAAAAAATGATGTCTTTGAGATCTGTTTTATGTGTTTATCTTTGCGGCATTGGATCAGTCTCCTTTCAAGAACAGGCAAGAACTTTCTAGCCTTGCGTCAGCAACGCCTATACCTAAAAACAACAGGCGGATGGCGGACGGATGCGGTTTTGAAAATTGGTAAAAAAAAATTGGTGCGGATGGATGGCGGACGGATCATGCATTTTGTGATGCGGTTGCGGATGAAATGATAGCCCATCCATTCCGCGCATCTCTTATATGGGCACGTCCTCTCTGTACTCGCCTGGGGCCTGCTTGTAAATGGCTGAAATGGAACAGTGCTTGGCAGCAGCTTCTCCACGTAATTGGAGGCTGTTGTGACACTCCCTGCTGTTTGACAGGGTAGCTTGACCATGTATGGATCCATAAGCCTAGTTCTTTTTTGTTTTGGCATGTTGAATATCTTTAGGATTCCTCTGTGAAGCATATTTAATATTCTGATCTGGAACTGATTGGAGTTCAGTAATACAAATGAATGCTGCTCTCTTGCTTCTCACTTTGGCTTTTGGCCGGACAGATGCAGAAGCAGGGTAGTTTCAGCGCTGTCAAATAACAGTTGATGAAAACCAACACATATTTTAATTTCTGAAAGTTTTGTAGATTTCTGATCATTCACAGTTAACTTAAAACTAAATGTGGCCATTGCCTATATGGTGCTATTTCGTAAGTGGCTACTTGATGTTAGTTGTTGAATTAGCCATTAATGTTTGGACCTTTGGGTCAAATCCTGGCCCTCTGTGAAGAGTTCCACTACACTGGACTGAGGAGCTGCTGTCTGGACGCTGAGTGTGGCCCCCTAGAGGTTGACTGTGACATCTGTCACGTGCACTGTGTATGGAGTTTGGGCTCTTATTCTGGAGATAAGGCCTATATGTTAACATTGTGCTGTTGGAGCAGATCAAAGATGGACATTCAGACTGTTCAAGAGTGTGATGTCAACTAATTGCATTAATTAAAGACTCATTCTCATATGCAGACTTTAGCCCTTGGGTGTTTTTAGTCATTCATAGGCTTTCACATGAGGTAGTTCATGCTTGAATTGTATTGGATAGCATGGTACTGTGAGAGGTAGAGGGTTTCACAGGGCTCTCTCTCTCCCTCCCTCTCTCTCTCTCTATCCTTTCCCCTTTCACACACTGTTACACCAATTGCTTGATGATAAAAGAGGAGACGACCATGTGTGTCAGCTATTATGTAAAGTGTTAAGTAAGGACCTGTTTATTGGTCTATAGATGACCCTGTACTCATTTACATGTCTATAGGTAGTGCTGAAGACCCTGTACTCATTTACATGTCTATAGGTAGTGCTGATGTAACCCAGCTCCCTGCCTCCATTGCCTGGAGCGCCATCTACTGGACATTCTTCCTGGGAAAATGTCATCTGGCGATCATGCGATACTTTTGCATGGGTCTGCATACATGTCTTTTGTTAAGATACTGTATGTGATTTAAATCTTTTAATGGGAAACTATTTTGTAAATCATTTGTCAGCTGTGGTACATGGTGATATTACCTTAGCATTTAAGTAAAAGAGGTGTATTTCTTTAGCAACTTCATGTGCCATTTCATATCAACCAGTACAGAGTTGCCGTCAGTCAGTATGAAAAAGTAATGTAAATTAATTAATGCTTTTGCCCTGCAAATCTTTACCATCTCAGTTCATAGCACTCTTTGTACAACATGAAATACAATTGTGTTAAGGATCTGCTATATTTTCGCATCGTTTGCAGGTTTTGAACTTTAAACATTGACCTCCCACACACGTAATAACAACAAAGTTCATCCCGTCACCACATTTGTGTGTGCGCGCGCCCATGTGTGTCTGGGCTTGTTTGGTCTATCTGAGTGCATCAGTGTGTGGCTGCCTGTGTGAATTTGTTGTGTTTTGTAACCTGTTCGTGGGCATCATAAACGGTGAGAACATATGAGGGTCAGGTGGCCTTGAGAGGATGAGAGGAAAGAGAAGAGAGGGAGAGTGAGCGTGTGTCTGTGTGTGTGTGTGTGTGTACTTTTTTCGAGTGTATGCGCATTTCGAGTGTATGCGTCGTGTGTTCAGTAATGAAGACTCGTGACTTCATCTGCAGTGAGCTGGTAAGACTGAATCAAGCGTCCTCATACTGAGCACTCCCACAGTCCTTTTCTGACTTCTCTTTAGTTCTTAAACATATTCGTACTGAATAATTATGCAATTAAAGTCTTACTGAATAACACAAGGTTTTGTTTTTCTTATCTGAGTGTGTGTAGGTTTGTGACCTTGGCTTTTCATCAGAAATCTCTGCTGATCTGAATCTTTACAAGTTGCCCATTACTAGCTAATAGCATGTGATTACTAGCTAATAGCATGTGAGCATTTTGAGGGCGTGGTCTTCTGTGCTCAGTGGTTGCCCGGCAATGCTGGTCTTTGGCTTCTTTATGTATAATGGGGAACAGTCAGAGTGAGACGTGGGCATTCTAACCTCATCTCATATTAGTGCCCACTGCCTACCGGCCCATTAAGACCAGCACACACTGCACACTGTCCACTGTTTCTATGGAAACGGTATGTTTGTGGGGAAACTTTGCCGTTTTCATCAAACTTCAGTAGACCTGACTCACTGACTTCTTCCTTTCCGTGGCAGCTGTAGCATTACTGCAGTGGGGCAGGCGGGGAGCTGTCGTCGGGCTGTCTGCCCTGGCTTTTTCCTGGAACCCTGCCAGCCTCCTCTGCTTGGGGGGGGGGGGTGTGTGTGTGTGTGTGTGTGTGTGTGTGTGTGTGTGTGTGTGTTACACTCATGGTGTTATATGATGTGTGTGTGAGTTACGTTCAAGGTCATAAAATAGTCCCTTAACCAGGGAGGCCATGCCTTTCTCAGTCGAATAATCAGACCTCTTATTTTTATGGCCACATTTGTATCGTAGAGTTATTCCTAATTAAGTCCCAGAACAGTCGGTCCTTTGCTGCTCTAATTAAATACTGAGTGATCAGTTCATGTTTGTGCAAGTCTCTTCAGATCCTAGATCAGTTCATGTTTGTGCCTAGCCTCGTCAGCTTCTCGATGTGACCTTAATTACCTGAACTAGCGATGTGGAGGAAGTGACGTCCATGTTGATGTTTAGAAGTTTGAGCTCCATGTAAATGTGAAAGGTGATTCCAGGTCCCCCAAGTAGCACCAACTGACCCTCTCCACCATTACAGAGAGAGAGAGAGGGGGGGAGATAGAGAGAAAGAAAGAGAGAGGTTGACAAATCAGCGTATCCTCAGCTGTCTCATCTCCACCATGGTCCAGTCGCTGTGCTGTAACTGCGACTGCTCGGCCCCTCCCTGCAGCAGCTGACAGGCGGCCCCGCATGTTTACACACAGGAGCCAGCCCAACATCTGCCAAAGCGTTTCAGGCCGTTTACTGGTGATTCATGAAAGGGTTCCCCTTCCTTCAGCGCTCCAAGGTGTCGGCAGCTCCAGACGGTGCCCTGCTTAGGTCTGCAATGGTGGCTTGCTGCCTGTGTGAGAGCTAGGGCTCTGAGCATTATTATTTGGTTTGTTATTTGTGTTGGCGAGTGTGTATGAAGGTAGATAGACACCAGAGAACCAAGAGAATCTAGGGGGGTTCAGAGAGTTTTAGTTTCGATGGACAGTGTTTGTATGTTTAGGGGTGAGTGTGTGTGTGTGTGTGTGTGTGTGTGTGTGTGTGTGTGTGTGTGTGTGTGTGTCAGTCAGTCAGTCAGAGGTCAGTCGTCGGTCCAGCGCACCTGTTCCCTCCATAGCGTCTCTGCTCTCTGTGGCAGTTCGTGTGATCTCATGCCACCAGTGACATTCAGACACCTTGACATTTGAGTTTGGGCGCGTGGGCCCCTTCAGAGCTCACAGCTCACTGGAACCAGAAACAGCTACAGTAAGGGGAGCACATGGCCGAGGCAGCTCACAGTATTGACACGGTGGGATTATCAGGACTTTTGGAGCGTTTGGGTTTTATTAAGGGAGCTTTTAAATGCAGTTAACACAAAATGATCACAAGCTGTATGATGAATTCTAAATGAGGGGCAGACAAACAGTTATAAATATGTTTGTGTGTGTGTTTGTGTTTGTGTGTGTTTCTTGGGCAGTGTGATCTCTGAGGAATGACGTGACATAACCTTATGTAGGCTCATGTCACCCTCTCCACATCACTCTCTTTTAGCACCCGCCTAATATATACAACAAAACCTCCAGAATTAGGAGATGACTTTCTATTTGTGTTGTGCTTGCTCTCTCTCCCTTTCTCTCTCCTTCTTTCTCACTCTCCCTCTTTCTCACTCTCCCTAACTTTACCTCCCCACCTGTTGAGCCCTCAGCTGACTTTATCCCTTCCCAAAACCCATCTGTTTCTCTGTGCTCTCTGATTTCCTGCACACAAGCCTCCACTCAGTTGTCCACCCCCCCTCCGTCGCCCACAAACACACACACATTCATAACGCACACACACACACACACACACAGACACACACAAAGCCAGGAGTGGAAGAAACAATGCCCAGAGCTGTCAGACTGGCCTGGATGTGCTCTTGTCTATGTTTAGTGGCACTGGGCTGGAGAGGGGGAGGGGGAGGGGGTTGGGAGCGGAGGACCATGTGACTGTCGTCATCTACATGCCAGACATGGCTGAGGGAAGAGCTGGCTTCTCTCCCTCTCGCTCGCTCTCCCTCCCTCTCGGTCTATTTCTCTCTCTGTTTCACATTTCCCCCTCCCTCTCTGGCCCACTCTCTCGCTCGCCCTCCTCCTCTCCGCTCCGTTCCTTCCTGTCGAAGAGAGAAATGTGAAAGAAAGCAGACACCGCGCCGGTCTGAGGAACCATGAGTGAGTACCGAACCAAGTTAGCGGGAGTTCAGAGAGACTTTTGTGTTTGTTTTTAAAGAGCGTTTTGGTGCCGCAAGGGAACCATTTGGTGAAAGACATAACCTTAACACTGGGTCCTGTGCTCCGCTGGGTGAGGTGGTGAGAGATAGCAGGGAACCTGGGAGGGCTCACTGAAACTTGAATGTTGAGGTTTAGTGAACATCTGTTGCATGGGAAGAGAGTTAACCCACAGTTAATGTGTAATGTGTGCTATATTGATGGAAATATGCCAGTCAGTCGTTACAAAGAGGTTTGTTAGTGAATACATCCAGTATTCAGTTGCCTTAAATGTGCAGAAGAGTTCTGTTGTATAGTATCTCTGGATAGGGGCAAGGCAAGGGGTGCCATCTTGGATCTGAATTGGACACGACACCCTGTGAATGTGACTCTTGACTGCTGCTAGTCCTGGGATGTGACCTACATGTGTGTGTATGTGTGGACAGTACAGGCTTGAAACTGAGGGGGTGGGACAGTAAGCTTGAAACTGAGGGGGTGGAAAAGTACATGCTTGAATTTTAGGGGGTGGGACAGTACAGGGTTGTGTGTCTCTAATAGGCCAGAGACATGAACAGTGTTTTTGTTTGAGAGGGCAAGAGTCTGTCAGAGAAAAGTACACATAGTGTGTGAGTGTGAATGCGAGTGCGAGTGTGAGTGCGAGTGTGTGTGTGTCCAGTGACTCAGAAAGAGTTTGGTCTGGAGAGGGAGGTGGCACGCTGTGGAGGGAATGCCAGGGGTAGAGGAGAGAGGAAGGACAGGCCACAGGCCTTCAGCAGAGTCCCTAGGCATGAGTGGCCTTAAATACAGGACCGAAATAATCAGCATGACCAAATCTCACTTCCCCCTGCAGCCCACAGCCCACTGACACCTCCAATGAGGTTGGAAACAGGGCAGCACTGTCATGGTGCCGTAGGGTAGTGTAGCTTCTTCTACTGAGGTTTTGACGCAATGAAGAGTGGGTTTGGTTGCATGGGGTCTTATACGTTTTTTATGCAAAACTGTAACCATGAAGTAATTTTTTCAAGGCTAGTACTCGTGCTAATAAACTTTAAAGTTGATATTTCAACAGATGACCTACTGTTTGAACAATGTTGCTGATTCACCACCGTTGAGCCACTAGGGTGACCTTTGAACCTACTTTACTCAAAGAGCCACTAGGGTTACCCTTTACCACCAAATAAGAGACTTGTGAAACTTGCATGGTGAGCACTCATTGTAAAAGCAGGAAAGCTCATATAGACAGCCTGATGTGAGTCACAACATTGTGCTGTAAGCTTTGTCTTGAGGGTGACGGCCCCTCTAAGGCCCAGTGCTCATGCCCGTAGAGCTGAACTGAACTGTGCAGATCTTGACCTTGCCACACTGGGCCCTGGGTGAGCGGCCATTCAGTGTTGCCTCTCTCTCTCTCTCTCTTGTGTCTTTGGGTGAGCGGCCAGTCAATGTATCTCTCTCTCTCTTGTGTCTTTGGGTGAGCGGCCAGTCAATGTTGCCTCTCTCTCTCTCTTGTGTCTTTGGGTGAGCGGACAGTCAATGTATCTCTCTCTCTCTTGTGTCTTTGGGTGAGCGGCCAGTCAATGTTGTCTCTCTCTCTCTCTCTCTCTCTCTCGTGTCTTTGGGTGAGCGGCCAGTCAATGTTGTCTCTCTCTCTCTTGTGTCTTTGGGTGAGCGGCCAGTCAATGTTGTCTCTCTCTCTCTCTCTCTCTCTCTCGTGTCTTTGGGTGAGCGGCCAGTCAATGTTGTCTCTCTCTCTCTTGTGTCTTTGGGTGAGCGGCCAGTCAATGTTGCCTCTCTCTCTCTCTCTCGTGTCTTTGGGTGAGCGGCCAGTCAATGTTGTCTCTCTCTCTCTTGTGTCTTTGGGTGAGCGGCCAGTCAATGTTGCCTCTCTCTCTCTCTCTCGTGTCTTTGGGTGAGCGGCCAGTCAGTGTTGTCTCTCTCTCTCTCTCTCTCTTGTGTCTTTGGGTGAGCGGCCAGTCAGTGTTGTCTCTCTCTCTCTCTCTCTCTCTCTCTCTCTCTCTCTCTCTCTCTCGTGTCTTTGGGTGAGCGGCCAGTCAATGTTGTCTCTCTCTCTCTCTCTCTCTCTCTCTCTCTTTCTCTCTCTCTATCTCTCTCTCTCTCTCTCTCTCTAGTGTCTTTGGGTGAGCGGCCATTCTGTGTTGTCTCTCTCTCTCTCTCTCTCTCTCTCTCTCTCTCTCTCTCTCTCTCTCTCTCTCTCGAGTGTCTTTTAGCAGGCCTGCCTGCTTAGTGCTTGGGCTGTTGACACACTGCATGCTATGCTTACAAGCCTGACATACCAAAGCTCAGCTAACAGCTGGTAACATATAGGAATTAACTGCCTCTCTCTCTCTCTCTGCCACAGAACAGCATTTTTCACTTCAACTATAATTTGTTGGTCTTTATGCTATCTATGTGTTAACTGTGTACAAGCTAAACTCTGATAAAATAGCTGGGTGTTTAATGTGGCCAGTAGTTTATTGTAGTTGATGCATCAGCTCCACGTGTTGCTGGCCTGCTGTGTTGTGATCTGCATGGGTTTGCTGGCCTCAGCAGCCGAGGCTTAGGGTCCTGGCTTGGCAGCCATTGTGTGCCAGAGTGAAGTCCCCCGTCAGGCGTGTGGGCGGCACGCTGCTCCCCTGACCTCTCTGTCTGAAGAGGTCAGGCCAGGAGGGAGGGTCAATCACCAGCACACTCATGCACACACACCGTACCACCAAACAGAGCCCACATGCATACATACGGCTGTATAGAGCGGTGAGGCTGATGGTTATCACTTTGGATTGTTTCTGAGCAGAATATTTTTTTTTTAAAGCTCTAGATGTAGAAGCAATATCGTTTTATTTGTTTGTTATTATTTTTATTTTATTTGCAAGATAAATAACACAGATCTAATGAGTCAACCTGCAGGTAGATGGCTAAAACTGTCAGTAGAGTCCATTGCAAATGATGTCTTGTTCATGCTAGTGGAGTCTAAACTAACTTCAGTATCTTGTGACAGTTTTTACTGCACGTAAATAAACCACACACAGACATAGGCCTGTTTCAGTCTTCACATTCCCATGGTGTGTTTGGCACTGCTAAGGTCTGACATTGTGGAAAGGAGGTTTTACTTAGCTTTTGCTATCCAAACTTATCTGAGTACAGTGCCTTAGTCTGCCACAAGAGGTCCCCCTTGTCCTCTTAAGTGTAGCACGAATCATTGAATCACTGAGCAGTGTGTTTTCTGACTTGAGATATTAAAGTGTTTATGTCTGACGACAAAATGTATGTCCATTTATCCCCTCCTTCTTTGTCTGTCTTTCCCTTCCAGATGTGTGTAACAGCACTGATCTTCCAGAGGTGGAAATCATCAGCTTACTGGAGGAGCAGTTGCCACACTATAAGTTACGAGCGGACACCATTTACGGCTATGACCACGACGACTGGTTGCACACCCCTCTCATCGCCCCAGACTCCAGCAGCCTCGACCTCACCACTGAACAGATAGAGGAGACCCTCAAGTACTTCCGTGAGTACAGACACGCAAACGCACACACGCACACACATAGACAGACAGACAGACAGACAGACAGACACACACACACACACACACACACACATGCACACATCCACACATGCAAACATAAGTATACACACACAAACACACATATGTACACAGAAGTGTGCACGCACATAAAATGATCACCGCCTTGAGCTTACATTAAGCTTCATATGCATCATTGTGCATGTGTGTGTGTCAGTCCATGATGGACACTCACGCACACACACACACACAGTGGGTCGGACTTTAACCTGTACCTCATCTCTAAGGAGAACCTCAGCTTTTTCAGCCTGTTGTTTCTCTGGCCACAGCTTTCCTCCACATCTCTTGTTCATGAACTATCCTATCTGCTCTTCCTCCTATTCTTTACACTCAGAAGTTCATCTCTTCACCCGTCTCTCCCCGTCTCCCACTCTGTTTTGGCCCTAACTGTTGGGTGTAGGATGCATACTAACAAGGACATGCACTCTTCTTGAGCAAAGCAGGAAATGGCCTCTGGTCTCTGTTGGCTTCTCGTGCTCTCTGCTGCCTGTGCACTCCCTGGTGTATTACACTATTTTCTCTGCTGCCTGTTCACTCCCTGGTGTATTACACTATTTTCTCTGCTGCCTGTGCACTCCCTGGTGTATTACACTATTTTCTCTGCTGCCTGTGCACTCCCTGGTGTATGACACTTTTCTCTTCTTAGTAGCATGTTAGGGGCTAATTTACAAATGATCCTTTCACTGCTTGGAGCATTAGTAGTTGTCTTAGCTAAGCCATGTGAAGAGAGAACTACTTGTGCTGTGCATCTACTGTTATATTGCTGACAGGAAACATCAGGTAGTGTCTGGGAATGATATTAAAGACTCTGTTACCTTTACCATTAATGTTTTTAAATGGAAAATATTTTCTTTTTCTCTTCAAATGAGTACATGGATTTACAGATTGCTGTTCAAAGCTTTTATTCTGTTCTAGGCCGTTGCCATGATCTCATGTCCTCTAATCTAAGAATCTCTAGTAGCGTTGGCTCTGTTCTACATCGTTAGGGACAGCTGAGTCCTAGTTGCCACAACAAACATTCGCTGTGGCCCACAGCGACCTCAAACGCTGTGCCTTCTGTTCAAAAGATCATCCTCTATTGGATGACAAAGCTGTCTGTAAGAGAGCTGCCGAGATGTTAATGCATGTGATTGGTTGTTGTATTGACAACGTATTCCTCTCCTGTGTCTAGCTTGTGATTTTCCCACTGGTTCTCACTTGGTCTGTTGGCATTCTAACACTAATGCTCAACCATGCCTAACCCAAATGACTGCGTGACCTAGATTTAGCCCAAGGACAGGCTGATCTGAGATCTGAGCTAGGTCATGTAACACAGACAAGGTGAGCCTTCCCAAACTGCATTAGTCAGCACAATGCTGTATGTTTCACGTGACAAACTACTGACTCCTCCAAATCCACAGAGATCAGAAAGGTCCTTCTCTCTCCCTGACAGAACACTGAATTGTGTGTTTTACCCAATCACAGCTGTTCCACTGGTAGATTTTCACTGATCTATGCCCGGGTTCAAAGCAACACTTTGGTGTTGGGGGCTGGACTCAAAGTATCAGTGTGTAGGAGGGCAGATGGCGTCCAGCCTTCTAGTGATGTCAGCCTCAGTTCAACTTAAAGACCTGTGCCTGGTGACCTGGTGCAGTCCAGAGAAACCCGTATCACATGAGACATGATGCTGCTGTTTCCAATCGCTCCAATATGCATGAGATGCTGGTAATGAGATGCTCTGCATTAAGCTGCTCCGCAGAAGTGAGCGTTGATATTTTAAGTGAATTCGGAATGTTAGTCTTTTGTGTGGAAGCGTAGCGAAGCTGTTCTAATGGCAGGTACCTGAAGTTGCATCATAGTAATTCTGGTGTGGTACTACAGACAGAGGCAGCCTGTGTTTGACCATGTATGAGAGAAGTGTAGTGTGCTTGACTTGACCCGAGGTGTGTCATATATGATTAATGCCATCTGGCTGGTCCCTTTTTGATATCTGTGATGTGACACTTAGCATGTCTCACATTTATGCTATAAATACTCAGACATGGGTGCTTCCAATTTAGAAAAAGAGATATATCCAGTTTAAATGTACGTATGTCAGTTTGGTCTCTTAGACATGTTCTAGCCTTTAGGGCAGTGGTACTCAATAGGTGGACCGCGGTCCGGATCCGGACCCAAACGCAATACGATTCGGACCAAAGCCAAAATCAACATTCTAAATTAATCTAAAATAATCATGATCCAAGCGAGTTTTCATTGATGCGTGATTTCGCGCTACATATGTGTTCCTACTCGCTATGGTTTTCTATCTTCGGTGTTTAATCAAGAGGTCCAATCAGAAGCTGTAATAACAGCATCACTATGACAACTCACTCATTCAATGTTGGCCACGAGCTCGGTGGGTCACTCAGGTTGTATGGGTCAATGGCAACAACGCTGGCAGATCGACTTGTGAATGGTATGTCATTCTCAGTAAATTAAAATCATGGCGTGCTCTAAACCCGACAAAAAACGAAAAGTTGATTCCAAAAATCGCGAATAAAGAAAGAGTGGACTGACAAGTATGCATTTGTGCAGCCTGTTCGGAGCACACACACGATGTGTTTAATCTGCAACGAGACGGTTGTATTTGTCAAAAGTGGTAACGTGATACGTCACTATGAAGCAAAGCATGCCCACTTTGAACAAAATTACCATCAGAACTCTGAGGTTAGGGCCAGAAACCATCAGCAATCATCATACCAAGCAACATACTGTGTAATTGTTAGATCAGACACACAACAAGAGCATGCATACCTCAACATAATGAGTCTGCCTTTTCAACCATGAATATGGTAAAAAACAATGCCCAAGTTTAAAGAACAAAAATAGTGTCACCTTTCACACAAATAAGGCCAGATCACATCACCTCTGGTGCATAGTTCGAACGTTTTTGTTGGAATTATGTTTTTGGATTTTGACCATCACTGTTCCGGACCCTGGACTGAACAGAAATTTGGCGAGTGGACCTTTTGGGTTTCTAAATGAGTACCCCTGCTTTAGGGTGTTGCTTTATGGGGATGTTAGCTCTGCTAGGATGAGTAGCTCAAGGTGAGGTTCACGGAGGACACTGAGGACGCTATCTGTGACCTCACATTCATCACAGACACATTACCCAACCCTGTGTGTGTGTGTGTGTGTCTGTGTGTCTGTGTGTGTGTGTGTCTGTGTGTCTGTGTGTGTGTGTGTGTCTGTGTGTACTATCTGTGACCTCACATTCACCACAGACACATTACCCAACCCTGTGCTACCCATCTGGCCCTGTGATGTCATCAGTGTGTGCCTTAAGAAAGCACAGGGGCCAAATCCAGCTCACCATAACTTGCTACTCCCTTCCCTGGCCTGACCTTCAAGGAAGCAGAGTGAATATGATGCAATGCTGAAGAAGGGATTGGCTAGAAATAAATGCATGACTCACGGAGAGACCTCTAGTAAAAAACACCAGTCATGTGATTCAGAGGTCTTTTGTAAAGATAGATGACAGGGTATATTTAAGGGCAGTTCATTTTTAAAATCTATTATCATTATTATTATGAGTAGTTGTATTTGTGTTACTAGTATTAGTATCAATAGTATTAGTAGTATTATTAACTCTGAAGGCTGCTCGTGTAGAAAGATCTGTGCTAACAGATTGCAGCCACACATCAGTATGGACTCTCTTCTCTTGTGGGAAAAACATGAACTAGTCAGCTGTTTCTGCTGGCAGGAAGGTAGGTTTATAAAACATGAACTAGTCAGCTGTTTCTGCTGGAGGAAGGAAGGTTTATAAACATGAACTAGTCAGCTGCCTCTGCTGGAGGAAGGAAGGTTTACAAAGAGACAGTAAGTTCAGTCTGTAAATTAAAATGGATAATGTCACAAAAGGCTTCCACTGTGTCTGCTACTACTGTCCAGTCCTCGCCCCTAACCTGTGTTTGAGCAGAGTCATCAGGAGGGTTGAGCTGAGGGAGGAAGTGAGCAACTGCTCACATGCACACACCACGGTTAGCCAGAGTTGGAGCCAGTCTCCATGGCAACCCCTCAGAGGAAGGAGGTGTGCATCCAGAGCGGGATGAGAGAGCGCCAGAGAGGCAGGAGGAAAAGTGCTGACGGGGAGAGGGAGGCGGAGCACGCTGCTAATGCAGTCGCCTCTCATTGGCCGGGCTCTCTGTGACTCCTCCTCCTCCTCCTCCTCCTCCCTTTCGGCTTCTGATACAACCTTGAGACAAAACGAGCAGAAGCAGAAGCCAGACTGCATAGATGTGATTTTGCCTGCGTTTTTGTTCCATTTCCCACACCTGCGCTCTTGCTCACCCACACCACACACACACACACACACACACACACTTAATCGCACGCATTCACACACACACACACACACACACACACACACACACACACCCTGTCCCCCTCCTCTCGTTTTGGGCACTGGAAGTTAGAATGAGCCTGGGCTCCCCAGTTGCCTGTGAAGACGGCGGACTGGAAGGCAGCGTTATGAAAGGATGGGCTGCTGTTGCAGTGACCTCGGCCACAGGACAGAGACAGAGGTGCTCTCCACCCTGAAGGAGACCAAGTATGCAGAGGTTCGTGGAGGCTGACTACTACGACCTGGACTGGTACTATGAGGAGTGCGCTGACGGTAAGCAGCACTGCAGCATGCACAAGGCCATCTGCTTGTTTAGAGAGGGGGATCAGATGAGGGACAGCAGGAGGGAGAGAGAGAGAGAGCGAGAGAGAGAGAGAGAGAGAGGGATGGATGGACGGACAGGGCATTGGACAAGATCTAGGAGAGAGATGGATAGGTAGAACTAGGAGAGAGATGAATGGGTAAAACATGACCAATTTATCATCAGTAGCTGGAGCATGCTAACAGTGGAAGGAGCTGATAGACTGGGAAGTATAGTTTAGTGATGCTTAAGAGACCAAAACAAGGGGCCTGAGAGAGAGGGGTTTTGTGGATGATGAGAGTGATGATGAGAGGAATGATAAGAGTTTTAGGAGCTCCGATCCTTTCCCCTGGCACTCAGCCCCCGATTGCATCAGTCCTGGGTACTGCCAAAGCAGACGGCTGCCAAACATGACATCTTTGGGACAGCCCTGCTCACGTGTGTGCGCACGCTGCCTTCTTATGGTTCTGTGTCTGTCTGGACGTGACCAGTGGCGGATGTCTCTCCTCCTGGTGGAGCTGGGAACCATCGCCATGCTATTGTAGCAGTCCAGTTCAAATCAGTGAGCTTTTGTGCAGCAAAACAGAGAGACTGGCTTGGTGTAGCAGTGCTAGTGGTGTCGCAGCTCTTGACGTGGAGTCACATGCTCCACACTCTATCCTGCTCGCTCTCTCTCTCTCTCTCTCTCTCTCTCTCTCTCTCTCTCTCTCTCTCTCTCTCTCTCTCTCACTCACTCTGTCTCTCTCCTTCTCTCTCTCTCACTCACTGACTCTCCTCCCTCTCTCTGTCTCTCACTCACTCTGTCTCTCTTTCTCTCTCTCTCTCACTCACTGTCTCTCCATACCTCTCTCTCTGTCTCTCTTTCTCTCTCTCTCTCACTCACTGTCTCTCCATACCTCTCTCTGTCTCTCTTTTGCCTCTCTCTCCCTTGCTTGCTCGCTCTCAGTCTCTCTCTCTCTGTCTCTCACTCTCTTTCTCTCTCACTCTCTCTCTCTCTCCTCCTTCCTCTCGCTCTCCCTCTCTCCCTCTCTCCCTCCCTCTCTCAGTCTCTCTCTCTCAGTAGCTCTCTGTTTCACGAACTGCAGGTTATATCATGTGCTGCTCTTGGTGGCAGCCTCCCCCTCTCCTGATGCTTTTCTATTGGGCATGGATGATCATATTTATAGCAGCATCATATGGCTGTTTACACCTCTCCTGGTGCGTTTCTATTGGCCATCGATGATCATAACTATAGCAGCATCATAAAGATGTTTACACCTTGGAGGCAGATTCTTATGCAATATGCTAAGCTTTGATCTTTGATGATGTAACATGAATTTGTCGTCCTTACGAAATAACCACGCTTTGTGCAATCGATAGGAATTGTAAGGCGAACAACTTTGGAAGCTGCTGTTTGCAAAAACAGCATAAGGCTAATTCTCTCATGTCCAATTTGAATATCCTCTTTTGAAACCTGCCTTTGTTTAAGTTTATACTGCAATTTGTGAAGCTGGTCATTTCCTTTCATAACGTTCTATTATTAGGCCAGTATGTGTGGCCCAGTTTCATGGCTGAGAATATGCCAATTTACTAAAAGTGGGTAGAGAAAAGCCCAGAGGCAATGTGTGGAGTTGGGTTTCATATTGATCTGGGTAGCAGCTGGTCGATGGCTGCCTCTGATCCACACACATGTGTGGCAGGGGAATGTGGGGATGAGCTCAACCCCCTTCTGCTTTCTGAAGAGAGGGAAACCAAGAGAGAGGAATTGAAAGGGTGAGAGTTCAGTTGCTCAGGTAACAGTGAGCTCAGGGAGAAGTACATACTTCAAAGGAGGAGCAGATGAAAGCCCAGGTACCAGAACAGCAGCCCTGTCTGAGTTGTGAGTGGGGGGTCAGTGGCCTGCTGAGGGTGGTGATCGGGTAGGTATGCCGGAAGACACTAGAACATCTGATATTCCAGAAGAGCAGATGACAGAAGGATTTACTTTTTAGCCGATCTTTCTGGACAGAAAAGCTGTTGATTCTGATTGTGTTGGTGTATCCTGCAAACAGGCATAGGAAGAGGTGTGTGCAGGTGTCATGTGCTGGTTCTGGAGGCTTGTGTGGCTGTTTAGGGACCGTGTGACCCAGATCTGTGTGGGCATCCTCAGCAGAGGCAGGGGGAAGGTGCTGAATGCTGATCAGCTCTGTGGAGTCAGCTGCATTCAGAACCCGTGCCACACAAACTCCTCTGGAAACACCCCCTCTTTTTCTCTCCCTCTTTTCTCTCCCTCTTTTCTCTGCCCTCTTTTCTCCTCCTTCTTTTCACCCTCTTTCTCCAAGCCCCACACCCTGTCCAGCTTTATACTCCCCATTCTGTCACCCCTCCTTTTCTCTGTCTTTCGCTGGCACACACTGAAATTAGGCACTGAGATGCACACAATGGCCTGATTCTTAACTAATGCTCACAAAAGGGGCTTCTACAATAAAGGATTGGTGGTGGAGTTTAGAGGTGCGGGGGCTTCTGGGCCTGACTATTATGAGCTCACCCTACTCTCTGGGTGTTTATGTTCTCTTGTGTCATTAAAGGGATGTGTGTTGTCTCAGCAACGCCACACAGCCATACATCCAGGCGCTTGAGAGGAACAATGACGTGGCACAACAGCAATAAAGAGTCATTAGGAGAGGGTATGGGATGGAGAAACACAGAAGGTGCATTCATGTGAACTCCTTTGTTTGTAATGTTGAGCCTCTTTAGTTTCACTTAGAATTAGATCTTTCAGTTTGCAGTTTGCATGTAGGCACAGATACTACGATCAATGAGGGAGAGTTTATTCACCCTACTCTGCTTTCCCGTTCTGTTGCTCGGAGAACTACAGTGATGCTGTCTGTTGCATTGGAGTTTTTTAATCTGATGTTTGTTTTCATTGTGAAAGAACTAAATTGCGTATCATTAAACTGAAGCATTTATAGTGTTAACTTTTGGTGCTCCCTGATAAGTGTGTGCTTTGCCTTTGCATAGGAGTCTTAGAATAGATGTCATTTTAAATGCAGCCGCACACTTTATATTGGCTATTGCCCACACAGTGAAATAAGGTAATGACTGATGTCCCTGGTCTGTATTTGTTTTGTAACCAAGTGGTCATAGATAACATTCTTCTGTAATTCTCTTGTTATTACGTAATCTTTGCCATGTGAATAACTCCCTCTGTTGTCAAGGGCGCTCTGTGGCCGGTGCTTTGCATTCATGTGCCAGTGGAATCACCTGTGGCTATCTGTCCCAGTAGCTCCACCCTCAACAGGTGTACACAGTACTCCACAGTCGGCTCTGGCTGTTAAGGTTGCCATGGTGCATCAGTGGAACCTACCACTCACCGGCTAGTAAACAGGGGTGGTCAGTTTGATGGACATGAGCTTATTTTAATTCTACTACTACATAATACTCCCACAAATGATGTCTCTGTCACCACTCTATAAGCATGAAATTATATTTATTTTCATCTTTTTTTTTCAAGTATGAAACAAAATAGCTAAATGAGTCCACTCATCCCCCTCTTTGTGTCAGATGTGACATTCAGCTGTCACTCCATGCAGGAGTATTTGGAAGGGTTTGTTTGAGTCTGGCTTTGCCCGATATGGTGGGGAGGATCTAGCTAGGCTCTGGAAGTGGCACACAGGGACACACAGGGACACACAGGGACATGGTGCTGACTTCAGGGAGTGGAGTGCTAGGTGGCAGCACTAGTGCCCAGGGGCAGCATGGCGCTGCCACCCCAGGAGTGTGCTGAGGAGAGCTATGAGTTTGACAGCTCCTCTGAGGCGTTAGACAGCTCAGCCTCAGTGCTCCCCGACAAAGAGGAGGGAGAGGAGGAGGAGGAGAAGGAAGAAGAGGGGAATGGGGATCTCTTCACTTTGGAAGAAGGTATAATTGTTGTTTCCACTCTTTTTCTTTGTTCTTTAACTTTATTTTAGAGATAACAAGCATCTTGCGGACTCACTGGTCCTGAAGGTTTGGCATAGATAGTTTTGAACTGAGATATTACCTCAGATGACTCATGGTTCATTGCCCTATGATGATTTGACCGGCGCTGTCTTTTGTGTAGCAGTTGGCATGACGCGTGTTTGTATACAGGCTAAACATGGAATGCAGGAAGGCAGAGCTTGCTGCTGATACCATCAACAGACTGTCTGTCTGAGTCCAAGTGCTGATATTTACTCCACTGCCTTGTCCCTCATTTTTCCTTTTTATTAACAACACTTGTATTATACTTTCTTCTCCAGAAATGAGAAAGTCCTGCTCCCGCAAACCTTAGTGTGAGACCAAAATAAAGTAGATTATTTTGAACTCTGGTCAGGTTACTGCAACTGAAGTGCTTGTTTTGGTGTCTCATTTCGTAATACCATTGTGTAGAACCAGTTTTTTTATCGGAGGAGAGTTGGGCGTAAGAGCAAACCTTGACTTACGGAGTGTTAATCTTGGTGACGGAGCCGATGCCTTGGGAGCTGATTGGGTCTGTGGTGTAGTTTGAAACGCACCCCTCTCTGTGAAAGTATGAGCTCTGTTTTCCCCATCATTAGACTAGGCGGTGTTAAGTGTCACTGTATGAATGGTACATTCTAGGGGTGGCCCAAGGTTTTGTGCTCTGTGCTCTCTAGTCTGGGTGATGAGTGCAGTGCTGAGGACTTCAGGGTTACTACCATGGGAGCTTGGTCAGCGCCTGGTTTGGTTGGTCAGCAGCTGACATGGTTTTCAGCATTTTTTTTTCTCCATGGGGTACCATTACATTGATTGATAAAGCGTGTTTGACATGAAGCCTTGCCTCATGTTTTGATCTCATCCACTTCCTTTAATTCAGGTTAGTAATTGGTCACGTACACAGCTGTGATTTAGCTGGGCTGCTGATCCCAACTGGGTGTTAGTCATTAACACCACGCCCTATTGATAAGAGAAGTTGCTGGTCAATACAGAATGAATAGCAGCCATGGTTAATTATAGTTAGAATAAGTCAACAAGCTGTGTTCAGTTGTCTTCCTGGGGTGTGTTTATGGCGCTCTGATGAGGCATTCTCTCTCCCACTACTATAGAGAGCACTACACAAACTGCCTACGTTTACAAACATTGTGAGATCAAGGGTATGTTTGCAAAGTGGATGCTATTTTAGCTGCTGTCAGAGTCTGTGTCTTAATCTGCCCTCTGGATGAAGCATCTGCTGTTAGTACAAATAGTACCTGCTCAGCAGAGGAGCAGTGTGTCTGTCTGTCATCCTCTGTATCTGCGTGCTGTCATGGCCGTGTGTGACGCACATGGAAAGCAGGGTTTTGCATTTATTTTACTGGCTAAAATAAGGAAATACAGGCTGGGTTATCTTCTGACACCTTTCAGGAAGCTAAAGTCACCAGTGATGACCTCTGGGTGTTTGCTGAGTGTGGGTTAATGGTTGGCTAGATTCCTTGTCCTTGCTGTTTAAGGCCAGGCCACCCGGCCAATATCACAGGAGCAGATGGGAGGTCCAGCGAGGTTAACCTTTAAGAGTAAACTCTCACCTAATGCTTTAAGAGTAAACACTCACCTGGCAATGGGGTTCTAATGCTTTAAGAGGAAACACTCACCTGGCAATGGGGTTCTAATGCTATAAGAGGAAACACTCACCTGGCAATGGGGTTCTAATGCTTTAAGAGTAAACACTCACCTGGCAATGGGGTTCTAATGCTTTAAGAGTAAACACTCACCTGGCAATGGGGTTCTAAGGCTTGCATTCTGGATTGGTCAGTACTGTGTATGTCAACATAGCTCTGTAAAGACGTCTTGCTCTGGCAACAGATCAAGGTCTGTGATATGAATGCTGCTAACATCACAATCTGTTCAAGCAGAGCTGGTGTTACCATAGCCACTTCAGTTTCCAAAAATACCTACTCTACTTTACTCTACTCTTCCCTACTCTACTCTACTCTATTTTACTCTACTCTACTCTATTCTATTCTAGTCTACTCTACTCTTCTCTTCCCTACTCTACTTTACTCTACTCCACTCTACTCTACTCTACTCTACTCTTCCCTACTTTACTCTACTCTACTCTACTCTACTCTTCCCTACTCTACTCTACTCTACTCTTCCATACTCTACTCTACTCTACCTTACTCTACTTTACTCTACCGGATCAATGTTCCTGAAGAGAATGCTGCCCAGCTGTGAGTGATGTGACCGGTGTAAATGCCCTGCCCAGCTGTGAGTGATGTGACCTGTGTAAATGCCCTGCTCTCCTGTGTTCTGCCTCTCTGCAGTTCTCTGTGCTGAGCGCGTGGGCCAGATGACTAAGACATACAATGACATAGATGCTGTGACTCGTCTGCTTGAAGAGGTGAGTGGGCAGAGGCTGGGGAGGTGGAGCCTTTTAACCCTTTGATACACAAGTTCTGGATACCCCTTCTAAGACACAACATGGGTCAAAAATGACCCGTATTGACTTTTAATGTTATTTCATGCGTGGCTGAGTGTTTCTTAGTTATATCTTTTAAAATATATTTATTTCATAATTTAATATTACAGGTATTCATTAAATATCTTGTTTTTGACTACCACAAGCCATATTTTTTTTTCCTTTCTTAATTAATGAACTAAAATGTTTTTTTTTTTTTTTTGTATTATTACATCAAGTTTACACACATGGGTCAAAAATGACCCATGAGTGCAAGTGTGATAAAAATGAAAAATAGACATACTATAATAATGCTTTTGTTAAAAATGATTATTTTAGCAGTGATTTGGACCAAACAATAATACATTTAACATTTCAAATGTTAATTTGTCACTTTGTCACACTCACACATAACATACACCATACAACCGATAACACTGCTATTGAACTGTTAGTGTATCTGTAGTAAAACTGTAGTGAACAAAATGAATGAATAAAAGAAAAGAAAACTGATGCCAGCAACTGGCTTTTCGGTCTGTGGCAGCTGGGCAGATGTTGCACTTCTTCTTCTTCACTTGGCCCTCCAGTCTGATGTCCTCCTGTGGCTGGGTGGTGGCTGCGTACATTTTTTTTATCCCACATCCTCCTTTTGCATCTGTAGTATGCTTTTGGAGGTGGGGTATGCCCTCCATGCACCTCTTTGTATGTGGCATGACAAGCTCCTTGCCCAGCTCCTTGATGAATAGCCGCCGTGCATTGGGCACACCACCCATGTACTCAGGGTGTTGTGCACTGAAGTTGTTGTAGGCATTGCGGGTGGCAACATCCAGCACATTGTGCCAGAGCACCATGGGCCACCTCTGTGTTCTCTGCTTTCATGTATAGGTGTGAACAATCTGATCCATTGTGTCCATTCCTGATTTTGTTTGGTTATATTACTATATCATTTCTGATTTCTTTTTCACACTGTTGTCGTCATGTATGGTGCTCAGGAGGACTACAGCCTTCCCCTTTTTTCGGCCCATACACCCACCCACCCCCCCCTCCCCCCGCAAGGAGGTGAATCGATTATTGAACCAGATGCAGGTCCTGTGCAGCTCCTCAGGATGTTTTGGCTTCTTGCTCTGCCCTGAAGCGGGTATGCTCATTCCAGTAAGACCCCTTTTTACTTAGTCTAATGGTCTGGGTCTGAGTTTCCTACTCAGAGGACTCATCAGGCGAGTCTTCTATCTCATCAAAAGAGTGTTCTTCATCTAGGAGAGCTGGATTCCTAGACATGCCCAAAACTCCAGCTTGACCCTGTGGCACATAGTCTCTAGGTCATCAGCATCAGAGATCTCAGACTCAGAATCAGGAATGAGAATTGATTCATCTTCCTCATCCTGTTCTTCATGAAGCATCTTTCTGACCATTTCAGCAGTAAATCTGGAATGACTGCGACCAGCCATACTAACACTGTGGATAAAGAAAATCAAAATAATATTTTCAACTATCAGCTGATCAAGTATACAATATACTGTTCTTTTTCAAGTTTTATTTTGTTGGCCTAGCTTACATTAGGTAGCTAGAATAGAATATGTCAACATGGCTGTCAACATGTTGACCTAGCTAACGTTAGCTAGAATAGAATGTCAACGGCTAGCTAATAATATTGGACACATTTCTCTTTCTCACTAGTAATAAATGTCAAGGTTAGGTAATTAAGTAAAAGTAATACATATAATGTGCAGTTATCTTTCACAAGATATAAAATACTTTCTTAGGTAAAACAATTGTAAAGTAATACTTACATGAATCAGATGTGCAAAAGCAGCCCGTTGAGTTGTGAAGTGTGGCATGTGAAAAGTTGTCCACAGTAAACATGTGGCAAACAGTTACAAATCAAAGAATCCTATCAACGGCTCCAATCAATAGTGCATTTATTTTTAACTAAATAATTTTTAAGGTGTTTTTTTTTTCCATTTTTATCACACTTGCATACATGGGTCATTTTTGACCCATGTGTGTAAACTTGATGAAGTAATACAAAAACTATTTTAGTTCAAAAATTAAGACAGGGAAAATGAAAATAATGATTTATGGTAATCAAAAACAAGATATTTAATGAATACATTTAATATTAAATGATTAAATAAATAGATTTTTAAAAAGATATAGCAAAGAAACACTCAGCCATGCATGAAATAACATTAAGAGTAAATACGGGTCATTTTTGCCTTGAAAAAAAAAATGATTTTTATAAAAAAAAAAAAAAGAAAAGAATGTGTGATGATCGAAAAACAAGTTAATTGAGGAACTCCTGGAACTCTGAATGATTAAATGAATGTATTGCAAAGATATTTACAATTAAAACTCAGTCAGGTCACTTTTGACCCATGGGCCTCGTTTCCCGATAACGACGTATCTTAACGGCCTACGTGGATTTTCGCGACATCGTAGACTAAGTAACACTTTCTATTTACGTGCGTTTCCCAACCATCAACTTAAAGTCAGGTGCACGAGCGCAACGTGCACGAGTTCTTAAGTAGCTCTTAGGAGCTGTTTACGTCAGGTTAACCTGTTTACGTTAATTGCTGTGAAATTAGCTAGCCTCTGCGTGCATCGAACGTGCAATGTGCACTGAATTCGGGGCGGGGATAGTAACGCCATCTCCAGCAGAGTAGCCTATTTAAACTGTGTTCCCATTGTAAGGACATTTATTACGATCTGTCTGAGAGTGGCCTGTCAAAGCTAGCATCATCAAAGTCATACAGTACAGTAGGCTACATACATTCAATAAAATTAACCTACATTTGAGTCCAACTGCATGACCATTCTTACCCTACACTTACCCTTACAATAAAGAAGTGATCCTATTTCAACCATAACTTCATTTTAAATAATGTCTTTCTTTATGACATTTAGTTTATAGTTTAGACAGCAACGTTGACATCTACAGTATATTCAACTGCATCCACTACATAATCTCAAACTTTATTTGTTGGTAACTCTCCAAAAAGGCTACCATTAACACATTTCTTAATGAAAAGGAAACATGCATCACAATAATACTTCAGTGTAACCTGTACCTATGTGGAGTGCAAATATGTCTTGCCATTACACTACCCAACAGCTCTACGTCTGCTAACACTACAGAATGCATAATTCCTACGGGCACTGCACTAGTTTTGTATAGCCTAATCTTTATTTTCAAATACTCAATATTCTTTATTTCTATTTTGATGGGAATAGGCAGGTGAAACAATGACATTCTCATGATGTGCTATACACAGAAACATCGTTTGGATTTCTTCTACAATAGGCCGAACGACACCCCTGGATAAGGTGTCGAGGGGGTTGAAGCGTAGGTCATGCATGACTGTATGAGCTATGAAACTAGCGATTTAAAAAAAGTTTCAATGAAGAACGTGGTTGCAAATATATATGTATACAACCATCTAGCTAGAAAGCTACCATATAAGCCAATGGAGTGGTGGCATAAGCGCTAATTGTGCCATAAAACTACTGTTTGAAAGCTTCAGTTAAGACCTACATACTCTCCATTGGTCGCGTAGCACATTTCAGATCAAACCGAGTAATTATAAACATATAAAAAGTTGTGTAGATAGCTTTATTAATGTAAAATATTCCTCGCTTCAAGTAGCCATGTTTTTTTTTAATTCCCCTTTCTTCCGAACGACGGTCGAACGACGCCCCTGGTGGATTAAATCGTTAAGTGTGAAGTTACTACTGGTCCTGACCACACGTAGAATTCTTCTCAACGAAAGATACACTTAAGCTAAGTGCCGCGTCGGGAAACCCGTCTGCAACGTAGGATTCCTCTTACGAACGATTTCAAGTGCTTTTTAGACTAAGTGCTCGTCCGGGAAACGAGGCCATGAACCGCAAGACCTAAATAGTATGGAGGACTATTGGGGCCAAAACGAAATAAATAAATAACTAACTAAATAAATAAATGAATGGTTAAATACTTGGATAAATCGGAATTAGATAACAAAATGAATAAAATGAGATACTAATATATAAATGTTACACGTACTCTTTCGTGTGTGTGTATATATATATATATTTACGTTTTCATGTGTTCACATTTATTTATGTATACCTACATTTATTTATTTATACTTACATATATTTATTTATACTTACATATATTTATTTATACTTACATTTATCCACGGTGTAACTTGCTTGCAGCAAAATAAATCCGTCATCCCCCGTCACCAAGTCAGGAGGCGGGTTAAAGCCTCTGATTGGTGGTTCAACTTGAATTGACTGCTTTTGACTAATTCAAGATGGCAGCACCCGGTGTGGATTCAATAAATGGAATATTGCATGCTACAGTAGTCGAAATGTTGTCTGTAGCTGAGGAGATGGAGGCAACTGACAATTCACATTGTTTTTTAAATCATATTGAGGGCTTCGCTGAGATTATATCAACGATATCGGCCCTGACTGACACAGACATAGATGAAAATGTGTTCACGATCCTCAGCGAGATGGTACAGCAGGATGAGTGATACAGGCGATAAACCCTGGAGGTGGTCGTGCTCTGTTTGATCTTTGGCTGGCACAATTGAACACTGGCCTGAAAATACAAGATATTGCAAACCTTTTTCGAGTGTCCAAGCGCACTATCAAGCGACAAATGCAGCAGACTGGTATCAGGTATTAATAAGAGTAGACTGTGTCTGTGTCAGGGGTATAGATGTTCGGGGTCTGGAGAAAGTAATGGGTAAACGTCCCTTGTCATGACTAAAAGGAGAGCTCCAACTATTAACTCTAGTCTGGGAGTTGTCATTTGTTGGGGAGCTGTGAATCTCTTTCTCTGAGACTGTTGTAACGTCATTACTGCTTGACTGTCACTTCTAGATGTTTACATTATTGTGCCCCATAAAAGACGGTCCTCCTGCCTTCAGAGCGGAGAGAGACATGATTGAGACCTAAGCCTGGTGTTGTGTTGTTTTTTATTGTCAGAGGTCTGGGTTTCTCTCCCAATCTCCAGATTGATAAACGTATTAAAATCCAGAACTCAACTGAACTTAGACCCCGTTTATACGGTTCCCGAAAACGTATATATTTTCATGCGGTTTGGCCTTTCATTTACGAGAAAAAACAGAGGTTTTATCACGGAAAACGATCATTTCTAAAAACTCCGGCCAAAGTGGAGATTTCTGGAAAACTCAGTTTTTGCGTGTGCACTGCGTCATACGGAGTTTTAGGTTATCAAACGTCACATATGCGCCTAAAAATGCATTTGTCATGTGAGCGTCCTATACAGTACCGTAAAGGAAACGTGTGAGGCCCCCCTGCAGAATAACCCTGAGAGGCTCCCCCCGTCCCCCGTCCCGAACGCCCCCCCCAAAAAATGTTGGTTATCGAAAAAAAAAAATTGGTTATCGATATAACCTTACGTATATCAGAAGTGATGGGTGTGTGCACAATTAACTAAGGGTTGTTTGACTCTCTCTTTCTCTTGCCTTTTTCTACTTCCACTCTTATGCTTAAAAGGCATTGTTATGAGTAAAGTTGTGTTTAATGAACTAGGTTGTCGTGACCTTCGAATTGGTTAAACTAGCCTATTGTATTGCATCCCATGTAATGTAAAAAAAAAACCTGCGGTGCGGGGGCTGCGGGGGTATTCTCTACGGGCCTTGTCCTATATTTACAGTTAGTTTGCTTACTGATCATGGATGCTGTTTAGGTAGTGCTCATTTATACGTTAATGCAAACGCAGGATAGCATTCTTTCAACCCTATAACTGAATCTCTCAACCCTTCCCCAGTGTGTGACTATTGGCTTTAACAATGGTATCCCCTGCAATTCCACCAGTGGACTACGAGTTTTACATTCCATCTTGTCTACCTGTTGTAGCCAAATAAACGTAAAGGATCCACATATCTAGGTCTCATAGCCAATTTAATGGATTAGCAGCCTACTTATGCAAACCTACAGGTTTGGCAAAGTTATGATGGCGCTTGGCGGGTTCATGTCAACAGAAACTTTTTTGGAAAACGACCTTGTGTGTACGACCCGGCTATGTGTAAATGTGTCTTACTCTTAGTCACTCCGTTTATGAAGAGATGGACAAAACACTTTCTTCATCACTGGTGATTCAAAAACTGAGGACATAAGAACCATGCTACAGCGTAACATCCTAATAGCAGCCTGATGCAAAATATGGAAGAAGAGATAGACGTGATGGGGTAACGACAGCGCTACGACTACTACTCGATCGGCCAGTGCACCTAAGGCCACATTAAACCCAACATTTCATAACACTACTAGAAATACTACTACTAGGCCTACTAGTAGTAGACGAGTTGAGGGCCCCTTAAATTAAGGATGCAGCCTCACGCAGCAGCTGAGGGTATGTCTTCTGGGACATTCTGGTATCTTGATTTATTTAAATAATGCTCAATAACTTTCATTAAACTAAATCTGGCGCTTGGCATCCATAAACGCCAAAATTCGGTATCCCTCTGGTTCGAATAGAGCCTGATAGACTGGTTGAGCCTGCCTGGTGTGTAATACTGTTCATTCACCAATCGGAGGCTTTAACCCGCCCCCTGACTTGGTGACGGGGGATGACGGATTTATTTTGCTGCCATCAAGTTACACCGTGGATAAATGTAAGTATAAATAAATATATGTAAGTATAAATACATATATGTAAGTATAAATAAATAAATGTAGGTATAAATAAATAAATGTGAACACATGAAAACGTAAATATATATACTGTATATATACACACACGAGTACATGTAACATTTATATATTTAGTATCTAATTTTATTCATTTTGTTATCTAATTATGTATTTATCCAAGTATTTAACCATTCATTCATTTATTTATTTAGTTATTTATTTATTTCGTTTTGGCCCCGATAATCCTCCATAAAATAGAGACTGATATATGATGGCCTAAACAGGGAGTCTGTCATTCTCCGACATGTTTAAATGAAATAGAGACTGATATACGATTGCATAAACAGTCATTCTGCTCCAACATATTTTGTTCTATCTTGGTCTCTGTTTTGGAAGATCCTCATATGTTGGTATTGTTCTCAACTGCAATATTTATACATGACAGGCATTTGAAAAATAACCCTTTCAAATATAGTTCACATCAAAGAAGCCATGTTCCTGAATGCCATTGGTCATTTGCATGCTATTTTAGTTTCTTAGTCAAATAAGTTTGAAGTCAGCTCTCCCTGTTGGTGTTGTCAAATGAGCAGGATGAAAGGATCACCAAAAACACTCTAGTTCAACAGTTGCTCTGTGGAAATGTGCCTTACAAGTCCTCATAGCCTGTCTGCATGTATATCTCTGCGTTTAAAGTCCTCATAAGCTGTCTGCATGTATATATCTGGGTTTAAAGTCCTCATAGCCTGTCTGCATGTACAGCCGCGGAAAAAATTAAGAGACCACTTCAAAATTATCAGTTTCTCTGGTTTTACTATTTATTGGTATGTGTTAAAGTAAAATGTACATTTTTGTTTTATTCTATAACCTACTGGCAACATTCCTACCAAATTTCAAATAAAAATATTGTCATTTAGATCATTTATTTGCAGAAAAATGACAATTGGTCAAAATAGCAAAAAAGATGCAGTGTCTTCAGATCTCGAATAATGCAAAGAAAACAAGCTCATATTCATTTTTAAACTACACAATACTAATGCTTTAACTTAGGAAGAGTTCAGAAATCAATATTTGGTGGAATAACCTTGATTTAAAATCACAACTTTCATGTGTCTTGGCATGCTCTCCACCAGTCTTTCACATTGCCGTTGGGTGACTTTATGCTACTCCTGGCGCAAGAATTCAAGCAGCTCGGCTTCTTTTCATGGCTTGTGACCATCCATCTTCCTCTTGATCACATTTCAGAGGTTTTTTTATGGGATTCAGGTCTCGAAATTGGGCTGGCCATGACAGGGCCCTGATCTGGTGATACTCCATCCACACCTTTACTGGCCTGGCTGTGTGGCATGGAGCATTGCCCTGCTGGAAAAAACACTTCTCAGAGTTGGGGAACATTGTCAGAGCAAAAGGAAGCAAGTTTTTCTTCCGGGACAACGTTGTACTTTGCCTGGCTGAGGTTTGTAAAAGACCATAAGGATTGAAAAAAGCGGACTGGAGGGTCTTCTAGTTCGTCTTCTCTGATGAGTCCAATTTTCAGCTTTGCCCAACACATGGTCGTCTGATGGTTAGACGGGGACCTGGAGAGGCCTACAAGCCAGAGAGTCTTGCACCTACTGTGAAATCGGACTCATCAGAGAAGACGAACTTAGAAGAACCTCCAGTCCGCTTTTTCAATCCTTATGGTCTTTTACAAACCTCAGCCAGGCAAAGCACAACGTTGTCCCGGAAGAAAAACTTGCTTCCTTTTGCTCTGACAATGTTCCCCAACTCTGGGAAGTGTTTTTTCCAGCAGGGCAATGCTCCATGCCACACAGCCAGGCCAGTAAAGGTGTGGATGGAGTACCACCAGATCAGAACCCTGTCATGGCCAGCCCAATTTCGAGACCTGAATCCCATAAAAAACCTCTGAAATGTGATCAAGAGGAAGATGGATGGTCACAAGCCATGAAAAGAAGCCGAGCTGCTTGAATTCTTGCGCCAGGAGTATCATAAAGTCACCCAACGGCAATGTGAAAGACTGGTGGAGAGCATGCCAAGACACATGAAAGTTGTGATTTTAAATCAAGGTTATTCCACCAAATATTGATTTCTGAACTCTTCCTAAGTGTAAGCATTAGTATTGTGTAGTTTAAAAATGGATATGAGCCTGTTTTCTTTGCATTATTCGAGATCTGAAGACACTGCATCTTTTTTGCTATTTTGACCAATTGTCATTTTTCTGCAAATAAATGATCTAAATGACAATATTTTTATTTGAAATTTGGTAGGAATGTTGCCAGTAGGTTATAGAATAAAACAAAAATGTACATTTTACTTTAACACATACCAATAAATAGTAAAACCAGAGAAACTGATAATTTTGAAGTGGTCTCTTAATTTTTTCCGCGGCTGTATATCTCTGGGTTTAAAGTTGTGTATTTGTCATACATTTTGGGTTTCTGATTAGTTTGCCTTGGCCTAGTAGGCACTGAATAATACGGTCTAGTCCAGCAGGTGAATAGTATCAAATTGTTTAAGGTGTGGTCAACGACTCGCTGTACTATACTGGGGTGTGGCTCAGTAGCTCAGTGATTGTTTGTTAGTGTTTTGGTTTGATCCACACGCTGTTCTCCAGTTTGGTGTATAACAACAATATCTCCATGTTGTGCTTATTTGTGACACTGACATCTGGCTGACCCGGACAGACATCTGATTCTCTCCCCACTTCAGAAAGAGCGTGACTTGGAGCTTGCTGCCCGCATTGGCCAGTCGTTGTTGAAGAAAAACAAAACCCTCAGCGAACGAAATGAATACCTGGAGGAGCAAGTGGAACACATACGGGAGGAGGTAGGCTGAAGGGATGAGTGAGTAAGGAAGAGAGACGATGAGAGTGTTGAATTATCTACAGAAATTGGAATGGGCTATTTGGAGAGTCTCCTCTAGCCCCCAATCTCAATATCAGTGTCTATTACTTCATTTTATCATTGTGATTGTTTAACCATGTAAAGCACCTTGGGAACGTCTTTGTATTTTGCAGTGTGCTATACAAATAAAATCCATCATTATTATTCATCTTTTCTTATCCTGAAGGACACTTTACATTGTGTAATCTGAGCAGTACCGTAAAGGAAACGTGTGAGGCCCCCCTGCAGAATAACCCTGAGACCCCCCCCGTCCCCCGTCCCCCGTCCCCCGTCCCGAACGCCCCCCCCCCCCAAAAAAATGTTGGTTATCGGAAAAAAAAAATGGTTATCGATATAACCTTACGTATATCAGAAGTGATGGGTGTGTACACAATTAACTAAGGGTTGTTTGACTATCTTTCTTTTGCCTTTTTCTAATTCCACTCGTATGCTTAAAAGGCATTGTTATGAGTAAAGTTGTGTTTAATGAACTAGGTTGTCGTGACCTTCGAATTGGTTAAACTAGCCTATTGTATTGCATCCCATGTAATGCAATGCGGTGCGGGGGCTGCGGGGGTATTCTCTACGGGCCTGAATCTGAGGATGTAATTTAAGAGCTCAGTACTTAAACCCTGTAGATGTTAAGCCTTGCCCCTTTGGAGTAGCTTTCATAATCTCTGCTGAGCAGTAATTTGCATTCATTAATTCAAGTGATGAAACTCGACCAGTCACTGATGATTGTCCTCCTTATTAATGGTTGATTACTGCTGTGGTTGATTTGACTCCACCTGGTCCCCTACGTAACTGTTGTTGAATGTGGAGGCCCTGAGTAAGTGAGTGTGTGCCCCTTTGTGTGTGTGCAGGTGTCGCAGCTGCGTCACGACCTCTCCATGAAAGATGAGCTTCTCCAGTTCTACACCAGCGTAGCTGAGGAGTGCGAAGGAGACTCGGCCACCTCCACCCCGTGAGTCCCCCCCACCTCTCTTCTCCTCCCCCCTCAGTCCTCTCCTGACATCCACCTTGATCCTTTGCATTCTCTACAGGTTTTGACATACAGTAGACACATTCCTAGTGTGTTACTAGTCACCTCTAATTGAATAGTCTGTTGAGGTCCCTTGTCATCCTGGTGTCATTGAGAGTTGTAATAGTCCCCTATGAGGCGTTCAGGTTCAGTAATGAGGGAGTGGTGCTGAGGACTCCTTGGCCTCCTGCTGTGAAGGAGCCTCTCGGAGCCGCTGCAGTGGCAGGGAGTCATGGAGCTTTTCTCCCCAGTGCTGCAGTCACTCTCAGCCCTCACACTCCTTTCTTCATCCAGACTGCAGGGGTCACATTTAGGAAGGGTGATCTAACTTGGCTATTTACACATACACATCAGGTGTTCAAAATTGATTACGAAATTACGAAGGGTGATTATCCAAGAGGCATTTAAATGACAATGAAAAACTTAAAACGTCAGCGAGGGCTTGTTTATTGGGTGTCTAATGCAGTTGTCTGAGCAGTTGGCTAAATTAATGCATTGTGAAAACTCAAGTTACTCAAGAGGTAGAAGAACAACTTCACCGACAGGGATTCAGAATATCACTGATGGGAACAGTCCACTTAAATAGTTTAGTGATATACATTTCTTGATGCGATATAGGTTTCAACAGAATTATTTAGCTACTTTCTTAACCTGATAAAATATATAACATTATAAAATGTATAAGATTCATAAATGATAAAATTGTAATTGTTCTGACAAACAACCATGCGTGTTGAAAGGTCGTATCGTACATGTCTAACTCTCCCAAAGAAATAGAATTCAGCAGATGATTTATCTGAACATTTGATCATAGTGCCAAGTTAGCCGTGAACAGCCAAACAGGTGTGGAGAGCCAAGAGAGCCAGTTTACTGCAGGTCATGAGGAAAATATGCTCTTTTGGATTCATTATTATTAACACCATTGGAAATTAATTTAGAAAATAATATGTCTATTCTAAAATAACATGCATCGTCTGTTATCCCTTCTCTTGTTGTTTTCGTATCTCCGTGGATACAAGGGGTGCTGGTACTCCTCCTCGGGCATGAGGCAGATATACAGTACATGTGCAGGTCTCATTACAGTGGTGCTAAAACATTGATTCTTCATATAAGATTGCAGTGTGCAGCCATGCTGCATTAATATTGCATGGGCTGCGAGTGCAGACAGACGCGTATAGTCCAGGAGAGTGTTTCAGGCTCACGTACGCGTCTCACGTGGTGTCCGCTATCACTTTCAAATGCCGTGAACAGACTACAAAGGGTTGATGTATAATCATAAGCGTTTCAGAGGCTTATTCATGTTCATAGGAGCACAAGTTTCTGTCTGACTAACAGAAAAGAATTAGCATAAACTAGCCACTCCAAACCCATGGCATCTGTGTACATCCCCAGTGTCTACCAGTGGCTGGTCTTTGCTGTACTGCCACGGGGATGTTTTCATGTATTGCCCTATGTGACACATGATCTGTACTTGGAGCATGCTCTGCTGTAAATCTGCTCCACTGTGGGGTAGAAACCTGCCCTGTGTGACCCTGCGGTGCGGCTCTGTTTGTGTGGCTAGTGTCCGGCGGAATGAGTCGACTGCCTTGTTGCCCTGCGGCTTCCCTCTGGACTCACTGCAGAAGAAGCTGAAGGACCTGGAGGAGGAGAACATCAGCCTGCGTACAGAGGTGAGCTGTCTGAGATCAGCCTGCGTACAGAGGTGAGCTGTCTGAGATCAGCCTGCGTACAGAGGTGAGCTGTCTGAGATCAGCCTGCGTACAGAGGTGAGCTGTCTGAGATCAGCCTGCGTACAGAGGTGAGTCTGAGCGGGACGTCCCACACTATAGTGCTCCAGAAGGGTCTGAGCGAGACGTCCCACGCTATAGTGCTCCAGAAGGGTCTGAGCGAGACGTCCCACGCTATAGTGCTCCAGAAGGGACTGAGCGGGATGTCCCACACTATAGTGCTCCAGAAGTCACTGATTTGTTTGCAAGGTCCAGAAAGCAATTCATTTAAAAATGATATAAATAAAAACAGATAAACGAATAGCAGTGTGAATGTTTCCCATTTGTGTGTATTCATGTCTTTGTGTGTATCTTCCTCCCCCTTAGGCCAATCACCTGGAGACAGAGACCATGTGCTATGAGGAGAAGGAGCAGCAGCTGGTGAATGACTGTGTGAAGGAGCTCAGTAAGTCCACCATAACGGACACTCTTATGAATGACTGTGTGAAGGAGCTCAGTAAGTCCTCTTATAACGGACACTCTTGTGAATGACTGTGAAGGAGCTCAGTAAGTCCTCCCATAACGGACACTCTTGCCTGACACAGGGCATCGCCACACCACCCACCCCCCACCCCCCACCCTGCCCTCAGTTTTACCCTGCCCCCCTTACAACTGGCCCAGCCACTGAGAGAGCATTAGAGACTGGGTTGGTCCAGTTTAGAGCAGCTGAAGTGGCTGGGTTCTGCTCTGTGTCTCGTGTATGTTGTAGTTGAGTTGGCCGTGTGCCGTGTCTGACGCAGATGCACTCTCATGCCTCACGTCCCCAGGAGCTCAAGCGGGCCTCGTCTGAAACACGTGCAGAAGAATTCATCATTTATTCACTGCACATTTGCAGCCATCTCAACCTATTTCTTCTCTGTTGTTCTGCCTGTTCCACATCTCCTCTCCTCCAAACGTTCTCTCTTAGGAGACGCCAACTTCCAGCTCTCGTCTCTGGCCGAGGAGCTGGCCAGGAAAACGGACGATGCGTCTCGTCAGCAGGAGGAGATCACCCACCTCTTGTCCCAGATTGTTGACCTGCAGAAGAAGTCCAAGGCTGTACGTCTTAAATCGTAAACAACAACATCAATACACACACACGCACATATACACACGCACACACCCACACACACGCGCACTCATATATATATACACACACACACCCGCACATATATATACACACACGCACGAACATATACACACACATACGCACATATACACATGCATACGCACACTCTCTCACACACACACATGCACACATACATACACACACATAGGCGGAGATCCCTCGCATAACGTTGTCCCCCCCCCCCAACAAAATTGAAAAAAAAAAAAAAAAAAAGTAATATGAAACAAACGCACATCGACACAAGCAGTGTTTATTATAAACGAAAAATAATGTCAATTTTAAGTGTTGAAAAATCATGATCCCCCTATTCCTCAAAGAGGTTCGGTTCACATAATGTTTCCAAAGGGCGGGGCTACAGCTCCGTGTTCCAGTCAATCTGCCCTGTACACGGTCAGGTTGTTAGATTGTTTCTCATCCTCTCTCGCCTGCACTACAACAACGGCAGTACCAGTATTAACCCGACAGGTGGGCTATCGCACGCCCCCATCATTGAGGCAAAGGTAATGAGTGCCTCAACTCCGTGCTTTTTCGATGTTTTATTTCATACCAACAAGACTGAATAGGTTCTACGCATGTGCACATTTGTGATTCAATTCTACAGACTTCGTGGGATTTAAACAAATAAAATAATTATAAATATGAGAATATGTCTACAAATTCATTGTTTCCATCAGGTCCGCTTCACCTGCTCTTTCTCTCTGACAGCCGCTCAGTCATCTCCCTACGTTCACTGGATAAAGGCATTTCCCATGAGGCTTTGCGCCGACCATCCTACATAAATTTATGAACAAAAAAACTAATTCAATCGCTGGCCAATTTATATTTTTGGTCATGAAAGTTATGTAAATTCTGAATAAAAAGAATTAGATCAAGATAGGAGGCTAAGCAAAAATCAGTTGGCGGTATTAATGAGAGTGAGTTTATCGCACCTTAAGTGAGATTGGTTGGACTGCTACTTCCCATACCAGTGGAGAACTTGGAGATTATCACGGGAAAGAGATCTGATTTACTACTATAGAACTATAGAAGACGTTAATTTGCATGCAGCTGAATTCATCCTTGAAGAGCCTTGGTTTGCGTTTGAACTTTCAACATTATTTGTCTGTGAGTAGATATTTCGTGTTAGGACATGTATTGCCGTTTAGAGAATTAAAAACAGACGTGGAATTTCTGTTTGTCACTGTTATTAGAGAATTTGGTATTTAGCAGCTAAGTTATGCTAGCTCTTTTTTTCATGTCCCGTCCCGTCCCCCCCCCCCCCCCCCCCCCCGGAATTACTCTCTGAAATGTTCTCATGTATTGTCCCCCCTGCAATGAAACGGGATCTCCGCCCCTGTACACACACACATACACACTAGGGGTGGGAATCTCTTGGCACCTCACGATTCGATTCGAAATCGATTCAGAGGTCAACGATTCGATTTAAAATCGATTATCGATTATCGATTTAAAATCGATTTTGTAATTTAAAAAAAAAATTTTTTTTTTTTTTTTTTTTTTACACATCCATTTTATGTTGAAATGCAAGCTGCATCGACTATTACATTGCTCATAGAAAGTCAAAATTGTGACCATTAAAAGCTTTTACTCTAATAAAGCAAATAGCGAAGGTAATTCATCTGTTGATTTTCTTCAATTTAGACTCTGAGTTGCAAACTCAAATGATTCAATAGTCAAAATGCATCGATAATCGTTTTATCGGTTTCGAATTGATATTCGATAATCAATCGATAATTGCATTTCAACATGAAATGGATGTGTGAAAAAAACGATTATCAATTTTAAACCGATAAAACGATTATCAATCCATTTCGACTTTTAAAACATTTGAGTTTGCTACTTAGAGTCTTTGCTACACTTCCTACTTTGTGTTTGATAATTAAAGAAAATCAACAGATGAATTACCTTCTCTATTTTTTATGAGAGAAAAAGCTTTTCCTTGTCACAATTTTGACTTTCTATGAACAATCCAATAATCGATGCAGCTTGCATTTCAACATAAAATGGATGTGTAAAAAAAATAAAAAATAAATTTTTTTTTTTTTTTTTTTTTTAAATTACAAAATCGATTATGAACTTTTCTGAATCGAGACAGAATCGTTTTAGAGAGAATCGATTAAAATCGAATAATCGATTTTTTCCCCCACCCCTAATACACACGCATGCATACACACGCATGCATGCATACACACACACACACACACACACACACACATACACACACACACACACACACACACACGCACACGCACACACAAAAACACTGTGTTTAGGTGCTTTCACCTTGTAATGTGATCTCATGGGTGGTTGCGTTGTTTCCCAGTATGCTGTTGAGAATGAGGAGCTGACCCAGCATTTAGGAGCGGCCAAAGATGCCCAGCGACAGCTCACAGCCGAGGTACCCAATCATGGCCCTTATTATATACACCCTACTGCACTGCTGTTATCTAGTCTTAATCATTAGTTATTAATTACTCTTATCACTCTATGCACTGCTCCGTTCCCTCCACTGTTAAACTCATGCGTATGTTTTTGTTTTTGTGTGTTTGTGTCTGTGTCTGTGTCTGTGTCTGTGTCTGTGTGTGTTTAGCTGAGAGAGCTGGAGGACAAGTATGCTGAATGCTTGGAAATGCTGAATGAGGCACAGGAGGAGCTGAAGAACCTGAGGAACAAGACCCTCCCCTCTGCCGCTTCACGCCGCTTCAACTCGCTGGGCCTTTTCCCCCTGGTAAGAGAGTTGGGCCTTTTCCCCCTGGTAAGAGAGTTGGGCCTTTTCCCCCTGGTTAGAGAGTTGGGCCTTTTCCCCCTGGTTAGAGAGTTGGGCCTTTTCCCCCTGGTTAGAGAGTTGGGCCTTTTCCCCCTGGTTAGAGAGTTGGGCCTTTTCCCCCTGGTTAGAGAGTTGGGCCTTTTCCCCCTGGTTAGAGAGTTGGGCCTTTTCCCCCTGGTAAGAGTGTTGGGCCTTTTCCCCCTGGTAAGAGAGTTGGGCCTTTTCCCCCTGGTAAGAGTGTTGGGCCTTTTCCCCCTGGTAAGAGAGTTGGGCCTTTTCCCCCTGGTAAGAGTGTTGGGCCTTTTCCCCCTGGTAAGAGTGTTGGGCCTTTTCCCCCTGGTAAGAGTGTTGGGCCTTTTCCCCCTGGTAAGAGAGTTGGGCCTTTTCCCCCTGGTTAGAGAGTTGGGCCTTTTCCCCCTGGTTAGAGAGTTGGGCCTTTTCCCCCTGGTTAGAGAGTTGGGCCTTTTCCCCCTGGTAAGAGTGTTGGGCAGGAGGCTTTGTGTGGGTGACCGAGATTATTATTTCAAAATAATAATATAGAGAGAGAGAGTTTGCACCAGATGACCCTGTAGAATATCTTCAATGTATCATTTAACCACAGCTCACGGAATGCTCCACTTTCTTTGTGTATTTCTATGCTTGTGACCTGTGAGTGTGAGTGTGAGTGTGAGTGTGAGTGTGAGTGTGAGTGTGTCTGTGTCTGTAAAAGAGAGGTTGTAACACTACCCGGCTTGGCCCTGTTTGGCCCCAGTCTCTAGTGCTGCCCTCTGCTGTCTGACAGTGGTATTGCTCTCTCTCTCAGGATTCCCTGGCTGCAGAGATTGAGGGTACCATGAGGAAAGAGCTGAAGATGGATGACCCTGACGTAGAGGAACACATGTATGTCCATAAATCCACCCAATCACTCCATTTGGCTGTAGAGTCACTCTCTGGTGCCTTGCACCTACCCAGTCTATGGTAGCCTGTGCTTGGCTAATGTTAATGCATTGCGTCCCTAAAGTCACGGCATACGCATATTATTAATACCGTACAGTCTCGCGCACGAAGTTAACAAGCATCTGCAGTTAAGCATAGCCTACGTGTACTTTTGAATTTTTTAAATCTACCGTTCTTAGCTTACATTTCGTTCTTACGTCGAGTTAGCTGGTCAGAAGCACCAATGAACCGGTTTTTAAGTGAGGAGAGTGACAGAGGGACTGGCTGTCACGATAGAGGGACAAGGACAGTCTTCCAACAAAGCTACACCATCACAGGATACAGGGAAACAAAGTCAAAAAAGAAAATACAATGAGGAATACATAAAATACGGATTCACAGTGACAACAGACAGAGCAGGAGAGGAGGTACTACTGTGTGTCGTGTGTTCAACATTACTGTCAACTGAAGCCATGAAGCTGTCAAAACTATTGGGGCATATGGAGACGCATCACGTTTTCATGAATGCCAAGCCTATTGAGTACATGCAACAGATGTTCTGGATAAGTTGCCAGACAGAATTTCCAGAGCTTGCTGCAAAGGCAATGATTTGTCTTTTGCCCTTTCAAACTACCTACCTGTGTGAGAGCGTTTTTTCTACACTGGCGTACCTTAATTCAATTCAATTCAATTCAATTCAATTCAATTCAATTCAATTCAATTCAATTCAATTCAATTCAATTCAATTCAATTTTCAATTCAATTCAATTTTATTTGTATAGCGCCATAACAATACAATTGCCTCTCGGCGCTTAACAGAGCCCAGAGCCTGAACCCTTAAGAATATGAACAGGGCCAGGCTTGAACCAGAGAATGATATGACACTGTCGCTGTCTACCATTAAGCCACGAATAGACAGGCTGTGTGAACTTCACCATGCCCAGATATTCACTGACAGGTCTCCCCTCTCTCCACACACACACACACGCGCACACAGGCACACACACACACACACACACACACGCACACACGCGCAGGTACATCACTGGGCCATGGATTACTTTCTAGTCAGAATGGTGGTCCCTGGGACAAAACCAATTGAAAACCCCTGCTGTAGGATATTGACTGGTCATCTGCACATTATTTTGAACAATGAAAGAAGTACTACATATTCAAATCAATTTGCCATGGGAAGGTTGCATTTCTATGTTCATCAAATGCCCTGCTGATGTTGTGTGTCTGTGTGTCCGTCCAGGCTGCCCCCAAGAGTATCTTCTGATGTTGTGTGTCTGTGAGTCAGTCCAGGCTACACCCCAAACGTATCTTCTGATGTTTTGTGTCTGTGTGTCTGTCCAGGCTACACCCCAAGCGTATCTTCCAGACGGTGCGTAACGTCAACCAGACGGTGCGACAGCGCTCCACAGGCCCCTCCCCCATGAACATCCCCGGGTCCAATCAGACGTCGTCTCTGAACTCCAGGCGCTCCAGCTGCGTGAGCACGCCCCGCTCCAGCATGTACGGCGGCGTGGTGGACAACCGTGCCAGCAGCATGATCCTGGAGGGCCACACGCCCGAGGACAGGTCAGCCCCAGCAGATCACTGTCTCGTCACCTCTCATCAGATTACACTCCTGGATAGGGCTGCTGTCCCACACTCCTCAGGATCAGAACACACATGAGGGACTTGGAAAGTGAAAAAATAAAATGGAAAGTCTGCCAATAACTGTTAAGGAATCTGTAAGGTGAAATAGGAGAATATGTAGATGTAATCGTTACCAAGCACTTGATAGATATGCATTTGAGGTTCCTGTTGTCCTTATGGTGGTCACATGTCCCTTTCAAATAGAAATAGACTTTGTGTTGTTTGTGCAACTCTCCTTAGGCTGGTCACATGTTCCATTCAAATAGAAATAGACTTTGTGTTGTTTGTGCAACTCTCCTCAGTCTCTCTCTGCCTCTCTGTTCTGGTCGGGCAACAGATCAGACGACTCGAACAGGAAGCAGGCTGGGACCCCCGGCACGCCGGGCTCCCAGGACCTGGCGGCGGCACTGCGACGCCTCACTCTGCGTCGGGACAACTACATGAGCGAGCGGCGCTTCTTCGAGGACGAGCGCGAGCGCAAGCTGCAGGAGCTGTCTGAGAAGGACGGGCTGTCGGAGGAGAGGGGGGAGGACGGCTCCCTCACCCCCACTGACAGTATCATGTCCCTGGGCCTGTCCTCGCTGCACTCCGGCCTCTCCGGCTTCTCCTTCTACGGCCCCCGCTCCTACCTGCCTGAGAAGCTGCAGATCGTTAAGCCACTGGAAGGTGACCTCACTGGCCGCCGCCACTCTCTCTATCTCTACCTCTCCTCCTCCTCCTCCTCCTCCCCCTCCTCCCCCACCTCCTTCCCCACCATGCTGTTAGGCACTCTGTGGTCACTGGTGCACCAGGACACAGATGCCCTCGACAGGCACTACTCCTTCTACTTCCGCCACACACAGCCACACTGCCTGTTTGAGATCTGAGAGGGCCACTCATCCAATAAGAAGCCATTTTTTTGGAAACATCCATAGCACTTTTACTCAAACAGCTCAAACTGCCTTCATTAATATGGTGTCCCCTAAAAGAGTGTCATTAGCCATATTGGCGGTTAGCCATACTGGTTTAATGTCCAACCCACCTAAAAGTCAATCTAGTTAATTTTTTGTACTGCTTTAGGTTCCCAAATACTGGGATTGCTCAGCTGTCTTTCTCAGCTTAAAGATTGTCTACCTTCTTAGCATTTGTCTTACTCTCTTCTTCCATTCATTAGTAGTGTCTGAGTGGATGCAGTAGCCTAATGGCACTCTGTTTCACTTCAGTAGTGTTTGTATTACATATTCTCTAGTTTGTATTTGCCCCATAGTCCTTGTATGGAATCAGATTTGTCAAATGTTTTTCTTGATTCTTTTGTCTCTGATGTAGGGGAAGGGATTTGTATTTCTAGTTGGTAGTAGTAGTTTCCAAATGTTATGTCTATGCACTTTTATGTTTCTATCTAGTTGTTATGACCATTAACAGTGATACACTGGTGATTATACACCTTTGCTCTTTCATGCCCCCTTGTGACCGAAAGAGGTGCTGCTCCTAGAATTTCCCTAAGACAGCGCATTAATCATAGCCTGACGAGTCTAGTCAGAACATGAGTCTGATGCTGAGCCATTGGGCTGTGATTATGGGGCGTGTTTCAACGAACCAGGAAAAAAAATCCCTCTTCGCTCAATTGGATACCAACAACTAATCAGAGCAACATAGTATGACCATCTGATATATTAAAACTTTTACCGGATCACGCGTAAGAAGGACGGCAAAAACATATTTTCGATCGACAAATGCCTTGATCGCGTTTCTCTGTTCCTCTTTCAAAATGAATGCGCTGTCAATATCTGTGAGATATGCCTGCTCACGTTCATATTAGCAACAAGGCTATAGCTAGCTACCATTTGTTTCAATGGGTTTTTTGTCTAGCGTTAGCAATAACCTATCAATAATGATCTAGAGCGCTTCAGTTAAGACCTACAATCCTCGGCAACATTCGTGTTGCACATACACAACTAACCGAGTCAATGTAGACATAAAAAAGTTGTGTAGATAGCTTAAATCGTATAAAATATGTCCCACTAAGCTCCCGAGACGGCGCCATCTTTGTTCGATGTATAATCTATCGATCTAATCAACTCAAGCGTTGGTTGGTCATCTGTCCATCAACGTATAAAGCCCGCCCTTACAATTTGATTGGTTTAGATTGCTTTTTCAACTTTTTCGAAAACTTGAATTTCTCCCAACTAGCTCAAGTCCAGACTGAATCTCCCAGACCAAAAATGTTGTGGGCGGAGTTCAGGCTGGTATCCAGGCTACATTAATCATGCAGTATAACTGTATTTGTATCCCATTGATTAAATTCAAAGGGCTTTGGTTGATGAAAGCTAAAACACTCACTTTTGACTTGTTAAGGTTTGTGTTTTCTGTAGTAATACGAAGGTCTTACCGATATTAGTTGAATAGGACAGTGCATTATGCTGTCTTTGCTTCACATACTGATGGATTTGGATTGTGCTATTTCATAGCTGGCATGCAGCTCTGCTGTCTGACTGGTTAGGTGCAGTGCTTCTCCAGTTAACTCTATCTAAGCACTTTTTCCCCCTTCCTCTTTGCACTGACAGAACTCATGTATGTTGTTCTTCAGTCACCTGTTTGGACTGAATTTTGTGTTGCCTTAAAAACTTCTCACCCTGTCTTTTGAGTGTGTTCATTATTTTGTTGAGGATTTGTCAATAAAATCTTATTATCATTTTTCTTACCATGTTTATTTTTTGAGTTTCTCTACTGTGCCTGTACCTAACCAGTGCATAGACCACACTCTCACATTATTCATTTCAGTGAAGTGATTTTGTGATAAGAATTCTGTCATGTTTAGTGTATATGCTTATGGGTGTGCATGTATATATGTGTGTGTGCGTGTGCGTGTGTGTGTACGTGTGCGTGTGCATGTGGGAGTGTGGATGTCTGTTTTATATGCGTGGTTGTATGCATTCATTTGCATGTGACCTCCTCACAAACCTCTCTGTCTGAATGACTAAGTGCCAACATATAATTCAATTCAATTTTTCAATTCAATTTTATTTGTATAGCGCCATAACAATACAATTGCCTCTCGGCGCTTAACAGAGCCCAGAGCCTGAACCCCCTTAGTGCATGCACAACGGCAACAGGACTCTACTTCAAGAATGATTAGAATTCACTTTGCAATCAACACGATTCTTGGATGTCCCAAGTGTATGAAGCTCAGAAATGGTACCAACACAATCAGAATGAGCAGGGGGACTCAACCATTCCCCACTCCCTCACATCTATGTTCTCTGTGTTCAGCCTCTGTCTGGTCTTGCCACAGTGCCACACCATACATATCACCGTTTGTGCTGATTTATTTCCCAGTTGTCCAATGGGCAGTGCTGTTGGTTTCTCCACAGGAGGTTGAGGTTGACGACTCATAGCTGATCTGAGAACGGCAGGTCTTTTGTCATGTTATGAATAGAGGTACTCTCAGGTTGTTTTGTGGCGAGTTCTCCTTTCACAAACAATGTAGTGTACAACTACAAATACCCTGAGTCTCTTTAGTCATCCTAGGACATATGAACACTGGTGTGAGGACTGTTCAGATTCAGTCTAGAACTCTTTCTGTCATTTATGTTAGATAGATATATAGATAGATGGATACTTTATTAATCCAAAGAGGAATTTAGGAATCTAACATGATCCTTTTACAATTCTTATGTTTTCAGTTTTGTGTGAACTAAATGCCTTACTGTTTCTCTCCCCTCCCCCTCTCTGTTTGTTCCTGTGTCTACCAGGCTCAGTCACTTTGCACCAGTGGCAGCAGTTAGCCCAGCCCAACCTGGGGGGCATCCTGGACCCGCGGCCGGGCGTGGTCACCAAGGGCTTCCGTCCTCTGGAGCTGGACCTGGAGGAGGTGTACCGGTTCACCGACCTGGAGGAGGACGAGGCCGGGGAGCACCTGTCCATCACGGGCCTCTCCGCCTCCGGTCATCTGAGCCGCCGTCGGCTCTGCCTCAGCCGCTGCTCCTCCACCTCCTCCCTCGCCAGCGACAACAACAACACCCTGCCCAACAACAACATCACCCTGCCCAACAACAACACCCCGCTCAACAACAACAACAACTTCAGTGGCTCCAGCGATGGCCTGGACCAAGAGCCGTCAGCAGCGGCGGCTGCAGGGACAGGAAATGGTCAGGTGTCCACAGGAAGTTTGGAGAAGGCCGAGGCTGCAGGCTTGTCCTCCGGTGAGGAAGTGCTCTAACCCCTCCCCTCGTCCCTTCCTCCCTCCCTCCTCCTCCTCCTCCTCTTCTCAGAACAGCACCCAGGCCAGGAGAGGGCTGAGTGTGTCATCTGCGCGTCTCTGGGACCGTGGGGTTGCTGATGTGTTGGCCACTGACAGTGCTCTGGGGTCTCCACGTCATCACGCTGCCACACACGTCACCCACATCACCCCCACCCCCAGATGCCTGGCGCCATGTTTCATTGAGTATATTTGCATTTTATTGTTTTGATTTCCTCATGTTCCATTCTAATCATCTCCCCTCAGTCAAACCTCAATCAAGCCATATGTTTCAATCCATGCTTTCAATCCACACTTTCCTCTCCTGAAATCATTCAAGCATGAGAATGGAGAACAGACCTTTTTAATAGTAGAGGTCTTTTTCACAGCCTTTCAAAGTGACTCGTGACAAGCGATTTCAGGGTTTTGATGGCAAATGTATATTTCACTATGAGTAGTGATTCACTTAGCAGTAAAGGTTATCTACTCAACCTCATGCCGGTAAAAATACATGTTCGGTAGCTGTTTTTCCAACCTTGTTCAATGGTACAAATGGTACAAATGTGTCCTTTTTGAACTATCACTTTTAGCAAAAGGTTTCATAGTTGCCTATTTTAAATTGATCTGTTCTCATTCTGATCTGGGATTAGAATCATTTCTCATCGCTTGGATCACTTTATTACAATCAGTTATCAGGCAGGCTTTGCATTTGTCTCCTTCTCCATAATCTACTTTTTGGCTTTTTCTTGTATCTCTTTATCTGTTGGTCTGTTGATGTATTTCGCATACATGCACGCATATACACACTTCAACCAGTAGATCTCCTTTCTGAACTGAAGTTAGGTCCACTTCTATTAAAAACAGTTCTTCCAAACTAAAGACACACACACACACACACACACTTACACAGTCACACACACACACACTGATGGTTTAATTAGTCATCTCTGAGGTACATACTTTGTACTAAAGAAAACCAAAAGCCTTTTTCGCTGCGCACATTGTTCTCCTCCCATTGTCCTCCCCAAGGTGGCGGTCCATCCATGTCTCCTGCATGCCTGAGGTGTTAGAGGTCTTGCTACCTGCCTTCCTTTCTTACTGCATACTCCATTCAACTGCAACAGGAGGACACACATGTTCTTTCCCAAACTACAGTTAAATACATGAAATAAATGTCCCCTGAACCACAAGTACCTGTAATGGTATTAAAAACTATATGTTTGGGATATCGTCTGATGCAGTTTGAACTTCCTGCTTGTGCTCTTTGGAGTGTGTGTACGGGGGGAAGGGAGTGGTTCATTAGACTGACCAGTGTCCCTTCTCTTCTCAGTGCATTTCCCAGGGAAGTGTCAGTCCCACAGCACCTCCACCTACACCATCACAACCTGCCGCATTATGCACCCGTCGGACGAGCTGACCAGAGTCACACCCAGGTGAGCAGGCACACACACACACACACACACACTCCAGACACACACACACACACACATACACACACACACACCTCCACCATATTCATCTTAATCTTCACAGAGACACACACACACACACACTCACACACACACACACACACACACACACACACCTCCATTAATTCATCTTCAAAAAAGGCACACACACACACACCTCCATTAATTCATCTTCACAAAGGCACACACACACACACACACACACTACTGAAATGTCTATATTTACAAACACTCATGAGTGTGCCTACACAGATGCATACTCCGAGATGCATCAGAGGCACACACAGCACACCTCCACCATATTCATCTTCCCAGAGGGACACACACACACAAACACACACACACACACACACACACACACACATACACACACACACGCACACACAGCACACCACCATATTCATCTTTACAGAGGCACGCACACACACAAGCACGCACCTCCGCCATATTCATCTTCAGAGAGGCACACACACACACACACCTCCACCTAACTCATCTTTACACACACACACACACACACACACCTCCACCATATTCATCACCACAGTGGAACAAAGCAGTCTGCACCACCAAGCCTTCCATCGTAAGAACATTCTCATTCTCACTTCCCCCAGGTCATGTGATGAGGAAGAGGAGGCGGTGCTCTATCACTTGCTTCTCAGGGCTGATGTAGAGCAGGCCCACTGAACCCTGCCCTTTGGGTGAGCCTGCATCACATGACCCGCCCCATCATCTGTAGGGGTTAAAGGTCATGGGTGTGTGTTCCCCTCTAACAGTGTGTTTTGGTTCCCTAACCCCAGAGTAATGCCCATCTGAAGTGTGGGGGAGCTAGTGTTCCCCCTGGTCCAGCCTGATCTAGTAGTGCTCGTACTGAACCACTCTCTGATGGGAGATGCAAGAACAGGACTTTTTCTGGGAAGAAAAGTATCCATGCCTACTGTCACTAAGCAGCTTTAGGGAAAAGAATCTACCTTTAGTTTGAACTTCAGAAGAATCAATGCAAGACCTTTTGATGGTTTTTATGAATGAAAAAAGCATGGCAGATTGTGAATGGAGTTCTTTCTATTTCAATTTACAGATGACTAATACTTTAGTGTGGTTAAATTCTGCTGACTACTGGAATGTTCAGTGTGAATGCAAACATGTTGTTAGTGCATGTGCTTCCTGGATTTATAATACCACCTAAGTTAATTGAGCTTCATACAGGGATACTGCAACATCCTGCCGTTTCCGACTAAAAACACACACCGCTTCTACTGAACCATATTTGAACTGACTTACGTGTGCTACTCCCCCCCCCCCCCCCCCCCCATCTTCTTATCTCCCCCCACTTTCTCAGTGTGATGTCTGGCCCCACAACCTCGTGTGTGTCGACCTCCTCAGCCTCGTGTGTGACGACCTCCAGCATTCTCCGTTGCTCATCCACACCAGCCTCCACCCCCTGTACCCCACGCCGCCTCAGCCTGGCAGAGTCCTTCACCAACTTGCGTGACTCCACCAAGACCACCAGCACCTCGCTGGGGCTGGTGCGGATGATGCAGGAGTGTGGCATTTCTGCTGCTGTCTACGACCCCTGGAGCTGGGACCGTGTGGCTTCCTCTCCTGCCGACTACGCCAACCCCAGCCACAACCCTGCGGAGCGTGCCCTCAGCCAGGACTCCAGGCATGGGCCAGACACACTGCCCTCCACCCCCCCCAACTCCCCCACCAGAGCCAAACGCAGAAGCCCCACCGCAGACCCCCCCTTTGACTACAGCCCCTCGGCCCCTCCCTATGACAACTTCCTGACGTCCAGGCCAGCCAGCTCCATTCTGAAGGAGGTGCGCAAGGCGGAGGCCCACCAGGGTGCAGACTCAGAGTGCCAGACGGAGGTGAGCGTGCACAACCTCCGCCTGCTGGACAAGGTGAAGCGCCTGGGTGTGTCCCCTGGCCCTCTGACCATGGGGCCCATCTGTGGGGGACTGCGCCGGCCAGGGGCCCATCCCATGATCACCAGCCCCATTGGAGGCCTTCCCACACTCAACGCGGGCATGAGACGGAACCGCAGTTACCCAGCCATGGTGGGGGCCAGCATGGCCATGAAGGGTCTGGGGCCCGAGAGTGGGACAGAGCTGCTGCTGCCACCGCCCCCCTTACCCAAACAGACTAGCCTGAATCATGAGTGAATGTTGCCTTTCTGTTGCGCCCATCATCAGCCCCAGTGTGTCTTCAGGATGGAGAATGTTTCCTTTGTGACAAATCCACTTTGTGCCTCTGGGGGGAACTCTTTGAACAGATTATGTTGTATAGGTGCCCCTGAATCTTTTCTTTTTCTCTCTGTCTTTCACCAGTGAGATAAGTAAATGGACATAGCCACAATATGAATAAGCCAATTCTATTGGAGCTCTGGGTTCAAGAACTTAATGTAGCACATTTGCTGTGGAGATGGCCTGGAGATGACCAAAACTTGGTAGTCAACAACTAAAAAGCACTTTTGTTTCTCTCTTCCCGATGGTGAAGGCGACCATGATCGCATAACACATTTCTCTGTACCTCTTCTTTTGCCCCAGACCCTCACTACATCCTGAGGCTGGAGCACTGTGTCCTTACCCTTGTGCCCTTACCCTGTCCGGGGCAGGAACTAATAACCCTCCCCAAGGGCAAGTTGAAGATGAAGCACCTTAATCCAAATGATATATTCAGAGGTCACCTTGCTTCTCTCGTGTTGCCAAGTTGTTCAAGAAGGAGAAACTACTAACACTCCCACCCCAGTCTCTAGTCCTGGCAGGTCAGGGCAGGGTAGGGCAGGGCAGGCCAGAGGTAGCAGGCCATGGTTGGAGACATAGGAGGCAGGTGTGGTGGCTGTGTAGCCCTCATACAGGGACTCCAACTGAAATCTGACCCTAACTAAATTCTTTTCAGGGCAACATCATAAACATTAATGTGTTCCTAAACTTAAGCAGAGCAAATCTCTGCATTGCACACCAACCCTGCTTGCCCTATAAGTCTCTCTTAAGTTGAACTAGATGAGGCATGGAACCTGTGTCTGTCTGTAGTGAAGGATCATGGGGTTTCAGCTTCAAACAACACACTATTCAGAGGTATTTTGTGTTTGTTTGTTTGTTTGTTCATCTTTTAACCGACCAACCTAGTTTATAAGGGTGTGAGTGTGTGAACATATAATCTGTACAAAATTGTTTAAATTAAATCAGCTTATTTACTCCATGACTTGAATCCTAAAACAATGCACACATAGCAGTGGGTAGGACATCTCTAGACCACCAGAGTGCAGTACTGAGCTGTGGTGCCGCAGCTGAGCAGAGAGCTGTCAGGGGCTCGTGCATTACTCAAGTTAAAGTGTGTGATGATGGTTGATAACAGTTTACCTGCACATGGACTGAAATGTTAAGCTTTACAAAGGTTTTACATTTCTAGGTGTGCCCCTAAAAGCATTGTCCTAGTGCCTGAGATTCAAGTCAGACTTCCTGATGTCCTCTGTCTGTCAGACTTCCTGATGTCCTCTGTCTGTCAGACTTTCTGATGTCCTTTGCCTATGTGTGGGACGACTGGCACTAAGATTGAACCTGAGGCATAACACCAGACATCTGTTTAGATAGTGTTTTGGGGATTTGATGGGTTATAAGCAAGGATAAAACTTGATCCCAGATAATGGTTGCAGAGTTCTGGAAGTGCGTAACTTCAGCACATGTGCCGCAGTGCTAGACGTCTTTTTTAATTATTATTATTATTATTATTTGTTTGTATTTTGTTTAGTGGAAGCAAAAAGAGATTTGTCTGCTGAAGATTGTGTGTGCACTTATCTGTAACTTGAATATGTGTTTTGAATGTACCGCTACGCATCCGCTGGTGTCCAGGACTGCTTATCCATTCAAATGACCGTTTTAATACGTTGTACCACAAAGGGAACTAGGCCACTTCTACATTGTAAATGGGTAATTATGCAATGAGTTTAGTCTTGCTAACTTTTTAAAGAAAGCAACAAACTAGACTTTAAAAATTGGAAGTGGATGGGATTGATGTAACATTGCTAAAAGGCGTTTAAGGGAGATCTACATTCTGGCACCTCCAACACTCTTGGCAGAAACAGTGATCAATAAAAACATGATATGACTTTTCTTTGTGTGACCTTTTGTTCTGTTCTGTTCTGTTCAGTTTGAAAGTTGAAAATGCATGGCTCTCTCAGTGCTGTGGAAACCACAACGTCAATTGATTGTGTTGATTTGTTAAAGGTTGCGTTCATGCTGTTGTTCATATACATAAAACCAGTTAAAATGGATGTTGAATTTCACTTAGAGCATTCAGGCTTTTGGTTGTGTAAGCAGTGTTCTTGCTTAGATGGTATGTTCATTCATTATATGATCAAAGACTTCCCTGGCTGTTACGGCCCACCTTGGGCACTAAACAAAGAATTGAGGTCCAGGCGAGAGGTAGAGTCCCGAAGGCCAAAAAAAGGTAAGCTCTCACGCCGGAGAGCGAATTTGAAAGAGGTAACGGAGGCGGTGGCGAAGCCGGAGACCAGCCACGCAGTCCTTCCGTTGGTGGTTGAGAGAGAGAGCTCAGGTGGGAACTGGGCTCTTAAATAGGGAACGCCAGGTGCGCCTAATAAACACAGCAATCAGGACAAAAAGGGTGAAAGCAATAACTGCCCCAGCAGGGGGTGCTAGAAATAAACCAAAAATATGAGCGTCCGTAACACCCTCTCACCGAAATGGTGGCTCTAGCCAACATAAATTAGCTGCAGGTAGCTACAGGAGGAATACATCCACATTAACATTCAAACCCACAAGTCCTAGATGTTTACAAAAAATATCTATCTTATTGAAAAACACAGAAACAGTTAAGCAATTCCTAACCTTGGACTCAAATTAGGCGTTTACCCGGAACACTTTTCCAGCCCGTCAGGTAAAGGACGGTTCAATTCAAGAGTAAACCTAAATGGCCATGATCAAAGCCTAAAGATCAGAAGAGGAAAAAAAATATAACCCCTTCCCTCAACCTAATGGCTGGAGGATAAGGCTCCAACACATAAGGCGTTGGTTGCTCAGGATGCCCGTCGAGTGTTGCCAGTGCCAGCAGAAGCGTTTCTCTTTTCGAGCGTCGGACAATCCACCACTAGGTGACCGGGTTTCTTGCAGTAATTGCACTTAACGTCGGAGCTCGGACTCTGGAAACAATCAGTTTGACGTGGGCTACCCCCAGACAGCGAGCTTACCCTGTGCGAGGTCTCAGTCTCCCGCAGCCGGCCGCGCATCCCAACTGTATGAGTGAGCACGAACTCGTCCGCTAAAACAGCGGCTTTCTCAAGGGTCGTAGCTCTTTGTTCGTTGACATACATAGCGACGGTGTCGGGGAGACAGTTTTTAAATTCTTCAATCAGGACTAGCTGACAGAGTTGCGCGTAATCAGCCACATTCTGTACAGCGCACCAACGTTTAAACAACTGCTCTTTCTCTCGAGCGAATTCTACGAAAGTCTGTTCATCGGTCTTGCGAAAGTCTCTGAAGCGCAACCGATAGGCTCCGGGTACCAGCTCATATGCTCGCAGGATGGCACTTTTTACTCCCTCATAGTCTGCACTCTGTTCCACCGAAAGTAAGGAGTAGACTTGCTGGGCCCTCCCTACCAACACACATTGGAGGAGGAGCGGCCAAGCAAACCTGGGCCAAGACAACGAAGTCGCGACGCGCTCGAAGTGGACAAAGTGAAGCTCAAGTGGTTCATCTAATCTAGGAATGATACCTTCCTCAACTAGACCAGTAATTAAGGCACTCAATGTGGTATGCTTTTTACGCCGTACATCGTAGGTAAGAGTAATATTATAATGAGCGGCTACCTCGACCAGCTGATCCTTCGTTAACTGTTTCAGTAACGCCACATCAGGTTTCTCAATAAACTCTTTTACAGACGCCATCACGTACACTGAATTACCTTTTACAAAATATGATTTAACCCTAGGTTAGACCAATGCTCTCTAGAAGTGTGCCCGCAAACGACACACGGGAAATCTAAACGATTTCGGAAGCAGCACGTAGCTACTGAATTAAGCAAAGCTTAAGGAAGTGGCGTTAAAACCACTGGTGAAGTGTACAGCAAATCAAGCTATGGTGAAACTTGCCAAAGCAGCGCACAACACAACACTGCAGAGCAATGTAACGCAGTCGTCACACAAAAATGTAACGCTCAAAAACCCCTTAACAAAGCGCTACCAAGGGCAACGCGGACATTTTACAACAAAGCGTAAAACACGCAAAAAGTCAGTCAAGTTACAGCAACAAATATCAGAACACGCAGTGTCACCAGAACAGTGCATTTAACCGGATCAGCAGAGTTCCCCTAGCCTGGATACCAGCCTGAACTCCGCCCACAAAAATTTTGGTCTGGGAGATTCAGTCTGGAATCGAGTTAGTTGGGAGAGATTTAACGTTTCAAAAAGGTTGAAACGCAATCTAAACCAATCAAATTGTAAGGGCGGGCTTTATACGTTGATGGACAGAATAGATAGAATATACCGGAATATACATCGAACAAAGATGGCGCCGTCTCGGGAGCTTAGTGGGACATATTTTATATGATTTAAGCTATCTACACGACTTTTTTATGTCTACATTGACTCGGTTAGTTGTGTATACGCAAAACGAGTGTTGCCGAGGATTTTAGGTCCTAACTAAAGCACTCTAGACCATTATTGATCGGTTATGCTAACGTGTTGGCCAAAATAATCGTTAAAACTAATGGTAGCTTCTAGCCTTGAGTGCTAATTAAGTAACGTGAGCAGGCATATCTCAGCAGATATTGACAGCGCATTCATTTTGAAAGAGGAACAGAGAAACGCGATCAAGGCATTTGTCGATTGAAAAGATGTTTTTGCCGTCCTTCCTACGGGAGCAGGTAAAAGTTTAATCTGTCAGATGGTAATACTACGTTGCGCTGATTGGTTCTAGGTATCCAATTCAGAGAAGAGGAATTTTCTTTCCTGGTTCGTTGAAACACGCCCCATAATCACAGCCCAATTGTCCGATCTCAGACTCATATTCTGACTAGAATTATGAGTATGACATCGTCAGGCTAGAGTTCCCCCTCCCTAAACTGGAAACTCTATACCTGAACCTAGTCTTCTGGCCGTACTGAGCTCGAGGCCTCGAAAGCCCCCTCCTCAGATATTGCCCGAAAAAAGGTGGAAAAACAGGTCGGTCTTCCTGTAGAACTCTACTTAAACGGGATGCACTTACCTTGTTCCGTACACTCGCAAAAATCAATATAAGTCACGACGAGACGAGACTAGAAAAGGCCGAATTCAAAAATCTTATGACAACTAAGTCAGAAGACACGGATTGAGCCCCCAATCAATTCCTGTTACGGCCCACCTTGGGCACTAAACAAAGAATTGAGGTCCAGGCGAGAGGTAGAGTCCCGAAGGCCAAAAAAAGGTAAGCTCTCACGCAGGAGAGCGAATTTGAAAGAGGTAACGGAGGCGGTGGCGAAGCCGGAGACCAGCCACGCAGTCCTTCCGTTGGTGGTTGAGAGAGAGAGCTCAGGTGGGAACTGGGCTCTTAAATAGGGAACGCCAGGTGCGCCTAATAAACACAGCAATCAGCCTGGAAAAGACGGACAAAAAGGGTGAAAGCAATAACTGCCCCAGCAGGGGGTGCTAGAAATAAACCAAAAATATGAGCGTCCGTAACACTGGCCAATACTGAAGTCTTCTGGCAAGCCCATGAATTAGCATGTATCCACAAGAACAAGCAATACATGCGTCCTCAGGTCTTAAGTCAAGTAAGTTATCAATATGTGTATATATTGAAGTATTACAGAAGGGTTAACCCTAATTTCCCTTGAGATCCAGTAGGTCAAGAACCAATACAGATGAGGTATATTTATTTGAAACCTAGTGAACATTCATTTTCATTTGTTGGTGAGGTTAATGCTTTACAATACTATAAAAAACAGTTTGTCCTAGTTGGCTTCTATCATCACACAGATGGCAAAATCATCACACAGTGCACAGAACAGCTTGTAGGTTTAAGCGTGATGTGTGCAGTGGACCCAACTCTCATCACCCCCTGACTTACACTCACACATAATAACTGGCAGACGAGGAAAACTGTCTCTCTGGAATTTTCATAATTGTTCATTACACTCAGACTGATGACATTTTAGTTCCTAGTTACAGAGGCCCTGTAAAGATATTGTTTTCTCAGACCACACAAGAAAAGCTTAGCTATTCCAGAAGTACGAGTTTGTATGACAATATCCAGCATAAGACTCCTGTCAGTTTGTTTTCAGCAAAGATCTGCTGGTTCCTTGACTTGACCTATCTTGGCTACGTTATGAAAACTGAATATTTTGCTGTGTATATGTGAAAAAGCCCATTTCTTTTAATACTAAGGATCCATGCATACTCCCTACAAAGTGAGTTCTCAGTTCTGTTCCTCAGCTAGGTTCGTAAGTGTTATATATTGTTCTAGCCTATAGCCAGCATGATAATGGGACAGTCACTCAACATGACCATTCTAACCATACGCCCTTCACTACATAGTCATTGGCTGCTCTTTTGCGGAGGTGTGCGCCCAGAATGTGCTCAGGAGCGCGTAATGAACCAGCCCCCGCATAATTTAAGAGCTGACGGCTTATTCAAGCGATGGTGGTGTTCAAGACTCATTTGCATAGGCCAGAGCTGAACACTCTCTACAAGAAGTGCGCGAGAGTGAGAGGTAATCGCCTAAGTGTAGAGTGGCTCGCCCTGTGAGGTCATATCTGATGAGGTAGCTCAGACCTCCTCTTCTGGCCCTAATTTAATCACAACACAGAGGCATGTCAAGTGAGGAGAATAACATTCCATTATGAAAAAAGCACCATGAACGTAAAAAATATATATATTTTAAAAATGGTTATTTATTCTGATATTTTTCCCTAGTGAGGCTCTGTCCATAGTTTGCTGTGTGTGTTGTGCTTCCAGAACTGTCACATATTAAAAGTAATCAATTTTTTGAATTTTAAAAAACATTTTAGCTTAGCCATTTTACAAAGCGTGATCATTTGTATTGTGGAGTTGCAATGTGGAGGAAAGGGTTGTCATGTCTCGCGCTCTGTTGTTGGTGTTTGGTTAATTGAGCAGAATACATAATTGCCCGCCCGCGGACCATCTCATTGGTTTGCTCTCCGTTTGTATAGCAAGTAGTTTTATTGTTAAACAGAATGGAAAAAAACCCTCATTGTTGAGCACCTGTGCGATTGTGCTACCTTCCAGTGTTTTGTTTCCCTTAAATAGGTCTCCTGGCTCCACACAAACACCTACAACATTTGTTAATGGGGCGTTGTGATGGTAAACGCCTAGCTCGCGCCCTGTAGTCTAATCGTGTTTTTTCATGTGGTGCTGATGAGTGAGCGATGCTATTATGTGCTCAGCGGTCTATCCCCCAGGCCTCTTTTAAAGAATGAGATCTAGTGGAAGCTTTATTTTGTCCGCCTTTTAATGCTATCATTGAGTGATGTTGCTGCAAAGGGTCAATAAGCGCGATCTGGTCATGGTGAAACTCATTAAATGTTATCTGTGCACACTGGCCCTCCAAACAAAACAGAGTCCTTTGATTTGCAATAAAAGCTTCTTAAAAAAGCCACCCGTTGAAGCTCATGGGCCACACCGTCTTACAACAAAGCTCCCGTTTTTCAACTGCTGGCGAGTGTATTTTTACTGACAGTATTAGAAGCCGAGCATGAAACACGTTCTCAAAATAATAAACAATCTCACAACGTATTTTTCTGCAAAAGTCTGTATGTGTACTTATATTTATATTGCATCATATTCATTATACAAACAAATTTACATCGAATGTATCGTCAATATAGTTTTCAGACAATGATTTCCAAACAGTAAATATGACAAATCTCTGCTCCTGTACAGGTGGTGCTGGATGATGGGGAGGTTGCAGGCCTGTGGGTCTTATGAGGAGTACTCATACTCCTCCGCACTCCTTCGGCCAAAGTCCATCCAGCCCATGTAGTCCCGGTCCTTTATTCTGTGGCTGGCGGCCGGCCCACTGGCTCTGCTGGTCAGCACTGAGTTCCTGCGGGATGCCCCTGAGGCCAGAAGAGAAGACCACATCAGCTCTCCTGGGCTGTCAGCTTTTTGCCTAGTTTGAGGGTTCTGTGAATTCACCATATTTATATGCTTGCTTCTTTTTAACACTCCCTTTATGGGAAACTCGTGTTCTTTACTTGAAAGTGAACAGTTCCTTATCAGTTATGTGATCAGTCATCCAGCAGCACTGCCTGTGATTTTCTGTTCAGTCCACTCTGTTCGGTGCTATGTCCTATGTCTTTAGGGCTATATGTTTTATTAGTGTGTATGTGTGTGTGTGGGTGAGAGCGTGCACCCAGGCCCACCTTTCCTTGCGATGAGTGTGGCGATGAGCTGGGTTAGGCTGGAGCGAGGGTCTTGCTCCTCCTGGTCCTCCATGGCTGCCTTGGTGAAAGGGAGGAGGGCTCCGCTGGGGGCTGCCACCGACCGGGTGTGACGCCTGTGCACTGCAGCTGCTGCCCGGGAGACAGCCCCTGTGCGGGCGTGGCTTTCGTCCTGTGGGGGGTGGACTGGAAGCCCCAGGCAGCCGCTGCTGGAGAGAGCAGCCAGCAGCACACACACACAGATGCCACAGTTCATCTACACACGCGCACACACACACACACACACACACACACAGAAGATGAATGTTTTGTTATTGACATGATGATTTTCATGGGAGGAGTTACCTCAGTTTAAACTGAATTACAAGGGATGAGAACTGTGTTGGCTTCATCTAAAATGTTACAGAGGGGGAATAAGGTTGATTCCAAAACAGATTAGCCTGAATATGAAATTACACGTAATGTATTTGAGATTGGTTACAAAGCCATTACTTTTACATTTATGTCACATAGTCTCATTAAAAGAAATGAGACCTTTGACACCTTTTCATTAAAAGAAAATCAGCTGATTGAAATGAATTATTAAAAAGGGCAGGATGCCTGTAATTGTGTGCTGTGGAAGTGATCCTTTGCAAGTCTCAGGGGAGTTGTGAGGAATGAGGCTGGTTATATCATCTCAAGAAGAACTGCTTTTATCTCCAATCAGCCAGTCAGGATTTCCCAAAGGAGAATAAAATGCTGGTGATTCTTGATGAATGCTGGATGAATATGATCCAGAAATGGGAAATATATTCTCAAAAAGCTGCACTAGATCTTTAGTCTTTGAGTAAATCTTTCCAACCATGATATTGCAATTAATTGGGTCAATGATGGTCCTAAATCTGATTTAACCACAAATCTGTTTATTCAAATCTGATGTTAATTAAGTATACCAATTATTTTGTCAGAATAAATAGATAGATGCGATTTACAAAAATAATCAAAAAATAACTCAAGGCTTCATTCAGACCAGAACAATCAAACCTAGCTACGGAAAGAATAATTTACATTTAAGACAAAATATAAAGGGACTTACAAACACACACACACACACATAGACAAACACACACACAGACAATCACATGCATGCTCACTCATGCAGGCTCTTACCTTCAGTCCGTGCGTCTGAGAGCAAAGAGAAGCGGAGCAGAGGGAGAAGAAGCGCACTGTCCGCTGAATGAGTGACTGAGAGAGTGAAACTTCAGAGGGAAGAGTAGGGCCGGCTCTTATATACTGGAGAGGGGGGGAAGGGGTGGGGGGGCTCGGATGGCCTGCCTGCCGAGTGTTTGCGCAGCTCTGACGCAGATATGGCTTGCTACATACACACACACACATATACTTGTGCACGCATGCACATATACATCTGCACAAATACTTCATTGACCTAACTAATGTCAGAGATACCTCCATATTTGGACACATTTAGTTCATATTGCTTTGCTACGGAAGCTATTTGCAGGGTGTTGCATCATGTGATGTATAAACGATATGTACCAATATTTATATTATATTATATTACATTATAAATCTAAACCAGCTTTTAAGGTCTTTTATGTGACTTAAATAAGGACAGGTATTTACACAGATGCTTAAAACATTACTGTTTGGTTTTATACAGTCCATTTGATTTAAAGCTGTTGCTTATTTGGATGATATTCCATTCAATTTAATTAAATATTATTCCTATAGCGCCAAAACATACTCTCAAAATTCTCAAGGCGCTTCAATATTGGTATTGGTTTAGTGATATTAGTGTTAGTGTCCCATACACTACATTCATTCTGACTTACACCAAAGCCTCTTTTTCTGTCATCCTGTCTTAATTAGTGTGAAACTTCAGTAACTCTGAGACACTTGATGTGTGAAAATATGCCAGTGTGCCAGTGTATGACATTAATTGGGGGTGCTTACATACATTGCATTCCTCCCGACGAAAAACATTGGGGAAACTTATGCAAAGAATGTCAAGGCCCAGACCACCAGTAGGATGGGCACACGCCTTGTCGGGACGAGGAGGAAATGAATACTAGACTGTGACAGAGTTGATGTGTATGCGTAGAATGCCGACTATATGTGTGATCCAAGACTGAGGTGGAAAACACCTGAGCTAGGCGATGAGCCTTGGCCAGCAGAAGGCGCTGATGAGCCTGGGTGTCAGCAGATGCTAAAACCCTCTGATCAAACGGTGGCTTGGGATGAGAGGAAAAGGAGCGAGGTAGAGCTGCGCTGGTGAGAGGAAGGTCACGCAGAGGTAAATTAGGTAACCCAAGTTTTCCTTGGCCTTTTTTGTAACTTTGAAACACGGCGGCATGAGCTCAGCGGCTTTAGAAGGGATCTGTATCCGTGGACGTGAGAGGTGTGTGTGAGAGAGAGAGCATACGTGTGTTGCCTCACATAGAAGGAAAGTGCCTCACCCGTGAAACCCCCTCATTGGTGGGGGATTAGCTGCTGGTGCAGAGGGCGCGCTCCACCATGAGCCCCGGGCTGGTGACTGCTGGAGGAGCTCCTCAGAGATGGCTTTATGAAGAACGAGGGAGGCTGAGAGAGTGGTGCTCAATAATTCATGTGACCCTCCATGCTTCGGCATGTGTTCTTCCATGTTTATGACACAGTCTGGTGTGGCTATAGGCATTTACACACCTGAGGAAGAGAAACATCTTCCTCTGGAAAAAATATTTTAAAAAATCCAAATGAGTTTCTATCTGAGCAGTGATGATGAGGATGAACCCTTCTAAGAAGAGCCAATGGCACACACTACGTGTTGCACGACCATATAACGAAGCAGGGTTCAAGTTTAAATATAAAACGTGGTCGGAACATCAGTCTCAGACTAATTACTATGTGCCAGACTAATCACCATGTGCTTCAACTAATTACCATGTGCTCAACATGAAAGTGAACGGGACTAAATTGTAATTTGATAGAGTCACAACCCTGGCAGTTCCACTGAAGCCCCAGTCCATATCAGAAAAGACATCATGCAAAAATGAGAACTTTAAGATGATAGGAGGTCAGGTACAATTGTGGAGCTGCCACATCTTCTGAATTCATTACTGGACTGATTCACTGGAAGTGTTTCCTCAAGCTATTCTCATCATACAGAAAAAGGCAAAGTAGGAATGCTGTCACAGGTGTTGGCGTTCACTGAAAGGGCCATACCTGACTGACTGATCCTTCTTTAAAACAGTGTTCTCTTTAGTGTGCGTCAGATCAGTGTGTGAGTGCCGTGGAGATGCTTGGTTGCATGTGTCATCACAGTCCTGTTTTACTACACAATAGACCTGTTACCTGCTGATGAAAGGTGTCCACTCTCATGATGACTACTCCAGCCTACTATAGGTACACACGGACCCTTCAGCTGGAGGGCCACCACGCTTTATGTGCTGAGCTACCCATGAGCACAAGCATCTGCACACCGGTTGAAAGGGCCACCAGTGGACTGAAAAAAACACAGTGTGACTACGGCATATCAACATTCCAGGACCCTGGTCAAACTAAACACGCAGAGAATGTGGATCCCTGAGTGTGACATCAAGTTGTCCGTTCCTCCATCTCATTCTACAAAATGATTCTAAGAATCAGATTCTCAGATGCTGTTGCCCTCTTCCTGAATGAAAATTAGATTCTCAGATGCGGTTGCCCTCTTCTTGAGTGAGAATTCTGCTTTTTCTTTGCAACACAGCCGTGCAGAGATGCTGACCAGTGAGGGATCCTCTGACAGTATCTAAAATATTTAAGCTACTAAAAGCACCGACACTCACAAAACAAAGAGATTTATTGAAAAATGAAAGGTCTTGCGGCTGTTGTTTTCTTGGTTCTGAAATATTAATTCAGGTGAATTGAAGGTAACGCTGCTTCGAAATGTGTCTCTGACTCTACAATAAGACAATGTGCCTATGGACAATGTTCTGTGATCGTGCTGGAGACGCATTGGCTGAAATAAAGCCTCTCAGCCTATGCCATGGATGTTTGAAATTTGTTTTATCCTTTCACTAACTGTTTTCAATAACTGATTGATAGAATGATTATATGTCGGCACAAGCATTTCGCTATCTGTTTTCAATAGCTGATTGACTTGAAGAATGATTATATGTCGGCACAAGCATTTCGCTAACTGTTTTCAATAACTGATTGACTAAAGAATGATTATATGTCGGCACAAGTCTCCAGCATTACTACAAGACAATACCAAACAGTGCCAAAGGGGCAGCAGAGAGCTACGTTAAAAGATGGATTGTTTTGGCAGTATATCCGACAAAACACTTCCATCTTCTTACCTAACACATCCTCCATCTTTCACCTTCCTTGAGCCTTTCCCTACGCTTACGTACTGCAGTTGAAACTGATCTGTTTGCTGTAGAAATGTAACCGGTATGTGTGACCAGAGATCTCCCTGATCCACTGCCTGCCTGTCAATCGTGCAGTCATTTCATTATTTCATCCATCCAGCGCCCCTTTGATCTGTCTGCAGAACCATTCAACCTATGGGTCACCCTTCCATCAATACTCTGACCTTGTTAAACACCCTGTCAGCTCTGTTCTCCTTCATCATACTGTTGCTCTGTGGGATGTTTTGGAAAGTAAGATGTGTTCTATGTGAGTATCTTAATACAAAACTTACAATGTTGTATAACTACAGTTAATTTGTATATGATTACTCAAGATTACATTCTGTATGATTTATGATATTTGTCCTGTTGCAATTGAAAGTGAAGTAACCTGCTGAGTCTGAAGAGTAGCTAATTTCTTTGTGCTTCTAATACTTGAGTGTGACTCCAGACATCCTCCTTGATGAGACGGACTGGATTTCAGGCATAACAGCAGCTTCCATTTCAGCCAGGACTCTGAGCTCAAACCAAAGCCCAGCCGCTAGCATGGATTCCCTTCCATATTTTCACATGTTTATTATAAGATTCTGCCTGCCTCTTCAGCTGTCACCACATTCTCTCCAATAGAGGCCACCTACATGCTGTTTAAACAAGGCCGGGGTTCATTCTTATTGTGCGACTGTATTCAAATGACTAGCACTGAGATTAAATCACATGAGGAATAACAATCCCTCCCCTCTGAAAAAAACATTATTCAATAAATGATTCTGTGGCAGGGCCCATCTTTTTGAGTGGGTGCAGAGTGCGGGAATATGAGTGTTGCAATTACCTCAAGTGCCTGAGTCAGGCAGACTGTGGCCTTTTTCCACGGTATTGTTCCCATCATGGTTAGCGTTGGCATGCTCTGAGGATGCGATTGTCATGAGGCCCGGGCACTTTGGGTGGCCAGGGACCCCGAGCCCCAATCACTCTACGGACAGAGAGGGGCAGAGCAGGGCAGAGGGGGGATGAGGACAAAATGGAGCATGAAAGTGAGATAGGAGAAAAAGCATCCTCATCTTCCAGGCTACTTGTTTGAAGCTCCAGATAGAACTGAGTTCTGAGACCAGGTGGAAAGGTTTAACTGTCTCGTCATCTCTTAACAATAGATCGACTGAAGAATGACAAGTCCTCCTTCTTCTGAAAAGAAAAAGCGTTTCCTACTGCGATGTCTTATTCCTGGAACAGTCCACACTCTGTTCTTCAATTATTTAACCAATTAAGAGCTCACCCCAGTGGGAATACCAATTTGAAAAAGAAAAAAGTGAAATGGCCTTATTTGTAGATGGAGCACATTATGATAATTCACTTGGGTAATGCTTAGTGGGACAATCTCCCCTCAGAAAAAACACATTACAGCAGTGTGTGTCGCCCACAATTCAAAGAGGAAAAAAAGGTTACCGGACAGTGCAAATAGGCAGCACTGATCACATGGGTGTAAAGTATTGATCCCTTTGTGGCCTTTGGATCAGGGAGGAGGACACTTTTTTTGTTTGGCAAGCTGGCAGTGAGATATGCAGTCACCAGACCGATTGAAACTGGGTTTTGCTGAAACCCCAAGATTACACACCAAATTCTCCTCTTTAAGCCTCATAATGCTGTTTATTACATTATTCCTTCTGGTTCTGCACAAATCCACTCATCTCTGATTGTAAAATCATCCTGTGTAGTGCTTACAGCTCCTGTAAATCCTGCAGCTCAGAACATTCTTTTCCATTTTCTGTTTCCAGACAGTTTGCATGTTTACCACTTCATAGGATGATAGTTATTCAATATTTAGTGTTCCTGGGTCCTTCACACACTCCATATTTCATGATTAGTTGACAACACAAATCAATTTATTTATGATATATCATAATATCACCCCATCACTGACAGTGAATCTAACAACTAGCGTTGCATGCATACAATAGCTGCTGTCCATGGTCCTGATGCAGGTTGCATCTGCTGGCCCTCAGCTGCTGTAGAGCTCATAAACAAGATTCAGGAAAGTGTGGTTGTTTACCACATTGAACATAAACACCTCTGGGCAAAATCCGACAAGCTCTGACAATTTCTCTTCTCAGCAGCCACTGCTTTCCCGAGAAGCTCCCAACATTCTCCTCCCCACCTGGTCTGTGTGCTCCCTGGCTGACACTCTGGTGTGCGCTGCATTCAAATGGGAACTTGGACACTTAGCAATGAAAAAGCTGACAGGCCATTCGCTTCACTTCCCGATTCTCCAGGTGTCACTGTTTAGAGTGACCTGCCACATCAGAAGGGAAAGCTTTATTCGTGTCTCTTTGCCTGTCCACCTCCTCCTTTGCTGTGTTTGCTCTCTGGAACATTTAAACCTCAACTACCAGAGCTTGTACTACGGTTGCCAATTGTGTTCTAAGCTGTGGGCAGCTGTGGTTGCCTGACTTGCCTGTCAGCTTTGAGATTGGTTACTACATTTATCTATGTGGCTGGGTTGTGTTGCTTTCTGAATTAGCTGTAGCAGGTTAGGGTAGTTGTGCTGTGAATTAGCTGTAGCAGGTTAGGTTAGTTGTGCTCTGAATTAGCTGTAGCAGGTTAGGTTAGTTGTGCTCTAAATTAGCTGTAGCAGGTTAGGTTAGTTGTGCTCTGAATTAGCTGTAGCAGGTTAGGTTAGTTGTGCTGTGAATTAGCTGTAGCGGGTTAGATTAGTTGTGCTGAGGGTGGCTTTTGTTTTTAGCAGTGTGGAGGCGGCCTACTGCATTTCTTCAGCTGTAGCCCTGAGGGGCTTTGATGTGGTGGGTGGATGGACGGTAGTTTTGAGAATGGTAAGGTATGTGCTCAGCATCATTATGTCTCTAAGAGCGTGGAGTGTGGAAGATGTGGAGACAGGCAAGACTTTCATCAGTGCCCTCCCATAAGACATCGTCCCATCATCCCATGTCCCCATTGATTCCCATGTCCCCATCGATTCAATTTGCTGCCACACTCCTTCTTCTATTTTTATTCTTCAAAGACATCAACAGCTCAGCAAAGAGAATTTTGTGCTCTTTATCCCATACTAAATTAAAACTAAAAATGCGTCAGAAATATAGGTAAACTTTAAATTACAGCTACTAAGTAGCTGTTTGGTAAGGTGTAAGAAAAAATAAGGGTGACCCAAGGGTGTAGTTGTGGAAGAAAGTGGTTATTAGTTGGTCATTTACACACATTTTACAAAAAAGGAATGTATAACTACGATTTTAAATTAATTGTAATTCAAAACGTAATTAAAGGTTGCTTAAAATGACTTACAAGAGACATCCTGATACAACATGGTCATCTACTTGCGTTTAAAGTGAGAGTATAGTGATGACAGCTTATGATTGTAGAGGTAAGTGGCTATTTCTGGGCAATTTACAAACATAAACACCTATTATGAACCTATAAGAAATTACAATGAATTTTAAATTGTAGCTAAAGATATGTGAAATGTGTGTAAATGACCCACTAATACCCACCTATACTTATACTTATATATACTATAACCCAGTACTACACTTACTCTTTACTTTCTTTTTTCTTATGCCTAATCTAACAGCTAAGTGGACTGTATTGAAAGTGTTAATGAACAATGGCAAACAGAAATATAATCATTGGATGGAAACCATTTGATAGTTGGAGAATTTCAAGTCAAGGTGCTGTTTTGGTAGACAAACCATTTAAAGATACTGTTCATTCAAGACAGAATATCCAACAGAAAAGTTATGTGATGTCATACTAAACCTGAGCTAATGATCAGAACATCTTGACAATCCTCTCTTTAAGTAGAATATCTTACTCTATTCCTCATGTCCTGAACTGGCGTCTGCAAGAGAAGAGTCAGTCTGTACTGGTCAAGTCTAATAACATTGGAAATCTATTTTATGAAGTATAAATGAATCACAGGATGTTGTTGAGGCATTCCAAACTAAACTCATATCTGGAGGATCATTACCATCAGAAAAACAGTAATTCTCCCACTGGTCAAGATTTACTTATCACATATGCCAAGCCACATGCTATGCCAATTTAGAGACACATATCAATCTTGATATCAATCTTGTGGATACCCTATTCTCAACAGAAAAAAAAACATGATATCAATCTTGTGGATACGCTATTCTTAACAGAAGAAACCATAATATCAATCTTGTGGATACGCTATACTTAATGGAAACATGGAAGTTAGACTGCGGCCGTTTTTGGAGCGTAACCCCCCACTTGGGGCTGCACATTGTCAATCATTGGATGTGCCACTCCTGGCAAGTGAAACAAACGTTTCAGCTCAATGGAAAAAAAAGAAGTACTAATGTGAAGTACAAAAAATAATGATGCATCGTTGATCAGACTTCTGTCTAGGCTGTTTCCATAGTTACTCGCATGTCATACTGTTGAAACACATCTTGACATTTTCTCATATCTCACAGAGTCTTCCTGAACGGCCATTTTTAGATTTGAGGGGAACTTCCTTGATCGATATATTCTTGGTAATGTGAAGGTGCTGACATTTGTTTCTCACACCCCTAGATTTCCAGTGCCATGGTTCTGGGCTCTCTCTCGCTTTGATTTTCTCCTTCCCTCTATCCCCAGGAAACATCTCTCAGTTCACAGAGACAAATCATCTGTTTTCCTTCCTCTGGATACTGAGCAATAATTTGCTCTGTCCCCAAGCTTGCTCTCATAGTGTGAAATCACTCCCTAGCTCTGTAACCTCATTCTCTCTCGTCGATCGGGCCAGGACCATAGGGATGATGCTGGACCCTGTGCTCAGCAGATATAATTTGCTCCAGGTTGATAATTACCAGTATCTATCCGCGCAGCTGTAGCACACAGCAGAGAAGCATCATCAGCTACTCTATGCGTATAGAATCATTCACTGAAGAAGTCATACTTTCATTGGTGAGAGAGACAGGAAACACATTTGCCTGTTTATTCACTAGTCTGCTGGTAATTGGGGTATATTTGGGCAACAACAGTGATGGAATGGCATAGTTAGTCAATCACCTGGACTGAAAAGGTCCACTCATACCACTACTCCCTGCTTCGTAGTGATCATTACATCCCATATTACCCTTCCGTCTGACAGGGAGCATGAGGGATGGATGAGGTGTGGTGTTGTGGCCTAGTGCTGTTGAGAGCCTCCAAGAGGGCATCCATCAGCACGGCTGTAATGAACACATAAAGAAAGAGAGAGAGAGAGAGGGAGAGAGAGAGAGAGAGAGAGAGAGAGAGAGAGAGAGAGAGAGAGAGAGAGAGAGCCTCATCCCACACCCCATCCCTTTCGTACCCCTTCCTGGAATCCCCCCCGGTCAGAGGGGAAAAGTCAATCACGGGTAACTGGTAACCAGAAGTGTTTACTGATGGACTGAACATCGCAGAGACAAGGATCAAATTGCCCCCTCAGGATTCCAAGATTTCAAATGCAAGCCCAGAGGCTTTTCACCTGTCAGCTAGCTCTGAGCTGAGTGGCATTCTGGGGGGTAGTGGGTGACTTTTCTGTAGCTGACAAACAAACTTGTCCAGTGATGTTACAAATGAACCCGAGGCTTCTGAGCTTTTGTCGCGAAAGTGAAACACTTCCACTTTGTATCGTTTTGCCGAAATGACGTGACTGGTGAATAAAACAAGACATGTGGGTCATAGCATAGCTTTTTACTAGACTCTGTAATACTCCAAGTCAGATGAATCACATTTGAAAATCACTCTCCTTCCTCCTTCAGTCATTCTGAGGACCATAATCCTTCTTCCCATAATCCATTTGAATCAGGATTAGGCTTCTGAGTAAAATGAAAGAGTGAAAACATGTTAACTGAGAGTACATTTTCAATGTCTCTGACCTGGCAAAGATGTGTATGAGGTGGAACAATCAGAGATAAATGGAGTAATCGGTTCTTAATCAGATTGTGTTCATCCTTCATGTTGATAAGCAACCTGTTTGTTAGAAAAAAACAGTGGCTGCTCCCATGACAGAGGGCTGTTTTATGAGAGCTGTTTATGACTGAATGTCTGGCCTAATGACTTTATTACTGTGTGATGATCAATATGCAGGGTGGGAAGGCAAATACTGGCTGAGACAAGAAGGCAGCTATAGTGCAACTCTGAGCCGTGAAAGTGACATTTCTCATCACCTGACCCTGCTCCTGTTTCCATAATGAGCTGCCATCTAAAATTCATACAATTTAGATCTAAATCTCACTTTTCATATCAATGGAGGGGCACGGAATGCTGAAGTGAAATGCAGTGAAACTATTGCTTTATTTCCTTTTATTTACTGCACAAGGATTTGATGCAGTTTTATAAAAATAGTCATTTCTGAGTGAGTCATTGTCATTTCATGTGAGAAGTGATGAAAACAGCAGGGACAGGGGCTGTGTGCATGACTGGAACCCTCCTATCAGCCAAACTTTCCCATTTCAGCATGTGAGAGAAGTCCTGGGAATGGACCTCTAGAGCTAGACAAAAGGGCTCAAAGAAGAGGGCTCGCAAACCTGATGCAATTAGGAATCAATCTTTTCTTTTGCATGAAGCTGCACAACTTAAATGCAAGCTGCATTTAACTTATGGGAGAGGGGTTGCTAATACATTTGGCTGCTTGCAAATACTAGCCTGCAGGTGTGATTCTGCTCCCGCTTATTGTGTCTCAGAGCTGGTGTATCGTGGGCTGGGACATGAACATGAACAATAACATTGTGCTGAACTCTAATTATGTAGGGCACTCTCATAAAGTATGTAAGAGGGACAATTATGTGACGAACATTTTCCCGGGAGGGAACGTTTGGTTTAAACGGCAAGGGCTTGAAGAGTTTGAGGACTTTTTAATAAGACTGGTGACATCAGCACAGCGCACAATTGACTGATGCCGCAGCTGCCATATTGCCCACAGCATTTGTGCTGCCATTGGAACCACTCAAACATTTCAATCGCATTTCATTTAATTCAATCGCTCATGCATGTTATGATGATGAGTAAAATACATGTTTCAATGTGCTGCCATTTGGCAAATGGTCTACTATTTGTTACATACAGTATATTTCATTGTATTTATTTTCTCTTATCAGGAAGTTTCAAAAAAGATGCATGGTATAAATGGTTCAAGGCCAGTGGAAATTCAATTCAATTCAATTCAATTTTATTTGTATATCGCCATAACAATACAATTGCCTCTAGGCGCTTTACAGAGCCCAGAGCCTAAACAACTTAGACATGATATTTGTCTGGCAAATGGTTGCTTGAAATGTAAAAATATCACACAAAGCCATGGCACCTTTTGTAGAAATGCGTCACTTAGAATCAGGTAAGGTTTCACCCAGCTCTAGCATAGGACAGCAGCACAAGCATACACATGTCAAAGCGTCTGATGCAATAACAGCCACTTCTCAAAGCCGTGCTATCCTCTGTGGAGTGATATGACACATGTCAGATGACTTTATGTATGATCCTTGAAAAGAGACACGATCTCCTCTTACCATAAATCATTCACTGTATGAATTTACAGTACAAATGCAAATGGATCACAGTGGATAGATTCAATAGAATGGGTCTCTTAAAGATAGTATATTTGTAGAAATAGCTTTTAAAAATTGAATTCATCCAACCATATACAGTAAGAGGACTTTTGCTTCGAGGATCTGCACAAACAGTTCTTTAAGGTAGGTGGGGCAGAAGTCAAGATTGATCTGAGTTTTTATTGTATTTGTCATTAACCGCAATATAATTGCAGATCTTTGGCGAACATGTGCACGTCCCTTTAATCTTAATGTTCCATGTCTACCTTCTGATTTATGAGCTCTGGAGCGTAGACCTGCACCGATAAGGGTCCTTGTGTACAATGTCATTAAGCATTCTGTTAGGAAGCAATTAGTTTGATGATCATGTGGAAGAATGGCCTCACTGGGTTCAATCAATACAACATATGTCTTTATTACAAGGATCAAGACATGGCCATTTGTTCAATTATTGGCAGCTTTGATAAGGGGTGTCCATTACACACTGTAGGAGGAAAGCATAATTAGCCTGAGGACGTAAGAAGTGGTGTTTTAAATGTCAGCTATGGTTAGCTAGGCATGCATGAAGCCTGATGTGCTCATTAGCTAAGTCTCTGACTGGTGCACATTCTGAATTGTGCCTAGACAGCACTGATGAGGCACAGTCAGATCAGACAGTCTCGAGATTCCACTCACTGCTCAGGTGTTGGGATGGGATTCTATTTGCTATTCTGTTTGCTGTTGTGAGACAGAAAGATCCATGAAATTAAAACTAGTACATATATGTTTCTTCCATTACTATTTAAAGTGGATTGATTGTGTTTTGCCCATGGTGTGTTTTGAGACTTTCCTTTTCCTCCTCATCTTCCTCTACACATATGCTGTCCTTTTGTGTCTGTGTCCATAACCATTTCTTCTACTGCTTGTGTCTCTTTCTAACTTGTCCAGCGGTATCTTCATGTCACTTGTGCTCTAGATGGCTATTCATGGATCTGATGATATCAGAGAATGCGTCAGATAAATACGGTGTGTGTGTGTGTGCGTGTGCGTGTGCTTGTGCGTGTGTGTGTGTGTGTGTGTGTGTTTGAGAGTTTGTGTGTGTGTGTGTGTGTGTGTGTGTGTGTGTGTGTGTGTCTGTCTCTGTGTGCACATACAAGTGTGTTATGCAATCATACTAAACACAAAGATCACAGACGCTCAATCAAACAGGGTGATTAACACCCTCAACTGCCACCCCATTACAGCTCCATTTCAAATCTATGGTTAGTTTTGACTATGGCTCTCTGATGATTGGCCAGTATTGCTGTGCCGTGGTGGTTGTAATGATGTCTTGTCCTGTGGGTCATCTTTTGTGAAGTGTTCATGGTGAGAGGGGGAAATCAGTCACTAAAATCAGTCACTCTTAGTCCTCAAGCACTGAGGGCTTCTGTGAAGCTCTCAGACGACGGTCTCTTCCACGCTCTCAACTATCTCTCAATGACACATAATGATAAAGTGGCTGACACCAAGAGATGTTCAATGTCATATTGTGTCCTGTCTGACCTGCACTCATGACTGAGTTCTCAGAGAGTCTGTTGCAGCCCTAACTATCATTCCGTACTGTGTGAGATGAGGAGAATCTTACCTGTTTTAATTGCATTCAGTGTGAAATTTATCTTCACAAAAACAAAAACGACATAATGGATCATTCATTATTCATTTATTCATTTATTTATGTTTTAAAATAATTTTCCACTAGCAAACAACCATATGCAATATGTGTGAGAAAGGGCGACACAGATTTGAAATATGTTCTTCTGTTTGTTTTTCTTTTTTTTTTAGGTGTATGCAAAGAATATCACTTAAGGCTACTGTGGGCCTACGTCCTTGTGTTTCATTAGTAAGACTTTGTGTTTTCAGATGGAGTTTTGCCATTCAACCATCAATTTACCAATACTGAATTTTTCAGAAGCATTTCTCTAAAGCCCTGCTTTGAATGTATTGGGTAAATTGGTCTGAGTTGCATACGCCTCGTGCTTCACGCTTGATGTATTTGGTTGCAGGATCTTTGTATCAGCCTAATTGGACTGCCGATTACAGAGATTTGTCACATCAGCTGCTCACAAGCTGCTCCCAACTGGCAGTGGTGCTTTCAGCCCAACACTTCTGGGTCTCATCACCAACACTGCATGACTGGATACAAGGAATGGCAGATACTGTTATTAGAGGGGGTCTCAGCATTTTGCTATTCAGGAAAACTTCAAATCTAACTATAGTATTTGATTTAAAGGAAGTCTTCTGTTATGTGGTCATTCTGTTGTTTGGTTCATGTCCCCATCTAACGCTCATTGAGGTCATGTTCCTCAAAAATTAAAGGGATGCACAATTAATATTCTAAAATCAGTTTGATGTGGAGCAGTATTTCGATATGACTCAAATAAAACGCATTTAAACTGATATTTGTGCTACCATATTAATACAAATAACATTAAGTTTTAGCTCCATTTAATTGAGATTATCAGCTAAGGCATATATTCATTTGAGAGCCATTTCAATCCTTAGTCTAAATGTGAAAGTGTGACGTGCAAGTTATTGTGTGAGGTGCTGCATAATTATATTGTGCTGCCGACCACCCAATCACAAAGACATTAATAGAAAGTGATTTGGGATATTGTGGAGCATTAACTTGTCTCCCCTGTCTCCATTCATTTACACAAATTGGAATGCCCCAGTAATACACAAACTGAAATACAAATAGGTGTACAGCTCTACGCAATCATTGGTTGATTGGTTGTTCCAGATCTCTCCAATAAAGCCATCAAATGACACAGAGAATTACATTTAGTACTCACATATAATGGCAATGAGTGGACAAGTTTATGGGATGGAGTCAGACAACTTCACTGACACACACATACAAATACACACACACACATGTACACGTACACGTACACGTACACGTACACGACCACACGACCACACGACCACACACACACACATATGTAGACACACACACACACACACACACACACACACACACACACACAAACAGGGATAAAAGAAAGCACATCACAGTCATGTTAATATAACATATGCATGTTGCTGAAAGAGGCTGTTGTATAATAGTATTTCTGGGCAGGTCACGTCTATCACAAAGACATTAATATAAACTGATGTTGGATATTGCTTATGGTGACCTTTGCTCTGCTGTCCCTTATTACTATGCTAATTAGAAGGTCTACCATGACACAACAAGCCAAATATTGCCAGAATGGGGGGTCCATTAGCATTTGCACTAAGATATTGAGGTTTTGTCAGTCAGACAACAATCTGAAAATATCACAATAGATCAGCTTCATAAACCTCACAGAAGTGACCTTCTAAGATCAAATTCATTGCATGCCAAATCTGAACATTTCAGGTGTAAAGATGTGATGACTATCTCAATCTGGAGTCTAAACATCTGTTGTTATTATATTTTGTTCCTGTACATCATGTCACAAACTGATCCTTTTATAAATCAACTAAAGAAAAGAACTGTGGATAATAACGGATCCAATACAGGAACTGTGGATCATTTCGGAACTAATACAGGAACTGTGGATAATAATGAAACTAACAGAGGAACTGTGGATCATATCGGAACTAATAAAGGAACTGCGCAGTACAACATCAGACTGCAGGTGATCATGTGAAAGAAATGACATCAAACAGATAATAAAGGGAGGTGAAACTATCAGCCATGATAATAATGACTTTTATTTCCAGAATTACACCCATAATATCTGCTAATTTACCAGTAGCTGTGAGCTTTTGATAACATTAATTTCAGTTGAAACTGCTTTATTTCCCATGAAGTAGGCTATAGGCAGTGATTAGAATATAGATATTTGCTATTTAATGACATTTGTGGTCTGTCAGCTGATACAGATGAAATGTAATATTTCACTCTAACCTGCCTGACTGTTTCTACCTACATAGTATTTGTGTGATGTTTGATGTCCTCTTCTCTATCACAAAAGAGTATTATCTCCCCCACGAGATGACACGTCTCAAATAACATTGTGAAGACAATAGCTGTGCACTGGCCCTTGGCTCCGCACACACAAATGGAGCCTAAAGATCTTGAGTTACAGGTCCAGGTGAATGCTGACCTCACCATGATTCATGGCTAAATCAGACCAAACATTACTCATTGTCTATCTATGGAACACCAGGGTCATGTGACCACGGGTGCAGATAGCACTCATCATCCTTTGAATGCGAGTGTCAGCACAGGCTTCAGGAAGCTTCAGCACGTGTTTGACCCTCCATCCACTCACAGTTTCCAGAGCCACATCATGTTTGCATTCATAAAAGGGACTGGCAAGTTTATATGACACTCACTGTTGTTAAAAACTCTAAATCCTGTTTTTATCACAGTGAAACAATTTCATTATCAAATATTTTGTGGTGTCTCAACAATTTGTCAACCTGTGATAATGTGATATGACCACTCTCTATGTGCAGAAAATAGAATATGTAACACTACACAAAACCTCTAGCCAGGAAGAGAAGCAATACAGGACTTAAACGTAGTGAACAGACTTTGCCTCCGTCACTGACTGATTGAATGCTACCGTCCCTCTGGTCTGCATATATTGGGAAGTATGTGTAGGTGCATGTTCCTCTGCAATAACATGTCTGACATTGACTTTCTGTTCCAACAACCAGACATGTTGTATTACCAAGGGGAGTATGAGGGGGAGATGCCTCTCTGGTGTCCTTATTTAACACACTGTGCCCTGAAGTAGTGCCTTGCAGTAGTTATGTATGCATATTCCCCCTGCTCCGTTCCTATTACCAGGCTGTGGTCACAAAGACCAGACATTCTCAGAGTCTGCAAATATTTTTGTGATAGTTCTGCGTTATGAAATGTCATTCTGACATGAGAGTTTTTACAAGTGTGGTTATTTTGACCAGGCAAAAGTGTCATCCCTGTGGACATGCTGGCTGGTAACTGAAACCTGATTAGGGTTTTGCTTCTTGATGGTTTCTTTGGTTGCTCTACCTCTAATACAGTTTGGATATTCTACTGGGGCTTTGAAAATGACTTTATTCCAAAGAGCAATTATTCTCTTACTGCAGGGAAATAATAAAGGCCCTTGTTAAATCAGCGTATACAACCTAAAATGGAATTACAGTTCCTAATGACTACGGGTCACTAAGATTTGGTGTGGTTGATGCTGCACAGCTTACTCATTTAATTATTCTTCTATTGGGGACAACCTGATTTAAGTTTTAACTGGTGTTAAATAATTAATTATGCATAGATTTAAGCATGACAGGTCTTCATTCACTCATCCTGTTCAACAGTTATTCCATTTTGTTAACCAACAGTAAATGTCAGATCCAGACAGAGACAGTGCATGGGTTGTATTCGAGCGAGCTGAGGCTGCTCTCCCTGGGAGGGCAGTGATAATGAAGACAGCCACAACTCTCAAGACACCCCCTCCCTCCCCAGATGACTGAGGACACCGCAGCACTCTTGCCTGCCCACAAGATGAGTGTTCAACCACAGTGCTCTGTAGAGTGCACATTAGACTGGAGTGAAATGACACCAGTTCTTACCAGCACTACAACAACAAGATGTTCCTCTGTCTAAAAGCAAAGAAATGGCAGCAGTATAAAATAACCCTCATCACCTCACAGCCCTGTGTATCTAGGGTGGGTTTAGACAGAAAGCTTAATACAGTATACAGTCGTAGACAGCTCTTGTGTAGTTTCATATCAATATCAACCTCAGTCCAAACATGCAGTACAAGCTGAGGAAGAGTTCTCTTGGTTTGTGTTCCACTGGGATTGAATGCACGTCCACAGAAAATTGCAGGTTTCCTCAGAGAACTGTAACAAAAATGCTGGAAGATGGTTTTTCAGTGTCTTGCTGAGAATGTCCGAGTGATTTGGGCAAACCAAATGGATCATTTCTGCATGCCAAAACTCTCCCAGATGCCCAGAGCAGAGTAGGCAAATCAATAAGGAGCAAAGGGTCAGAGGAGGAGCATGATTGTGCACTTATTGATTGAGTGTTTGCCACAAACTATCACTATTGCATTAATATAGTGCCAAATATAGTTCTATTCTTTTGTGTCTTCTTAAAACTAGTCTTTTTGGTTTATGTCTTACTGTTGCATAATGATTTCATTTCAGTGGAGATATTACATGAAACACTGCTAGGCTATGGGACACGTCTGTATGACATGCACACATTACGTGGATAGATATTATACGGACATAGGGATGTTTTTTTATTTCAACATGTGAGAATTCATCTAAGCATCCATAACTCATTCTGTGTGCTTTCATTTTGAGAGAAAGGGGGCCGTTGCATCCCTTGCTCCATCTGTGTCATTAAGAGCTGTGTCTGTAAGTGGGGGGCTTATGGAGACTAGTGAGAGGAGTGACAAAGACTGAGCTCACACCCTAAAGTGACAAGTGTTTGGAGAGTCACTCCAGTCCCAGAGGAACCTCCACGAGGGAATAGCCACATGATTAAAGGAGGTGCGAGGGAATAGCCACATGATTAAAGGAGACGCATAGGAGGCTTCCTGTGTGGGGGTCATCCATGGCTGGGGAGAATGCTTCAAGACCCAAATGTACTCGTATTGAACCATGTTGTTTTAGAATGTGCGGGATTCTGTGAATACATCCCTGTACGTCTGATATTTCTCAAGTATAATTTGTTGGCGAAACAAGCAAACTCATGAACCAACCAGAATATTTTCTTGTCACTCGCTTGTCTCTCTTTGCAAGGCTGCAAGTTGCATACTCTGACACATTATCATTATTGTCACTCACCCAGTGAGTAAAGGGGGATATATAGACGCAGCTGGGGAAATAACAGAAACGTCCTTATTATTTAGCCATCCAGACTCAGTGTCTGAAGTGAATTTGCAACAACCTTTGAATTGACATAAGCATTCAGAATGAGAGTTGAAATCAAGTCCCAAACCTCTGCCTGCCAGACTGGCCTCTCCTGTGGCATCAAGGGGCGATCGCCTGCTGCTTTAAATGAGTTTGCTACACGGCCCAGTGATTCAGGGAACAAGTAAGACGCTAGGTGTGCACAGACTGACAATAACATCAATACAGAACCTGTCACTGACTTGATTCATAACAACGGCCTTATTTAGACTGAAGTAAAATGTTTATTTTTTAAAAATAATTTTCTGCAGCTTTTGTTGCTGGTGTTAAGTTGCAATGCTAATCATTTGGTATCATATCTTTTTTGACACATTTGTGTTTAATTTGTGATAATAATGCTACAATCAATGATTTTACTGAAATGTTGTGGGGTGAGTTTGTAAATGACAAAAGAAACAACATGAGCAAATCTGCTTTTGTGTTTTAGAGGAACAAGCAGAAACGTTGTGTGTTCTTCTGTGAGGATGAGATGGTAATATATGATAAGTTAAGTGTGAAAGGCAATCAATAAATGCTTTAAAATGCAGGGCTTGGGACTGGGTGGAACAAGGAAGCGGTTGAGGAGGGGCCTGGCTGTCTTTGATGGTTTCTGAAGCTCCACAGGCAAGTCTCCAGAGGGAGGGGTTTCATAACACAAGGAACTGAAGGCCAGGCCCTAGAATCCCTCGGGCCTCAACAGGGCAAAAAATACCGTCAGCTGCCAGCAACCTCGTTCCCCTCCCCCTCTGCTATCTTGATCTTTCCCTTTCCTAAATCAGTTCATTCCTCTCATCTTTCTCCATTTAACAGGACAACTCATGATGGCTGCCATCTCGGCACAGACAAACCTAACAATATATGAATTGTGAATTCAATGTAGAGAATGATTGCACCAATCCATCACCGGTTGAATGAGGGATGTGTGTGTGTATGTGTGTGTATGCGATTGCAGACATAGCTTCAGCAAGCATCACACATATATTACCTATAAATATTGGTGCATTGTTTCTCTACATGGTTTGCTGGTATATCACTCACTATATTTCAATTGGGATTACTCAGTATATAGATTTGGCCTCAGGTATTGTCCAGTGCCCTCATTTATTGCAAGTATTCATTATTTGCTTCATACAGCCTATCGATTTATTTCTCCGGTTATTGAAACTACTGATAATCTGGCAGACATATCAGTTGGCTTAAGTCTTTGTTTGTTTGCCATTTTTCGTTGTGCTGTGAATAAATAAATGGTGGCAAATTAGTTTGGTTATATGGTTAATTGGAACATACTGGCTGATGTTTATCAGGTATTTTTTCATGAAAATGTTTTTATGGTTCAAATGTAATACAAATGTGCACTTTCTAAATGTTGTAATTTCAGAAAGTAATAACTTCCTTCAAAGGTAATAGCTGTAGCCCTCCACACATAGGCGGATTATGGCGTGATGGGCCCCTGGGCCTGGACGCATTAAAAGCGCCCCATCCCCCCTCCCCCAACACACACACACACACCGCATACACACACAGATACGGCCAGAATAATAGCCTAACCTTGACCTGCATCTCAACAGGATTTACAGCACAGCTATCTGAACATCCCATCGAATGAAATATTCTAGAAATATTATCCTTAGAATTAACCCTAGGGTTAGGGTTAGGGTTAGAACCCTAGAATTCAGTTCATGTTTAGATTGACTGAGTGTTGTGAGTACTGTGTTCAGATTATTGCAGCAAAGTTGCAGCAAAGTTCAGAAGTCATCTATTGCCATAATCAACTTTTAAATGTTATGTCAAAATTGTAATAGCTGACATTCAGCAGCTTAGCCAGAATGGACTGAATGTCTGAATTCAATAGTCATACATAGCGTTTCCTCTGCCATGTGTTGGTAATGTGTCTTCAGCAGCCTAACTGGTATTGGGGAATTCATCACTACTGGGACTGGGGTGTTCAGCTTCAACAAGATTGGACAGACTTCCACCAGCATGAGGGAGTTCAGCCTGACCAGCACTGGATAGATCAGCAGCATAATATTCAGTATATCTACAATGTGTTTGCAAGCCAGAGCCCTTTGTATTCAATTCAATTCAATTCAATTTTATTTGTATAGCGCCATAACAATACAATTGCCTCTAGGCGCTTAACAGAGCCCAGAGCCTAAACCCCCTTAGTGCATGCACAACGGCAACAGGGGCAAGAAAAAACTCCCTGTTAGGCAGGAAGAAACCTTAAGCAGAACCACGGCACATAAGGGGGGACCCATCTACTTGAGGTCGGCCGGGTGGAGATAGGAAGGTGGGAAGGGGGGAAGGGGGAGGGTTGTGTGGCAGAAGGGGAAAGGAAGCAACAGGGGTTGTACACAGCCAGCATTTAGTCGCTGGACATAGTATGTATACAGACATCCGGTGGTAAATACATGATACAGGCAAGACCAGTTTACTGTACTAATAGGGTTACTGTTACAGGGGTAAGGGATGTAGGGACAGAGAAACATTTCAGTGGTGGCAATAATGTATATTGTATATAAATGCTGGCATAGGGTATGGGGTAGAGTAAGTGTACGGCAATGCAGTGGTGGTGGGTGCAATTGGCCGAGGGTTTCTCCAGGTAGACCAGGTGGAGAGACTACAGCAGCGTCTCATGGCGGAGATAGTCTTGATTAGTAGGGAAAGAAAAGGAAGAAAGTGAGTGGGTAGAGTTCAGCTGTCCATGTGCGTAGATGAGGAGTGGTGGGGGTGAGGAGCAATATTTCCACTTCCATCAGCGATTGGAACATGCTATAAGGGAGAGAGAACATTTATGTTAGTAGACATCAATTTCAGAAACAGATAGGGAGATACATTTGGGTAGTAGATTTAACAGTAGGCAATATGGCTATTTTATCAGTGTTATTATAGGCATAAGCAATATGATATGGAAGGAGAGAGAGAGAGAGAGAAAGAGAAAGGGAGAAGATATGTTTAGTAATGCTGGCATTTGTCATTTAGTTTGGTAGTGTACTTCAGTGATACACTTTGTATCAAATGTAGTCTTTCAAGACACAAGTTGTAGTCTAGCCCCTCTAGCCCCTGGGCTAGTCTGGTCTTGTCTGGTCTGGTCTGGTCGGCTTTGGTCTGGTCTGGTCTGGTCTGGTCGGCTTTGGTCTGGTCTGGTCTCAAATGGGTTTAAATAGCACACTATGGCACACTAAAATGAAAAAAACTTTACTTATATTAAACAGTTTAATCCTTGGGGGTCTTTTCTTAAGAGGTGTTTCAATTTGGAAAGTTCCTAATCATTAAAGCTACAACAATGTAACATTTCCATATAACACAGCCGCACCAATCACACAGATGCAACTGTTCAAATTAAACTGCCACTGAAGCCTACGGAAGTTTAAGCAGCCTTTGCTCATCATGCCTTCAGGAATAAAGCACACATTTAATTCTGTATTCTAGAAGAAGAATTCTAGAATATGGACTCTTATAGCAGCCTTTGCTTTCATGAACAGAATGTATTGTTTAACCTGCCGACTCACTGAATGTATTGGACCATTCAGTTATTCAACTCAAAATAACCTAGTTATTATCTTGATAAACAAATATGGTTACTTTTTAGTTGAGTATAGGCATCTTACAAATCTACAACACAGCAAACCAAAATATCTTATCCAATGTATCCCTCTAAAAAATGATTGCATATTCCAGAAAACCAATTAGTATTCCTGTCATTTGATACATTTGCCAAAACATCCATGTAAAACTGTCAGCATTGTTTAATAGTCCTAATTACCAGCTTGTCTGTGTACATTTTGTATACATTTTGGCAATTTGTATATGGCTGTTTAACCTACAGACATGTTTGCCTGTAAAACTGCATATGTACCAGAGTATGTATCTCAGCAATATAATGCACTCCAAAGCCTATGGTTGTAGTTCCCACCACAATGTTCATAACAATCAACAAGCACTTTAACCATTCTAAAGGAAGAACAACAAGTGTGGCATTAAGTTCAAAGTTAACTGGTAGTCCAGAGGCTACTGGTAAACCATACGATAACCAATAACCATAATATTTGGTCCGATGAACATGAAGACCATTACATTGGCAACAAAACTGACATACGTAAACAAGTTTGTCTAAAAGTAACTTGCATGATCTACAAAGTGATATTTACTACTTGCAGGACGTGTGTGATCATGAGGTCCTGTGAAAATATCTCTCTCTTTCTGTAGAATGCCAACTCTAAGCTCTAAATGAGGCTAATGGAGTCATCTTCCCTACTGTGGCTGTGTCTCTATTAAACTGTGAGCTGCGGTGTCTCTCCTGCTTTGAGAGGGCAATGCCTGACCATGTGTTTCCGGGCAGCCGCTGATATGGGCCACTAAGTGTATGTGTGTGTGTAAAGCCCATTAAATCTTTTGCTCCAAAATCCAAGATGACTGGCCTCTAGATTGGCATCTATTGCAAATGACTGTCATTTAGCTCAATTGCCTGGATTATAAATGGACACTAGACTGCTGGAGCACTTAAAGAAAGGTGAAAAGGGAAGAGATGAGGAAGCCCTCTCTGCATTTGTGTTACCTGCTCAATCAGGCAGAAGGATATGTGTGCATCTGAAGCTAAAGGATACATTAGTAATACAGGGATTACATTAACTGCTGTGTGTGTACAATATCTGTTGTGTGTGTACAATATGTGTCGTGTGTGTACAATATCTGTTGTGTGTGTACAATATGTGTCGTGTGTGTACAATCACTGTTGTGTGTGTACAATATCTGTCGTGTGTGTACAATATCTGTCGTGTGTGTACAATATCTGTTGTGTTTACATATTGTGCATGGTTTACTAGCTAACCCCTATAAGGAAATGTTTACCATTTAATGTTTATGAATATTTTTTATTAGCAAATGATGCCTTAATTGTAAATACATTTAGTCTGGTTTCCCAACCAGCCCCATACAGATATTCATAAATTCAGAAGGACTTCTTTAAAGGCTAATTAAAAGTCCATGTCTAATTAAAATCATTGAAGCAGGTACAGACTGTAGCATGGTGGAAAGCATAAAACCGTATCTGACGTCTAAGCTTCATGTATAAAGTAACTTTCTCAGTATTCTTCTGGCTTCCCAAACCTGTGAGAAGAGACTGTGACTGTGACTGTCATTGCCTGCTCTTGTTCCTGGACATCTCCGTCGAGCAAGAATTGCACCTGCATGGCCACCTCGCCCTGTTATTTATTTTCAACACCTGCACTACTCCGAATGTGACTGATAGCCTATCCTCCCATTAGTCTCAGTGTAATACGTTATTAAAGCACCCTTAGGGGACATTATCTGCAGACATAAACAGAACTCTCTGTTATCATCCAACAGGGCTTTAGGCAGCCCGAAAGCATCCCATTCTCAAAATGGATTTCTATGGCATCCCTCTTTATTTTCTTAGCGGAGCTGATCATGCTGTAATTATGACTCAGACTGCCGGAATGTTTCAATTTCCCCAGTGCCTGCAGAGACGTATCAGTCATAATTCCAGATTCTCAGAATAGTCCCATGTCCAGCGGCAATCAATCAGCCATTCTGCCATCTTAGAGTACGTCTGCTCTCTGTCTCTCTGTCAATTAGGTCTCTCTCTTTGTCTGTTTCCCCTCTCACTCCTGCTCACACTTCTAGCTCTTGTCTGGTGATTTCAAGGCATTTATGAACTACACATTTTTTAAAAGAGTGTCTTAATTTAAGAACCCATTTTATTTCTTGTCCGATCGTAGGCTCCTTGCAGTATTGCAAACTAAAGAAATGATCCTGCACTATTATTTGTTAAGGGACATGATCTGTTTTACTTGTTGCAAAATTGAATAAAGAATTCATATTCCAAATAGGTCTTCTATCTTCATAAAGGCAGCCTTAAAGCTCCGATTAATCCTCCGACTTACCGACCATCAATTAGACTTGAGGTGGACAAGCATCGAAACAGGAGGCACTAGTTTTTGCGTGCATAGAGAGATAGAGGAGCATGGGGCATGGGGACACAGACGTCACAGCAACCGCTGAATCTCAGTGGCCCTGAGGGTTGGACAGGCATTCCAGAGCTTGTGTCATTTTTTGAGGGTAAGGGTAAGCTGCGCCTTTTACGTCATCTTGAATAGAAATGTGTAGATGCTTCACAATGCTTCCATCATTCATTCTACCTCTCTCCTGGGCTGGCCTCTGGACAATGTCTCCTCCCTCTTTCTTGAACTATATTCAGCACAACATTTCTTCCAATTAAAAGGGAGAATTTTCTTGCCATGATCACATGTTTACCCCTGGAGATTTAGGCCTCAGCCTCTCTAAGAGCAATAAACATGAAAATTAAACATATTTTTTTTTTATCTTGCATTGTGAAATGTATTGCTAGGATGCAACCGAAATGGATACTTTATTTCCTAATGCAACACACTGATTCTTGGACTGACTGAAACAATTTCCTTGTTTCGAGGACCATTACAGGTAAAATAGAGATGATGTTTTATTGACAATTAAAATGTCTCAATGATTATTGTTGTTGGTTGAATGTTGATACAACATTCAATAATAAAACAGCTCCCTCTACATTTAATTGAGAACTAACAAGAATTTTACTAATAGGTTTGCTAATCTGCCTTCAGAGCCTACCAAACACCGTTTGTATATCAAAGCAATTAAAGCCATGACAATCACATTTTAGAAGGCTATTTAATGTTTTCAAACCATGCAGAATACGTCCGGTAATGCAAATGTGAAAAACAAACGAATAACTGTTAAATGCCTGCCCCGACACCTTGTCTACCCTGACTAAGCTACAGTGCAGCTCCATATACAAGATATGAACTTGATCAAGCATCTAATAATCTAAGACCTATTTTAAACAACAACAACAAAAATACTCCTTGAGCAAAGCTTGATGGGATTGTTATACAACACAGTCCTGATTACTCACCATATGGCTGGAGGCAAGAAAGAGTAGATGACCCATGACTCTTTGCAGTTGTTTACAGTACTCTATGTTACATCCTGATTTGTGTGAGTGTTTGTGGAGATATCAACTGAGGGTAACTTTAGGGTTGCTTACTTTGTGTGGTTTTATTGGCCTAGAGATCAATTATTATGTATAAAATCATTTTGTCCCAACACATTTCCATTCATAACAGTCGTTGGATTATGAATGATCAATCGGTGAATATCGACCATCAGAAACACTTTACTTGTTAGATCTCACTGACATCTAGGGGCCCTTGGAGGAATTCCATTTGAATGTTAATTCACATAATCAGTTCATAAAAGGACAATACCCAGGATATAATTAACCCTCTATACCCCCAATAGAATTCTAGAACACTGCAGCAAAATCCCACGAAAAACAGAGAATTCCTTAATTTTTTGTTATTCTGTAAACAAACAGTTACAGTTAGAAAACAAAAGAAAAATTACAATTACAAGTTTGTTTTGTTTGAAAGGGCATACATTCTTTGTTAATATGATATCAAATATGTATTAGTGACTTCTACAAATATTAAAATACAAAGCTTTACATACACCCTAAAGTTCAAATTCATAAGTTTTGAACCGTACAGCAGACGTAGTTATTATATTTAATATATTCTTAATGTATTTAATTAGTATTTGTTATATATTTTGTAAATAAATTAATAAATATTAAAATATTAACACTACTAAACCATACAGATTACCAACATTTTTGCTAATTTGGTAGAAAACACCTAACTCTATGCCTCTTCAAAAGCATCCTGGTGCAATACATTTGTGGAGGAGGTGAAGGTGTTTGTGAGGATAAGCATCCTCATGGGTATCCATCCTTTACCCTCTTTTGTTGACTACTGTTCATCTGATCCAGCCTTACAAGTGTCCTATGTGGCAGACACCAATGCCATGAAATAAGTATGAGGAGTTATGCAGATACCAGTAACGTGCGGTGAGGTTCCTAGCTGATGAGGCACAGAAACCGGAAGTGATTACGTCATTCCGATCTCTAGTTGTTTAAAAAAAAATGTAAATGTATACATTATACATGTAAAAATGCATATGGTTTAAAATTTGTCATCTGACCAGGACTGAAAAAACGTTGTTTCATTGTCTAATACTATTACTTTTAAACGATCGCGTTTTTTTTTTATTATAAGAAGTTATGCGGCTCAATACTCAACTGACTTGTTAACCTAACTTTTACAAGGCTACAGGCTTACAGCTAAACGTACAACCGGTGTGCTAATTGAACTTTTACACCCTGTCAAATAAGATATTAATAGTATCAAGCGAGAGTATAGCCCTCCCACCAATGATGTGGCTCATTTCATTTTGTCTGGGGACAATATAACTACGGTTTCGGGAGGCTAATTTAAATGACTCGGACAGAGTTTTGAATTTGCAGTTTAGACAAAAACAATTGCATATTTATTTACACAACATATTCACAAGCAAACAGTTAAACACCGCAGACATAGCACACAATACCAAAATGTTCTACTGACCAGTATAATTTAAAGTTGGTGCACTTCGTTGGAGCTCGTAACGGTCAATTAGAGGTGAAACAAACGTAATCCACTCACGACTGTCCGTATAGTTCAGTGGAAATCGGTTGTCTTCTCCCGCGATTTCCCTCCTCTTCTTGAGCGAATGCAGTCAGTAGTTTAGCTCAGGTATAGCACCTAGTCTGCTCACAACTTCAAGGCATTTTTCCTGCGCCAGCAGCCTTTAGCGAGGTCCGTGTTTCGCATGAATATGTAGTCCCGTTGGGAAACGTTAAACACTCCAATACCTTCTGTCCCGTCGTTTGAAGCAAACCTTTTAGCTCCGGCATTGGTCTCCCATTATCAATCATTTCTTGTTTGGACTGAAAGTCCAGTTTTGAGAACTGCTTCAGGTAAGCAGTGCAATCTTCCATTTTCGCTGTCAAGCTCAAGAAGTGAAGAAGAAATCCAACGTCAGATTATATACCCAACAAGTGCCCTCTCGCTCGCCTCCCTTCTTGAAGCAGTGGTAGTGCGTGCCTCACTAGCGATATTTTTCAATGCGTTTTCAGCTCAACTCAAAAGGTTCTACGCTTGCGCACGCATGCGTAAAACCCAGTTTGGAGTGATTGCGCAATCCTAGGGCAATCCATTTGGCAGCGACAGATGCACTGCCTACCATAGACATGTATAGATAGACGCCGCCTCCACTGCTTCAGCCCGTTGCCTCGGCGAAACGCGTCGCAGCCATTTTGGGACAGGAGCTCTCTGCCGTCAGAGGTCTGTCAGACGTGTCAAACAAGCGCAATTTGCCAGGAGCTGCGGTTTATCTGGATAAAAATCACGATAACCTTTTACATTTCGCAACCAATTTCATGGAGTATTCAAGGGTTTATGCTCTACGTGAAGTGTGTGAAAAAGATTTGCCTCTACGTTACTTTGAATCTCGCTAGTTAAATCGCCAGTCATACATGTGCATGGGTCTATGATAAACGCTCACTTTAATTGCACAGCTCGGGCACTTTGAAAAATACTGAGAAGATCTATAAACTATCGAAATAGTGCTTCTTTAGTTACTACGTATTGACCATCATTAAGAGAAAGAGCATACATCAAATAGTGAGAAACTGGCAGTCAGTGTGTTTTTCATAGTTTAATAGTTCCTTTTCAAGTATGTGCATTAAGAAACCTTGAACAGTGCAATTGGCAATACACAGTTATTTCACAAATCAACATTACAAAAAAAAGCTATATATTTCTATAGCAGTAAAAATATACACATGTCAATATACACATACACATCTCAATAGTTGAACTGTAATATAAATAACATAGCATATATATAATACAATATAATATAATGACTCAGTATAATGTGCAATGGAATAACATATATATGATATATATAATATGTGATACAATATAATATAATATATTTTAAGATATATATGTGATACAATATAATATAATATAATATATTTTAAGATATATATGATATAATATAATAACTTAATCCAGGCTAGAACCCTTTAAAGAGTATAGTCTTGCTGAGCTTTTTTCGACTGTTGCCAGTCTGTAATTGCAGCATGCTCAGTTTTGCAATGTGGTGCAGCCTGATTTTATGGAATACAGACACAGTACCGGTTCTTTCAACACGCACACTACGCACGTTGTGTAGGGCCCCTCAAATGTATTATTCATAATAAAGGCCCGTGGGGAAAAAAAAAAAAACGTGACAACGTCACGTCAAGCTACCCATGCGCATCATTGCATCATCAGTGTAGAAAGATGAAGCGGAGCTATCCCTCGGGGAATGAAAAAAGGAAGAGGAAGGAACTTGAAAATGAACTGCGGGAGCAGCAGTCAGGTAAAGCCTATAACTCGCCTCTCCTGGTGGGAGAGAGGGAGGGACAGTCCGTGTTAGACCTACAGGGCGGTGAGCCCTTGGGGATCCCCGGTCTCTGTGTGCGTCTTGCTAGCTTCTATAATTTTAGTTGTAGCCTTGTATGGTTACAACTGCACTTAACAAAATGGAAAGTAATGGATACATATTGACTAAGATTGAAGTTTGTTTGCTTGGATAGCCCACAGGCAAATATAGACGCAGATACGATTTATTCTTGGTGAATAAATAAAACTCGTGAAATATTATGACAATGGTGCTAAATAATAAACACTTATTAATAGAGTGAGATCATACCGAGAAATATCTAACTGTTGCTTGAAGTATTGGTTTGATGTTTCGAGGTTAGTACGTTGTTTATTATGGCATTTTTACTCTCCTTTCATTTTATAAAGACACGGTCATTGTAAATCGAAAACATGTCGTTTTGTTAAGCTCAAGTCTTCTCACGACTCAAATTGTTTGCCTAGCAACCACTTCAACAGAAAACGGACAATATGGATCTGCTAAATAAAATGGTTTTAATTCCAACACAAGTGATTCAGAGTTTGTAGTCTTTCTATAACATATGCAATATATTTAAAGGGGGGATGAGTGGAAGCACTGGGTGTCAGGTGCGACGGTTGAAAATTTTGGGGTTCAGTTAGGAGGGCCCCTTGGCAGAATTTTGCCTAGGGCCCCATGGAGGTCTGAACCGGCTCTGTACAGACACAACCAAGGACAACAGTGCAAAGTTGTGTCTGTACACTTGCCCTGATGCAGACTGGCGAATGAACCTCTCTGCTGACCTGACCACCTTCATTGTCCCCTCTGATGGAATCATCAGCCCTCCTTTGTTCTTCAGAGTCAGCAGGTGGTAGCTCTCGTCAAAAGATGCGCGTGCAGCATCTGTCACCAGGCTAGCACGGCACGCACCACAGGACAGCTTTCTCAAAACCTGCCGCACCACAAACCCTGCAATGTAGACTAGTGCGTTTTCCACTAGGCCACCAAAGCGGGTTGGCAAGTAGCTGTGGTCCCCAATCAAGGCAGAGACATTCACAAAGGGCACCTCAAGCTCTTCCGTTTCAGAGGGAGAGGACATCTCTACAGCCGACAGGGACACGGTCTCATCCTGTGGTGCCACATTCCCTGAAGTGCTCGGTGTGACACCACATCGGACCATGAGCCGGCGGAAGATGCCCTGGTACTGGCCTGCGGAGGGATTGTTGTTCCAGCCCCCTAAAAACCAAATACACAAACACTTAATACCGATATTCAGACGTCAAAGACTTTTTTGGAAAGACAATGTAATTAATTTAATTAATTTAGAAACTTCTGAGATCCTTACCTGATGCCCTGATGGAGTTGAAAAGGAGCTCCAAATGATCCTGGCTGAACCGGTAGCTGCAGATATATTGCTGACTCTGCAGCAGCTCAGGACACATCAGCATTAGGGTGTCAATGTTGATGACAAACCCCATGACAGACAGGTACCTTCAAAAGAATTTTTTTTGTCAGTTTGAAAGTTGTAGATGGACATTTCCTAATATTTCATGGACATTTCCACATTCACCTGTATGAACTGAAAAACCGCAGACAGCAAAAAGATCGGAACAAGAGAACAGAGCATCATATGCATGCATAAGCAGAGCATGCACATATGGGAGAGTCACTATTTAAAAGACCTCTTTGAACGATGAAGGGGAGTTCCATCCTTCATCACCAAACTGATTAAGTACTCCCGGCCTCTGGACAAGAGTTCTACACTCCTTGTCCAATTCAAAGATCCCAGGGGGGCTTTGAATCCTTTGGCACGGGGATTGCGGCTGTTCATAATGTCAAACAGCCTGTCAATCATCTAAAAGAAATTGTTTAGGAAATAGAAAGGAAGAAGATGGAGATGAAGATGAAGAAGATGGCCAGGACACTTTGATAAGAAAACAATGTTTGAATGTATTCTTACCTCAATGAATTCGGCTGTCGCTTGACAGAGGGTGAAGCGTGGATACCCCAGGTCCCTCAGCGTTCGGAGCGCTACTGCCACAGAGCGACTCAGCGTCTGTGCAGCCAGGGACACCTTCATCTTCTGTGAGTCAAACTGAATGTGCTTTTCAGTGACCCTGTTGGCAGCATGCAGTCCATTCTTTGTTTGAATATCGTTCAAACAAACAACGTAGTCCCAGTTGATGAGGCCAGTTCTGCTACAGATTGGGCTGTACGCTTGCAGCATGTTTCTTGCCAGCTTCAACATGTGGCAAGCGTCCATCATGACAAACACCCTCTCGCCAGTCGCAGGATGGGGGAAAAATGTTTTCAAAGGCTCACAAGGGTTGACCTTTAGCTAGAGATGGCGTAGGTAAGATGGTGCCGACGATTTATGCGGTCCAAGGCCGAAGGGGGCGTCTACCTATACATGTCTATGCTGCCTACCCTGCTCATAGACTCCAATGCATCTGCCTCCCTTGACGGCACGTCCATGTTCATTGGCTGATCACAGTCACTGGGAACCGGAAATGCTCAAATTCAGCGATTTTGATAATAAAAATGCTCGAAATGATCGGAATCATGCAGAAAAGACACTCGTAACACAGATAACTAGAGAAATATGAATATTTATTTTATAATACATAAATATATAGGATTATTATATATATATATATTTTTTTACTTTTCAAAATGACAGGTGAGGCTCTGCCTCCCCTGCCTCCTATGACTGCACGTCCCTGGTAGATACCTACCCTGTTCAAACCCAGGGATAGCAGACTCTGGTGACAAGCTTCAGAAAGTGAGACCATTACAGTTTTTTCCAATCATTTTCACACTTGGTTCAATACCATGTACTCTTTCTCAAAACACTTAACACATCCAGCAGTAGACTAACTAAATGGGATACTTTTCCATTGCTTAGATACAAAATGCAGTCAATGACCACTTCCAAAATTCATGGATACCTGTCTCAGTCAATGTTCAGCACCAGCAAAATGCTGTGCAACTACAGCATTTTTTTTTCAAGATATTTAGATACTCTGTTCAAAACAGTTAACTTTAGTTTTTTAACCAGACACAATTTAGATCACTGTAGATGGAAAGATGCTGTATTTGGACAGACAAATTAAGTTATATGCTTGAATTAGACAAAGTATTCTTACTTTAGCAGAAAGTTTATTTAGATTACCGGTATTTAGGTTTTTTTTGGCTTGCAGACTTCTTGCAGACTTCTTACTATCTCGGCAAGCATGTAGCTGTCCCTGAAGAGTTGTTTCCACTATTACAGTACTGTTAATCTTGGGCTACCAATGAAAGACAGTGAGAAGCAAACTAACATATGAACACTGTCTTCAAATACTTGGCTTGGATTGATGTATTTTCATTTGAAATCATTAGTGTTTCATCCATTTTTATGCCAATTGTTTTATGTCACAACATCAGCTCAATATCCCAGTGTGTACTACATACGGACAAGATATATCACATCTACTATACATTTTTGTAGTAGTGATGTCCTATACCTTGGTCCTGATTTTATTGTGATTAGCTTTTCTACAGCATAAAAGCTGTACAAGCTTAAAATGTAACATCACAACATATTACTAGTTGGCTGTCGAATAATCTGCTGAATACCATTTCAATATGAGGTTTTCAATATTCAATGATGACTTTGCTATTGATTGTAGCTACTGTTATTACCATAAGCCTACAGCTCAAAACAAAGGAGGGATTTGAAATACTAGTAGAGACGAAGTTTTTGTACTATACATGTTATTTATCTAAATCTGATCAGTTTAGTAAGTGATGAGGCTGTGTCAATAGCTGGCTATCAACCAACTCCAGACGAACTCCTCAGACTAACGCTACCTCAGTCAATGTAGATAGCTAGCAAGTTAGCTGGCAAACTGGTCATGGAAATTGGAATGACGATACAAATTTTAAGACATTTCTTCTGAAAACCAGAAAACACAGCCGATTACCCACGTCGTTTATTTGTGCAAATAGCTCTCACCCACAGACGCAGGTGCTTCCTTCGTAGGTCACGAATTGACCGCCATTTCCACAAGTGAGATAACGTGAAAATTAGCTTTACTGAACGTCCCTCAAAGACCAATTATTCAATGTTACATATCTCTGTCAATTAAAGTATCATGGGTTTACAATCCATTCAAACATCACTGATCTAGCTATGACTTTTGTCTATGTCTACGATGAGGCTGCTAGTTGTAAACCAACACTTCTCAGTGACTGCCATACGAAGACGTTACTGGCGAGTTAGCTAGTCAGGAAAAAACAGGAGGATACTTATATTTCTATTTTGAATATGGTTTTTATTTTTGACTTCTCAAACAGGATCTTTACTGTCATACAAACGTGATTAGTCATCGTCATTGGTGCACAAAAATACGGTATCATCCAGTGAGAACAGATGTAGACGTCTCTGATTTCTAGCCTTTACTCAAGAGACACTGTAATCTTCAAGCGATCTGTCAGTAGCAAGGTTAAAGCCCCATTATGCAACAATTATACTTCAGAATTAGGGTTAGGATAAGCAGTTTAACCTTAAAATAACAGCTTAAAAAAAATTGTCTTGTCTTGTTGACTTTCTGCAGATCTAGTAAGTAGCTTATTTGCCGTCTTGCTTTGTCTTGTATTGCACTTGCTTGATGTTTGACTGTGTAAGGACAGTCGTTGAGTAACTAGTTTGTCATAATGTACAAGTCAGCATATTTCAAGAGATTTCGTTAGTTTTAGCTGCTAGCATGCCGTTCGCGAATAGCTATTGATCCGTTGTGCTGCTTTAAACTAGAAAATGCATTTCCTGAAGGAAATACCAGTGCATGAAATGCAAAAGTTAAGAAAGGAAAAAGAAAAGAAAGAAGAGTGAAAGAAGGAAATAAGGAAAAAAAGAGTAAAAGAAAAAAAGAAGAAGAGAAAGGAGAGTGGAAGAAGGAAAGATGAAAGGAAAAAGGAGTGAAGAAAGGAAAGAAGAGTGGAAGAAGGAAAGAAGCAAGTAAGTAAGTAAGTAAGTAAGCTTTATTTATAGAGCACATTTATATACAGCATAAACTGACCAAAGTGCTTTACAATGACATAAAAGGCAAATAATACAGTATAACAATAATACAATAACAGCCCACATAGGCAAGAACAGGGGGTTAACAGTTCAGGAAGAAAGGAAGGCCAGGGAGTAAAGGTGGGTTTTTAGCCTAGACTTGAAGGCAGAAATAGAGGGGGCGGATCTAATGTCCTGAGGGAGCTGGTTCCACAGACGTGGAGCGGCGACAGCAAAGGCCCTGTCTCCTTTCTGATTGAGCCGTGAGCGTGGCACATGCAGAAACCCTTTGGTACAGGATCTGAGGGACCTTTGGACTGAATGTGGCTGTACAAGGTCAGTGATGTAGGCTGGGGCCAGCCCATTGAGTGCCTTAAAAACAAATAATAAAACTTTAAACTGTATCCTAAAATGAATGGGGAGCCAGTGCAAGGAGGCCAGAATGGGGGTGATGTGCTCACACCTCTTGGTGCCAGTTAAAAGACGTGCAGCTGCATTTTGGACCAGCTGTAGACGTCTGAGTGAGGAGTGGGGGAGGCCGAGGTAGAGGGAATTGCAATAATCCAGCCGTGATGTTATAAAGGCATGAATTACTATCTCCAGGTCTTTATGAGATAGGATGGTTTTGAGGCGGGAAATCACTCTGGCCCAATCCCATTTCTCATCTCTACCGCTACCCTTACCCCTACCCCTTCGCCTTCGCTTTTTCAAACGGAGCGGTAGTGGAAGGGGTTGAAACGCTAGCCCTTCGAATTGGGATAGCACTTCAACACTTACGTACGTCATCAGTACGCTGCGTCAGCTGTTACGTTACCGGAGAGCGACAGCTGTCACTCACCAGACATAAACAAACATGGTGCCTGCAGCTCTTATTTACACAATGCAACATTTCATCAAACAAGTTTTAAAATCATGAATTACAAAGAAAATACTTTCATTTGTGTGATGCTTTCCCTGCTGTTTCCGACATTTTTAAATGGACTCGCGCGATGTTTTTTCTTTAATGATCACGGGTTCGCAATGCATTGAGGGAAATCAGTCTACCCCTCCGTTTGAAGTGTGCCCTCGGAAAATCTTCGTTTGGAGCGGTAGAAAGCGCTTCCCCTTCCCCTACCCCTCTGTCTTAACGTGAATTGGGACGGCCCTACCGCTCCACATGAACGCGCAAAACGGAGGGGAAGGGGAAAGACGAAGGGGTAGCGGGAGAAATGGGATTCAGCCTCTAAGTTGGTAAAAACTAGTTTTGACCACATTACTAATCTGTTTGTCAAGACAGAGTTCAGAGTCAAGGATGACACCTAGGTTTCTGGCAAAGGGTGTGACAAATGGAGTGAAGTAACCTAAATTATTTAGAGTAGTGCATCTTGCCTTGGGGGGGCCAAAAATGATGACTTCTGTCTTGTCACCATTTAACTGGAGGAAGTTGTTGGCCATCCAGTTTCTAATGTCTTCAAGACAGACCAGGAGAGATTGGATGGAGTCCCTAGATTTTAATGGCAGGTAAAGCTGTGAATCATCTGCATAGAGGTGAAAAGAGATGTTATGCTTTCTTATAATGTCACCCAGTGGGAGCATATACAGGCTGAATAGTATGGGACCCAGTATGGACCCCTGAGGGACCCCATAAGAGACAGGGGCAGATGATGAAGAGAACTGGCCTATAGAGACAGAGAAAGTCCTATGTTTGAGGTAAGAGCTAAACCAAAGTAATGCAGTCTCCCTGATACCCACCTGCTGGTCCAGGCGGGTGAGGAGGATGTTGTGATCTACAGTGTCGAAAGCAGCACTAAGGTCAAGTAATATCAAGATGGCATTATCACCAGAATCCAAAGTGAGGAGCAGATCATTAGTTACTTTAAGCAGGGCAGTTTCTGTGCTGTGAAGGGATCTAAAACCTGATTGAAAGGGTTCTAGTATGTGGTGGGTGGTCAGAAAGGGAGTCAACTGTGACAAAACAGCTTTCTCTAAAACTTTAGAAAAAAAAGGAAGCTTAGAGATGGGGAGGTAATTTTTAAGGCATTCAGCATCAAGGTTGTGTTTTTTAAGCAAGGGTTGGACAACCGCATGCTTAAAACATGTAGGGACAGTGCCGGATGTGAGGCATGAGTTTAGAATAACCTGAATAGAGGGGCCAACTGCATCAAAAACATCCTTTATGATAGAAGAGGGAATGGCATCATGGGGGGATGCAGTGGGTTTCATGTGCAATACTAAATCCTGCAGTTCAATGAGAGAAATGGCCTGAAATCGGTTAAAAATAGCTGGTGCACCAGAATGATCTGGTGGAGTGGGTGATGGGGAGGGGGTAAACAATGATCTAATGTTCTCTATTTTATCGGTGAAAAACTTAAGGAATTTCTCACAGGTATCAGTAGATACATCAGCAACTGGGGAGTTAAGAGGGTTGATAAAAGAATTAATAGTGCTAAATAAAATGTTGGGTCTATTAGAGTGTTTGCTTATCAGACCAGAGAGGTGTTTTGACCTGGCTTTTTTTTGCTGCTGCCTGGAAGGAAGCTAGTGCAGTTTTAAAAATTTCAAAGGAGACAGTGAGGTGATCCTTTTTCCATTTCCTTTCGGCTTTACGGCAGGCCTGTCTAAGAGAGCGGCTGGCCTCATCCAACCAACATTGAGATTTTTGCTTGGGGCGGCTATATGTGAGAGGAGTTACAGAGTCAAGTATGGAAGAGCAAGAAGAGTGGAAAAGGCTGACTAAATCATCCGGGCTAGAAGAGGATGATGCCGCTGTTGCAATGGTAGATGCAACAGTTTTACTATGAAAGCTATCAGAAAACTGGGCTGCAGTAAGAGAGTTTATGTGGCGAGAGTAACGACCTTGAGTTCTGGCAGTTCGCAATGGATTGGAGAGGGTAACATCAAACAAAATAGGCTTATGGTCAGAGAAAGTGGCATCCTCAATCACACAATATTATCTACAGAAAAGCCATAAGATAAAATAAGATCAAGTGTATGTCCCAAATTATGAGTAGCTTTATCTATATGTTGAGTAAGACCAACGGCATCTATTACACCACGGAATTCTTTAACCATGGGTCTGTCTGGACAGCAGACGTGGATATTAAAGTCACCAAGTATGAGATGACGATCGTGCAATGACACAAAATGGGAGAGAAACTCAGAGAACTCTCTATAAAGTCTTTGTCAGGCTTAGGGGGCCTATAGATGAGTACACAAACCAGTGGGGACATAGCAGATTCTACAATTATGCATTGCAGTTCGAAAGTGGAGAAGCTCCCTACAGAAAGAGTCCGTAATTTAAGATTATCTTTGAAGACGAGAGCTACTCCGCCTCCTCTTCCAGCGCACCTCGTGTGCTAATGAACGAGCAGTTAATAGGGCAAAGTTCGCCCTAGAAGAAGAGTGAAAGAAGAAACGGAGAGTGAAAGGAGGTAAGAAGAAAAGAAAGTAGAGTGAAAGAAGGAAAGAAGAGTGAAAGAAGGAAAAAAGAAAGGAAAGAAGAGTGGAAGAAGGGAAGAAGAGTGGAAGAAAGAAAGAAGAAAGGAAAGAAGATTGAACAAGAGTGGCTCTGGATAAAGACAGTAAAGAGAGAGTGAAGAGGGAAAATACTAAAAGGAGGAAAAAAGGAGTAAAGCAGAGAGATGCAGTGTGAGAGAAAGTGGATTGAGAGGGATAGAGAGAAAGATGGAGAGAGAAAAAAGTAGAGTATGTAAGGTGTCTCTTAATATTCCTAGTTATACAATTGAATGGAGAGGGACAGAGAGAAGAGGAGCCTTGGAACCTTGGCGCAGGTGTCAGTGAAGCACAGGTGCAAGCCAGTTTAATGACCCTATTATGATGTCATAATGGCCCAATGTAAGTCAATGGGAAAATGTATATTCGTTTTTCTTTAATAGCATACATACATAGCATAAGTGTCCTTTACAAGACCTACGGGACAAAGTTTGAACGAAGTTTCTAAGTTAAGCGGTTCGAGCTGAATTAATCGCAGAAAAAGGTGAGAAGAATAACTAGAAAATGCATTTCCTGAAGGAAATACCAGTGCATGAAATGCAAAGGTTAAGAAAGGAAGAAGAAAAGAAAGAAGAGTGAAAGAAGGAAAGAAGAAAGGAAAGAAGAGTGGAAGAAGGAAAGACAAAAGGAAAGAAGAGTGAAGAAAGGAGAGAAGAGCGGAAGAAGGAAAGAAGAGTGAAAGAAGGAAAGAAGAAAAGAAAGAAGAGTGAAGAAAGGAAAGAAGAGTGGAAGAAGGAAAGAAGAAAAGAAAGAAGAGTGAAATAATGAAAGAAGAAAGGAAAGAAGAGTGAAGGAAGGAAAGAAGAGTGGAAGAAGGAAATAAGAAAAGAAAGAAGAGTGAAAGAAGGAAAGAACAAAGGAAAGAAGAGTGAAAGAAGAAAATAAGAAAGGAAAGAAGAGTGGAAGAAGGAAAGAAGAGTGAACAAGAGTGGCTCTGGATGAAGAGATAAAGAGAGAGTGAAAATATTGAAAAAATGAGATAAAAATGGAGTGAAGAAGAGAGATTGAGTGTGAGAGAAAGTTGACTGAGAGAGAAAGATGGAGAGATGGAGAGAAAAAAAAGTAGAGAATGGATGGTGTCTTAATGTTCCTAGTTACAGTTAAATTGAGAGGGACAGAGAGAGTAGAGGTTCCTTTGATTTGGTGCAGCTGTCAGTGAAGCACAGGTGCAAGCCAGTTTAAAGACCCTATTATGATGTCATAATGGCCCAATGTAAGTCAATGGGAGAAATTTATATTTGTTTTTCTTTAATATCTTAAAAAGTATAAAGTTTAGAAAAGTGAAAAATACATAGCATAAGTGTCGTTTACAAGACCTACGCGTCAAAGTTTGAATGAAGTTTCTACGTTAAGCGGTTCGGGCTGAATTAATCGCAGAAAAAGGTAACAAGAATAAGAAGAAGAAGAAGAAGAAGAAGCCTAGGAATAACAATACAGGGCATTTCATGCACTGTAACTAGAAAATGCATTTCCTGAAGGAAATACCAGTGCATGAAATGCAAAGGTTAAGAAAGGAAGAAGAAAAGAAAGAAGAGTGAAAAAAGGAAAGAAGAAAGGAAAGAAGAGTGGAAGAAGGAAAGACAAAAGGAAAGAAGAGTGAAGAAAGGAGAGAAGAGTGGAAGAAGGAAAGAAGAAAGGAAAGAAGAGTGAAAGAAGGAAAGAAGAAAAGAAAGAAGAGTGAAGAAAGGAAAGAAGAGTGGAAGAAGGAAAGAAGAAAAGAAACTAGAAAATGCATTTCCTGAAGGAAATACCAGTGCATGAAATGCAAAGGTTAAGAAAGGAAGAAGAAAAGAAAGAAGAGTGAAAGAAGGAAAGAAGAAAGGAAAGAAGAGTGGAAGAAGGAAAGACAAAAGGAAAGAAGAGTGAAGAAAGGAGAGAAGAGTGGAAGAAGGAAAGAAGAAAGGAAAGAAGAAAAGAAAGAAGAGTGAAGTAAGGAAAGAAGAGTGGAAGAAGGAAAGAAGAAAAGAAAGAATAGTGAAATAATGAAAGAAGAAAGGAAAGAAGAGTGGAAGAAGGAAATAAGAAAAGAAAGAAGAGTGAAAGAAGGAAAGAAGAGTGTAAGAAGGAAAGAAGAGTGAAGAAAGGAAAGAAAAGTGGAAGAAGGAAAGAAGAGTGGATGAAGGAAAAAAGAAAGGCAAGAAGAGTGGAAGAAGGAAAGAAAAATGGAAGAAGAAAATAAGAAAGGAAAGAAGAGTGGAAGAAGGAAAGAAGAGTGAACAAGAGTGGCTCTGGATGAAGAGATAAAGAGAGAGTGAAAATATTGAAAAAAGGAGATAAAAATGGAGTGAAGAAGAGAGATTGAGTGTGAGAGAAAGTTGACTAAGAGAGAAAGATGGAGAGATGGAGAGAAAAAAAAATAGAGAATGGATGGTGTCTTAATGTTCCTAGTTACAGTTAAATTGAGAGGGACAGAGAGAGAAGAGGTTCCTTGGATTTGGCACAGGTGTCAGTAAAGCACAGGTGCAAGCCAGTTTAAAGACCCTATTATGATGTCATAATGGCCCAATGTAAGTCAATGGGAGAAATTTATATTCGTTTTTCTTTAATATCTTAAAAAGTATAAAGTTTAGAAAAGTGAAAAATACATAGCATAAGTGTCGTTTACAAGACCTACGCGACAAAGTTTGAATGAAGTTTCTACGTTAAGCGGTTCGGGCTGAATTAATCGCAGAAAAAGGTAACAAGAATAAGAAGAAGAAGAAGAAGAAGAAGAAGCCTAGGAATAACAATACAGGGCATTTCATGCACTGTAATAAGAGTGAAATAATAAAAGAAGAAAGGAAAGAAGAGTGAAGGAAGGAAAGAAGAGTGGAAGAAGGAAATAAGAAAAGAAAGAAGAGTGAAAGAAGGAAAGAAGAAAGGAAAGAAGAGTGTAAGAAGGAAAGAAGAGTGAAGAAAGGAAAGAAAAGTGGAAGAAGGAAAGAAGAGTGCTGCTGACAGCTGTGATGGTCTGCAGGCCTGGTCTGTGTATGTCCTGTTCTGCTTTGTCTCCTCTCTGTAGGCATGGCTGCAGCCCAGTTACTGAATTGGTGACACCTGGGCCAGGTGTCCATTTCCTTTCAGACCGTTTCCACCCCGTTACCCGTTGGAGCTTCTTTTCACTCCCTTTCCGGTCTGGCATGCAACACACCTCACTACATTGTTCACGCATCCATGCACTCACCCTACATTACTGACTTTACTGACTTCCACACTCTACCGCTTTGTTTCTGTTCGTCTTTGTTTGTGTTTATGGTTATAATAAATTACTTGTTATTTTGTATTTAAACACTGCGTCCTTCCTTTGGTCATGGCTTTCGAGCCAAGTCATGACATGGGGGCTCGTCTAACTTTCTAAAGGTATCATTCGGATTTGCGCACCGTAATTTCATTTTCGTTTTTGTTATTTGCGAGTGCTGCGGGTAAGTAACGTAGTGGGGATTCCCTCAGGTTCCGCTCAGGGGTAGGCCTTGCTGTCGGAGCGGGAAGTCACTGTTGTGTGAAGCGACGTAGTGTTGGTACCGATTTAAATGTGTTATTTTGTGTGTAGAAGCTCGACCTCTGTGCGCAGCGTTTAAGGTAAGTGAATGTTTGACTTGATGTAGGTTCTTGTGGGTTATGTGATGTGTGTCCCTGTTAGGTGAAGCGGCGTTGTCCCGTTTGGACTTCGTCAAGGGGGGTTTGGTAGTGTTGAGGTGAAAGCGGGCAGAGCAGTCGTCTCGGGAGTGTATCCATGGTGTGAGAGGAGTCGCTAGTTTCTGGTTGCTTGTCTCCCCACTGGGCGTTTGCACTTAATTTCCCACCGCCAGTAACAATATGAAGAGCTAGGCCGCAGCTTGATTAGGTAGGTTGTCGGGCTTTAGATAGTTAGAGGGGCATGCATTGCTTGTTTAGCCTTCAGTTTCGAGGTTGTTTTTTTTTTGCATTGAGTCAATCGCTCACTTGTTTTGTTTGTGTAGTTGCGCACAGTGTTAAAATGTCGACGGTCAAGGAGTTCATTGCTTCTCCGTCGGAGGAGTTATTAGATCGGTGCAAGAAAGATCAGCTGCTGGAGCTGGCGGAGCATTACAGACTTGAGGTGAATGCTCAGTTTGTAAAGGACAAGGTTAAGGCGATTATTAAGAGTCATTTGGTTGTTGCAGGGATTTTGGTTGAGCGTGAAGCAGTTAATGTCACGTCTCCTCTGTCAGTGTCAGTTGAGGGACTGAATTTTGAACAAAGAAAAGAGATGCTGCTGTTACAAATGGAGCATGAAAGATATAAAGTAAGTGCCGCGATCGAGAAAGACTTGGCAGTGGAAAAGTTGCGTCAGGAGACGGAACAGACGCGTTTAGAGAGCACAAACTGCAGGTTCTCCGTGAGGAGAAAATTGCGCCGTCGCCTAGGTTCTCAGTCCGGCGTCGATCAGTTTGATGTTCGGAGAAATCTGAGCCTTGTGCCAAAGTTTTCTGAAAGTGATCCTAACACGCTTTTTCTTTTGTTTGAGCGTTTAGCTGATGCACGAAGGTGGCCCAATTCCACTCGCGCATTAATGCTCCAGTGTGTGCTTACGGGTAAGGCTCAACAAGTATTTTCAGCATTGACTGATGAAGATAGTGAAGATTATTATAAGGTAAAAGTGGCGGTACTGAAGGCGTATGAGCGTGTACCGGAATATTATCGGCAAAAGTTTAGATCATGGAAAAGAGGTCCAACACAGACTCATTTAGAATTCGCACGGGAGTTAACAACGTGTTTTAATCGCTGGTGTGGTTCTGTTGAGGTCTCAGATTTTGGCGGTCTCTGCGATCTTGTGGTACTTGAACAGTTTAAGAACTCTGTCCCGCATCATGTTGCCACTTATATCTGTGAGCAGAAAGCGCGCACTGCAGCTGAATCAGCCGCTCTAGCTGACGATTATGTGTTGATCCATCATAGTCCTCTTGAGCGCCGGTTCCAACCTGACGGTGGTGTTGCAACGTCTGAGGGTTAGAATCGTTCATATAGACCTTTTCAGTCTGGTGGTGGGTCAAGTGGTTCAACTGAGGCAGAGAAGATTTGTCATTTTTGTCATAAACGTGGCCACTGGAAGGCTGATTGTTACATGCTCAAGTCTAGTAACAATGAACCTCTTCTAGGTTCACGTCCTAAGGGGGCTGGCTTGGCTGCCCCTGGTCACTTTAAAGAACCTGCTGTTATGGATGACCAGTCACAGTTAAACCATTCATGTGTTACCGAGTCTGCACTTGATTCTTATTTGCCATTCATTAGAACAGGGTTTGTGTCTATGGTTGGCAGTGAGGTGAAGGTGCCTGTGAGAATCCTGAGAGATACCGGGGCATTTGACTCTTTCATTAGAGCTGGGGTGTTACCTTTATCTAGGAACTCTGAATTGGGCAGGTCAGTGCCAGTTCAGGGAATGAGTTTAGATGTTTTGTGTGTGCCACTTCATAGGGTAATGCTTGATTGTGACTTAGTTCAGGGTGAGGCGGCACTTGCTGTGCGTCCAGCATTGCCAATTGAGGGAATCTCTGTGATTCTTGGTAATGGTCTGGTAGGTGCTCAGGTCTGGCCTAATGTTGCTCCATCCCTTGTTGTAGATCCTGTGCCTCAGTTGGAGTCTGGGCTGGTTGAATGTGCACTAAACTTTCCTGAAACTTTTGCAGCTTGTGTAGTAATGCGTGCTATGGCGCGAGCAACGCCTGAGTCTGAGACTCCTCAGTCTGGTAAGTGCAAGCAGTTGGAAAAATGTTCTTTGCCTCTAACTGATTTTCCTGTGTCCATGTCTCGTAGTGAGTTGATTGCTGAGCAGCAGGCTGACTCTTCACTGGCTGGGTTGTATGAGTTGGTCCGACCTGAGAGTGAGATGCGAGACAGTGCCTACGGTTACTTTCTTCAAGATTCATTGTTGGTGAGAAAGTGGGCTTTGCACACAGATGTGTTTGTTGGGGACCCTGTTTATCAGCTTGTGTTGCCTGATAAGTTTCGTCAGCCAGCGGTAAAAGTGGCTCATAATGAATCTGGACATTCTGGGGTTCGGAAGACTTATGACCGGCTGTTGAGGAATTTCTTTTGGCCACGCATGAAAAGGGATGTTTCCGCATACATAAAGACTTGTCATACGTGCCAACTAACTGATAAGCCAAATCAAATTCTAAAACCAGCTCCACTGTATCCTATTCCTGCCATTGGTCAGCCGTTTGAACAGTTGATAATTGACTGTGTGGGACCTCTGCCGCGCTCCAAGTCTGGTGCTAACTATTTGTTAACTGTCATGTGTCAGAGTACTCGATACCCGGCAGCGTATCCGCTGCAAACTATTTCAACAAGGTCAGTAGTTCGTGCTCTTTCGCAGTTTATTTCAGTTTTTGGTATTCCCAAGGTTTTACAGTCAGATCAAGGTTCAAACTTCTCGTCTCATGTGTTTGCTCAGGTGTTAAAGCAACTTCATGTTCAACACAACCGAGCTTCGGCCTACCATCCTCAAAGTCAAGGGGCGTTGGAGCGATTCCATCAGACACTTAAGTCTCTCCTTCGTGCATATTGTACCGAGTTGGGTAGGGACTGGGAGGAGGGGTTACCTTGGTTGATGCTTGCGGCTAGGGAGGTTACCCAGGAAAGTTTAGGGTTTAGCCCAAACGACTTGGTGTTTGCTCACTCAGTGAGGGGTCCTCTGGCGGTTGTGGCAGATGCCTGGAAGGAAGTAACGCCTCCACAGAATTTGATTGAGTTTGTTAATGGGTTTCGGCATCGTCTGTATGTGGCAGGTACACTGGCGAAAGAAAAGCTGGGCGCAGCGCAACAGAAAATGAAGTCATGGTATGATCGTCACACTGAGCATAGGGTGTTTGTTCCAGGGGCCCAGGTATTGGCTTTGTTTCCCAGTCTTCAGTCTCCCTTTCAGGCCGAGTTTTCAGGGCCATATGTTGTGGTGAAACAGGACAAACAACAAACAAAATGATCTGATTTCTACACCTGGGCAGGGCTTGAAATTAACTTTTTTCCTCAGTGTCCCACAATTGTCCCGGATATAACCAACAGTGTCCCAAATTTTTTAGTTGTCGCCCCCCGCAGAGTACATATAATTTGATTATTTTTTGTCACTTACTCATCACACCATGGACTCAGGTCCACCATGTAAGTTTTTAAAATACTTATTCCTTTATTAAACATATGAATTAGTCTGAGGGTGCCAGTGGCTTTGAAGAATTACACCCTAAACTCGTGACACTATCACAGATAGTGAATATCAACCTAAGGAGAACCATGAACTCTGATCTGTTGCATTAAAGAATTCTATTTTTTATTTTTCTATTTAATATTTGGATCCCTCTATCTGGCAATCAAAGTGGTATGAATGAAGATCCAAAAACAGAAGTTCCATAATATAGTTTAATGAATGTATTTGTTTTCAGTTGTTTACAAGTTATCATCACACAATGAAAAGTAATATACAGATGTTATCATTTATGAATGTCAATCATCTCTCACTCTCACTCATTCAACCACCCCACCAGGGGGGTATACATCGTACGTGGTTTAGTGTTTAACTTTACATTTACACTTACATTTAGCAGACGCTTTTGTCCAAACTCAGGTTAAACACTTTATCAGGTTAAACACTAAACCACGTACGATGTATACCCCCCTGACCCCCCCCTTCACATTTACTCTCTACTGTCGCTAAACATAGGACGGCATGTTCTTTGGCTACTTTGCCACCACTTCTCAACAGCCTTCTCCGCACTGAAGTCCTCAACAGCTGCTAGCTACCATGCCTTACGTTTTTGAAGCTAACGAATCTAGCTTAGTCCCTGACTGAACAAAGAAAATACAAAACTGATAGTACAAATACACCTTTTAATCTAATCAACTGTATTTCACATGATTTTAGCAAACATCAAAATAACATTTTCGGACGTTTGTAGCTGCTATGCATACTTGTAAGGCACACTTCAGCTGCTAGCTTTAGCTATCGCTGAACACTGCTAGCTAACACTGTCACAGGTAACGAACTAACCACAGGAGAAGACGATGAATGATGACTTGGGGTGTCTTCGTTTCGGGAGTCTGCAGTGTTGGAGCTTGCCTTATTTGCTGCAGGAGGCTGTTTATTAAGCCACCTCAGCATTTTGTTGTTCTCCTTGTCGATGATATGGTCTGTCTGTTACATTACTTCTCTGTCTGCACCCACCGCGCGAGTCTGCAGTAACTGACAGTAGAATGGATGACGTAGAATGCATTCTATGATTTTCCCAATCGTGATTCGTGAGATGTCCCAAATGTAACTCGCCTTTCTCTATCTTTACTCATAATTAATGCATTTGCAAATAACGGCTGTTTGGAAGTAAGTTTACTTCTTCTTTTTTTTTTCACTGTCCCGGGATTGTCCCAGACAAAATACATTTGTGTCCCAGAAGGATTTTTTATCGTCCCCGGGACAACGGGACACCGTTAATTTCGAGCCCTGCACCTGGGCATAGGAAGAGCACCCAACTCTGTCATGTTAATTTATTAAAGCCATATTACACACGTGCAGGTGTTATCCCACAGGCAGCTTGTGTAGCTGGGCCTGCTAGTTGGTTAACCGCTTGCCATGAGGAGCAAGATGAGTCCATTGTGCCTGATCAGGCGCTCCAGCTTGGCCGTTTAAAAAACTCTGAGGCTTGTCTAACCTTGGTGAGTTTCTGGCACATTTGCCCACGTTCCGGTCTGCTGAGTTAAAGGGTTTAATTGACTGTTTTCCCAGTTTGTTTTCTGATACACCTGGTCGCACACATCTAATTGAACACGACATTGAGGTTGGAGATGCTAAGCCGATAAAGCAAAGGTTCTATCGTGCAAATGCAGATAAACTGAAATGTCTAGACAGTGAAATTGCATACATGCTTGAGAATGGTATAGCTGAACCTACTTCATCTAGTTGGGCATCTCCTTGTCTGCTGGTTCCGAAAGCTGATGGAGCCCTACGCTTCTGTACTGATTTTCGCAAAGTCAATGCCATCACTAAGCCTGATTTGTTCCCTCTTCCGAGAATGGAAGATTGTATAGATCAGGTGGGCTCTGCGAAATTCGTAAGTAAGCCTTTGTCAGACCGTGCTCGAGAGATTGCTGCCTTTATTACACCTAAAGGTTTGTATTCTTACTCAGTTATGCCATTTGGACTTCGGAACGCACCGGCAACATTCCAGCGTCTTATGAATCATGTTGTGGGTGATCTGGAAGGTTGTGCAGTATACTTAGATGATGTGGTGGTGTTTTCAGATACTTGGGACGTTCATATTCAGCGGATGCGGGAACTTTTCACTCGTTTGGCGGAGGCAAGGCTCACAGTCAACCTCGCAAAGTGTGAGTTTGCAAGGGCCACTGTGACCTACCTTGGCCGGGTGGTGGGGCAGGGACAGGTTTGCCCTGTGGAGGCAAAGGTCCGAGCTCCTTTGTGATACGACAGTTTTGGCAGCACCCCGTTTTGACCAGCCGTTTAAACTATTTGTTGATGCTAGCCTTGTGGGTGCTGGGCCTGTCTTGGTACAGGAGGATGATCGTGGAATAGACAAGCCGGTCAGTTTCTTCTCAAGAAAGTTTAATTCTTACCAGCGGAATTATTCTGTAGTGGAGAAAGAGACTTTGGCGTTGGTTTTTGCTTTGAAACATTTTGATGTTTATGTTGGTGGCAGTACTCCTGTTATGGTTTTCACAGACCATAATCCACTCACATTTCTTAATTCTTTACATTGTCCTAACCAGAGGTTAATAAGATGGTCACTTTTTCTGCAATCTTATTGCTTAGAGATCCGTCACATCAAGGGGACCGACAACGTGGTGGCAGACGCGCTGTCTAGGGCTCCCCAGGTGTAACGGCCTCTTCTTCTGTGCTCATGGTTTTTCCATCCTCTCTTCTACTCTTCATATGCTTCCTAGGTGCACCGGTTGCTGAGTTGGAGAGGTTGAATGTGTGAGCGGTGGGTCAGATGTGACTTACATCCGGGTTCGACTGATCTAATGTCCTGTGATTTATTCTTTTTTTTTTAATATACTTTAAAATGTGCTTTAAAAATGTTTATTGTTATAGCCATGTACTGTGGGCGGGACTCCGCTGGGGAGCCCGCTTTTGAGGGGGGGGGGGGTGTGATGGTCTGTGTATGTCCTGTTCTGCTTTGTCTCCTCTCTGTAGGCATGGCTGCAGCCCATTTACTGAATTGGTGACACCTGGGCCAGGTGTCCCCATTTCCTTTAAGACCGTTTCCACCCCGTTACCCGTTGGAGCTTCTTTTCACTCCCTTTACGTTCTGGCATGCAACACACCTCACTGCATTGTTCACGCATCCATGCACTCCCTCCACATTACTGACTTTACTGACTTCCACACTCTACCGTTTTGCTTCTGTTCGTCTTTGTTTGTGTTCGTGGTTATAATAAATTACTTGTTATTTTGTATTTAAACACTGCGTCCTTCCTTTTGTCATGGCTTTCGAGCCAAGTCATGACATATCCAGTTTCCGGTTTCAAAATAAAAGTAAGATGTTAATCTATCCATTAGCGGGGTATTTTTTCATATATTAATGTTGTAGTATAAACACTGTGTCTTTAAAAGTTACGGCCGTCGGCGGCCGCTATGGGAGAATACAAGAAGGCCGTCGACGGCCGCTATGGGATCTAGAGGGATCTTTATTAGTTTGAGAAATATTCAAACTAATAAATTATTCGTGGCTTTCTGTAGTTGCTGTTGGCAGGACATTGAAACGATTGTATTTGGGGAGTAAAGGCTTTACTTTTTAATAATTTGACCACATATCGCAAAACAATGTCAGTTGAAGACCTGTAATAATAAATAACTAGAAAATGCATTTCCTGAAGGAAATACCAGTGCATGAAATGCAAAAGTTAGGAAAGGAAGAAGAAAAGAAAGAAGAGTGAAAGAAGGAAAGAAGAAAGGAAAGAAGAGTGGAAGATGGAAAGAAGAAAGGAAAGAAGAGTGAAGAAAGGAGAGAAGAGAGGATGAAGGAAAGAAGAGTGAAAGAAGGAAAGAAGAAAAGAAAGAGTGAAGAAAGGAAAGAAGAGTGGAAGAAGAAAAGAAAGAAGAGTGAAGAAAGGAAAGAAGAGTGAAAGAAGGAAATAATAGTTGAAGAAGGAAAGAAGAAAGGAAAGAAGAGTGAAAGAAGGAAATAAGAAAGGAGAGTGAAGAAAGGAAAGAAAAGTGAAAGAAGGAAAGAAGAGTGGAAGAAGGAAAGAAGAGTGGAAGAAGGAAAGAAGAGTGAACAAGAGTGAAAGAGAAAAAGAGAGTGAAAATATTGAAAAAAGGAGATAAAAATGGAGTGAAGAAGAGAGATTGAGTGTGAGAGAAAGTAGACTGAGAGGGATAGAGAGAAAGATGGAGAGATGGAGAGGAAAAAAAGTAGAGAATGGAAGGTGTCTTAATGTTCCTAGTTACAGTTAAATTGAGAGGGAGAGAGAAGAGGTTCCTTTGATTTGGCGCAGGTGTCAGTGAAGCACAGGTGCAAGCCAGTTTAAAGACCCTATTATGATGTCATAATGGCCCAATGTAAGTCAATGGGAAAATTTAGATTCATTTTTATTTAATATCTTAAAAAGTATAAAGTTTAGAAAAGTGAAAAATACATAGCATAAGTGTCCTTTACAAGACCTACGTGACAAAGTTTGAATGAAGTTTCTACGTTAAGCAGAATAAGAAGAAGAAGAAGAAGAAGAAGAAGAAGAAGAAGAAGCCTAGGAACTAGAAAATGCATTTCCTGAAGGAAATACCAGTGCATGAAATGCAAAAGTTAAGAAAGAACGAATAAAAGAAAAGAAAAGTGAAAGAAGGAAGGAAGAAAGGAAAGAACAGTAAAAGAAGGAAAGAAGAGTGGAAGAAGGAAAGAAGAAAGGAAAGAAGAGTGAAGAAAGGAAAGAAGAGTGGAAGAAAGAAAGAATAGTGGAAGAAGGGAAGAAGAAAGGAAAGAAGAGTGAAGAAAGGAAATTAGAGTGGAAGAAGGAAAGAAGAAAGGAAAGAAGAGTGAAGAAAGAGAAGAAGAGTGGAAGAAGGGAAGAAGAGCCGAAGAAGATAAGAAGAAAAGAAAGAAGAGTGAAAGAAGGAAAGAAGAAAAGAAAAAGGTAAGAAGAGTGGAAGAAAGGAAAGAATAGTGGAAGAAGGAAAGAAGAAAGTAAAGAAGAGTAGAAAGAAGGAAAGAAGAAAGGAAAGAAAAGAGGAAGAAACAAAGTAAGGAAAGAAGACTGAACAAGAGTGGCTCTGGATAAAGACAGTAAAGAGAGAGTGAAAATATTGAAAGAAGGAGAAAAAAAGATTGAAGCAGAGAGATGGAGTGTGAGAGAAAGTAGAGTGAGAGTGATGGAGAGAGAGAAAAAAAGTACAGTATGGAAGGTGTCTATTAATATTCCTAGTTATACAGTTGAATGGAGAGGTACAGAGAGAAGAGGACCCTTGGAGGCTTGCCGCAGGTGTCAGTGAAGCACAGGTGCAAGCCAGTTTAATTACCCTATTATGATGTCATAATGGCCCAATGTAAGTCAATGGGAGAAATTTATATTCGTTTTTATTTAATATCTTAAAAAGTATAAAGTTTAGAAAAGTGAAAAATACATAACATAAGTGTCCTTTACAAGACCTACGCGACAAAGTTTGAATGAAGTTTCTACGTTAAGCGGTTCGAGCTGAATTAATCGCAGAAAAAGGTAAGAAGAAGAAGAAGAAGAAGAAGAAGAAGAAGAAGAAGAAGAAAATGCCTAGGAATAACAATACAGGGCATTTCATGCACTGTAATAAACAAAGCCTGGTTCCTTTCAAAGGCTGTACATTTAACGTTAAGTAATGCCTTGCAGTTCCTCTCCATGACAGTAGGTGGTAGCCTACTTCATGACTACGTGAACGCCAGCTGTTTGTGTTTGCAGTGAGTGTCATTCTGGGTAATATTCATGGCGGAACTTTGAAGGAGGAATTAGCCAATCCAACCAGCTAAGTTGTAGTGGTGAATGTTTATGTTTAATACCTAGAGCTAGGCGTTTACTTTGTTTGATCATTTAGATTCTCACCACCGGTATCAGTACTTCGAAGTGTGCGACACCAAATCAAATAGTAGAAACAAGACATGGCAGAAAGCAACGCAGGTGAGTATATAGCTAACAAGCTAGCTATATTAAAATATTGTAGTCTTGTATGATAAGCTGGCTAACTTACGTGCAGCATAGGTTGGCTACATGGTAATTGATTAAGCTAACTTTATTTAGAGTCTGGAATGTAAAGTGAGTTTTTGTGAAAAATCGGACTCTAACCACACAGTTATCAGATTGCTAGACTTTCCTTGGTAGCAGGGTTCTTTTAGCTTGTCAGCTAAATTGATAGCTTGCTAGTTAGTGAAGAACTGTATACCCGTGATTTAGCTAGCTAAGCAGTTATCTATTATAAAAAAAATATGCGGAATAGAGAACTGTCTTTTGTTGACTGGTTGGATAGGGCAGAAACTGGTCTTGTGAGGTATTCGTTTGAGAATTGTGTCACATTGGCATTTAAGCGTCATGTTCCTAGTGTTGGGTTATACCAACTAGCTAGACCGACACCTAGCTAACTTGTCAGTGGTGCTCTGCTGTCTGGCTAGTTAGCCAACATTATTTGACATGCCTGCGTTTTTCGTGTGATCGACACGCCCACCTGGATAGTCTCTCCGTTTTCTTTTCTTATTTGTTTCTTTTCATTCCAGATCAGAACACTGTCCAGAAACATGACAATGCTTCCTCTCCTGGTATTTCAGATCAAGAAAAAGAAATGGCCTCAAATGCTCATGAAGCCTTTACGGTACTGAAATACAATAATACATATTATGCCCAAAGATTGTCCGAGAAGCGATCGACTTTTATAACACTCAGCCCCAAACTGTCCCATGTTTGCTTAATTGTATGTCGGTATGCCTGCTGTGACCTTGATTGATCCCTGCCTGTTGTTTTCTCAGAAAATGTACCTAGCTCTCCCAAAAAAATGATGTTATGGATAGTCCTATTTGTATGAAATTGAACACACATTTCTAATGATTAGTTAATTCTCAATGACTAACTTTGCTCACTAAAATCCAGGCTGTTTTTGCGTCTAAACTGAGTTTCTTGTATTTGTTTGCCAGGCTGGAAAATATGACGAGTCCCTGATGCGTCTTGAAAGTCTCCAGGAGCTAAACAAAGATGACTATAAGATTTCAATGAATAAGGCCGTAGCAGAGTTCTATAAAAGTGGCCAAACCACAACTGGCACTTTAAAGCAGACTTTGATGGCACTGAAAAGCCAGGTATAAAACGTTATGTTCCATAAATCCTCTGAAATTGATAAAACACAAACATTACTTTAATGTCGTTAAATGTATGTTTTCTTTTTTCTTACGGAAGGTTCATACAGCTCTGGAAGATATTGATGGTTTAGATGATGTGGAGAACAGTATACTGTACTACAATCAAGCTATCATCCACTACCACATGAGGCAGTACTCTGAAGCCATAGCCATTGGAGAAAAACTCTACCAGTTTCTGGAACCTTTTGGTATGATTCAAGTCAATTCACAGGATGCCTTATATGATGGGATTGTTGATGTGTTTAGTATATTTGATGTGCCTACCTTTTAAAAATATCTGAACATTTTCTAAGGCAACATTTGTAGTCTGTGTTGTTCCTTTTTTCTGTATTCCAACATAACACATTTCCCTGGTGTAGTGATGGCAGTGTACAGTAAGACAGTTTAGCACGGCTTGATGTTGTCCTTTGTCCTAGAAGAGAAGTTTGCTCAGGCTGTGTGCTTCCTGCTGGTGGACTTGTACCTGCTCACCTTCCAGCCGGAGAAAGCCCTGCACTTGCTTGCCGTGCTGGAGAAGCTCAGCGTACAGGGCAATAGCAAGAATGGCAAAGGAGAGGTAGGACTTTCATCATGTGTCTGATGCCTGCTTTATGTGACTCATCCTCTATAGCCTTTGCACAGCAGTGGCATGGTAGAGAGGTCCAATCCAATACAAGCTCTGATAAAATGAAATGTGTGTAGTCATATTGGCAAAAGTGCTTTGAGTAAACATGTTTTCTCATTGTTATGTAATGCCATAATATGGCAGCCTTATACTCTTTGGTTATTATAGTTGTCCTAAGGCAACTATCGGAGATAAGTGTGTGTACTGCTATAAGAAGTAGGGACGTGGTCTATATGCTTTGTGCTTTAGTGCTTGAGTAACACTATGTAACAATTTGACATTTTTGACAAGTAGTTTTGGTACCATCCTGAAATTAATTTTGAAGGCATATGGTAACGTGAAGGACAGATAAACACCAGTGTGTTTCCCACTAGTCATCCAGGATATGCACAATGTAGTTCTGTGTTCCGGGCTGGTACACCCTGCAAACATTTAAGAAAAGCTTTCACAACATGACATTGCCAGCTATACTGCCAAAAGACATAAGTTAGTATGTTGGCAAGCTTCTATCAGTGCCAACTGGGCTGTTGGTGGTGTTGGCAAGGTCTTTGCATCTGTTTTAAGTAGGTAGCTTGCTAGTTTTGGAACAGATCTACTTATTGCTGCTTTAAGTAGAGATACAGAAATTGGAATTTTGAACAATAACCATTTTCTCTGTACGATACTAAGGAATTTCTCCATCTTCATTAGGAGTAATGTGAATAACTAGAAGTTGTTTGCCATTATAGCTACTCATTTTCCAGGACTTTTCCTGATTGCTTTACGTAGATGTGCATGATTCAAATAAGCTTAAATATGCGTGTGTGCTACAGCTGTGGCTCATGGATTATTCCTCCTTGTTGAAGAGAAAATGCACCCAAGTATGCCCTAAACATAAACATGTTGCTAAGTGCATTTGGCAAAACTGCATTTGGCTTTGCTGGTGAAAAAGTGAGTAGAGTCTTTATAGGTTACACCCTGGCTGCCTTTTAATGGAAATATTAGATCAGAGCGGTACGTTATGTCGACATAATAAATCTCAGTTTGTGTCTCAGCTTAACTGGTAAACTGGGATAAAGTAACCAGGAGGCGTTGAGTCATCTTGCACTTAGTCCATATTGCTTTACTGCAGTCGTTCTCAAAGTGTGGTCCGCGGACCACTGGTGGTCCGCCAGTGCCCCGTAATGGTCCGCCACGGCCAAAAGCAAATTATTGCGACATTTCTAACATTCAACTCAGAACGAAGAGAACACAGCCAGTAGCCTTATCTAATAAAGAGTTGCCTAATATATTAACAAGGTCATGGATTGGTGGTTTAAGGCAGGGACTATGAAAATTAAATTAAATGAGAAAGCCTCTGACACAGACAAGGAGAAGGTGCAACGACGAGATGGTTCAGCCTTATTGGGCATTATCCCGCCGCGGAGCTGAATTAAAACAGCGTTTTTTTCTCCCGCTGCGGTGACAACAAGATTATAACTATATTCTGTGTTGTGTGACGTTGTGTAATGACAGCTCTTAATTCCGATATAATGTCTACTAGGATGCATGTATAAATTCCAGTGGGCTAGCCTACTGTTGGTAGCCTACTGAATTACTGCGGCCGGTATACGCATCTTTGTGTTTTGTGATAGGCCTGCATTGGCCTGTCTGAGTGTGTGATGGGATTGGGAGTATGAGGCTGTGAGCGAACTAGGGTAGTTTGTAAAATAACCAAGTCAAACATGGAGCAGGGTTCCAGATGCTTTGCCTTGCACATTGTCATATCTATAACGAGCCTACCGGTAGGCCTACGTAAAAAAAAGGAGAGCCCACCCGCGAAATTCATGTACCTCTCACAATTGTCTGGCGCCAGTTCTGTGTTTAGGCATGTTTTTCCAGGGATTTTCTATTTAGTTAGATGGTCCGCGAGTTTTTTTTTATTGGCTAAGTGGTCCTTGGTCTGAAAAAGTTTGAGAAACACTGCTTTACTGCATCCCCCTAAACCATCCACATATTCTCAGTAAACTGCAGGGGCGGAGAATATACACTTCAGCATAATTACATGTGTTGGAGGTAAGAAAAAAAGCAGGGCTGGTAAAGGTTCAAAAAAGGTTCCTTTAGTTTGGTTCCTGAAATCAGAATAATTCAGTGTCCTGTGGTTCAAAAATGTGAAAAGGTTTTTGAGCCATCTTCCATTAGGGATGCACCGATCCACTTTTTTCACCTCTGATAGCGATACCGATATCTGAGGTTTAGTATCGGCCGATACCGATCAGATACCGATATAAAAAAACAGCGCGAAACTGGTAACTGTGTATGTGTGTGACCACACGTGCGAGAGGGAGAAATGAGGAGTGCATGACATGAGATCTTGTTGCATTTTTTGCTCATTTGCTACTTGACATCATGTCTAGTCATCACTATCAATTCATAACATAGGCTAAAAATAATCACAAATAATGTACGTTCTAACTAGGGCTAGTGTTCATATTAGTTAGCAACCAACTTTTACGTTACATTGTAGAGGCTCAGCATGGTGACCTGTTTATGTATTTGCTGGTTCTAGTCTGTTAAGAGACCCACGATTATACCAAAGCAGTATTCTTTATCTCCCTTTAACGTGCATTCATCAATTTCCATTACATGACGATGCATGTGATCCTACGTATGTGAGTGTTTGCAATGAGAATGGGGACTAATTAGCACTGCACTGAATTACTTTAACATGAGTTATTGCTACACGATAACAATTACACAACTAATATTACTCGATACATTTAATTGTGGACATTACACAAGGCAACATGAATCTCATTCATAGCTCATCCAGTCGAAATCTTAACAGGATGAACCCATCTTTATTAGAGCGAATCATCATCAGGACATAACTAAATCTCCGCTTAGCATGCTAATCGCTACTAATAGCAACGTGCACTCATAATACACTACCTATACATAAACATAAAAAAAAAAAAACTTTTTTTTTTTAAAATGTTTTATTGTCACCGATACCCGATCTAGAAATGTCTTCAATATCGGTACCGACACCGATACAAATATCGGAACGGTGCATCCCTATCTTCCATAAGATCTAATGTGTCTACTAACTAACCATCCCTATATTATCTCTGTTACATGTCCTTTGCTTGTACCAAAATGTTCTGTGTAATCTTTCCGTGCATGTCTTGTGTGCGACCCTCAGACTCAGGTGACCGTTCTGTGCTCACAGACTCTCCAGGTGGCACGTCGGCCCAAGTGCAGGTCCTACATTCACAGGGAGCCGGTAGCCGAGGCAGCAGACCACATACAGAATAGGAGCAGGGAGCTTACGGCAGGACAGGTCATTGAGGCAGACTGCAGCACACTCAGGGCAGATCACACACTGCTGTGCTTGTATCTCAACCATGAGCCACGCCAATCCAGCCTATGTAGCAAGAACAGAGTGCAGCACCTACAGTCTCAGTTTGAGTCTGACTGCGTTAACTTCTCAACTTTACTCATTTATCTTATGATTTAAGAAGTGCATTTTTATATGGAGTTCAGGGAAGTCTGTCATTTTAATGGTCTTGAATTGCACTCCAAAGGGACTGAAGTGTAACCTGCTTTCTTCCGCTGCTTTCTGTATCAGAATGCAAGCGCAGGTAAAGACAACGCCAGTCAGAAAGCAGAGTTCACAGCTATGATTGAGGCGGCCAAATCAAAGATGCATCAGGTGAGGTCCTCTTAAGCAGTGCTCACCCTTCTGTTTGTCAAATGCAGACCTTTAGTCAGATTGGAAAGAAAATGGCCCCTGTATGTTCAATGAATGGTGCTCTGATCCATGTTACTCTCCTCCTGCAGTATAAGGTGCGAGCCTACATTCAGATGAAGTCCCTCAAAGCCTGCAAGCGGGAGATCAAGTCTGTCATGAACACAGCAGGCAATGTGAGTACTGAAGATGACTTCTCTCCCTTTGACCCTCCGACTCATGGAAGTCCTTCTCCCACTTAATAGTGTTACTGCTGCAGGTAACCAAAGTCACTGAAGAGAGATTAGCAAGAAGGGTGTGTGTCACAACTGCAGCGTACATTCTACTTTCAGAGTTCATAGAACCTCACACAAAATACCCAGCTGAGGATGGTAAAACGGTTACTTGCATATGGAAAAAAAATCCAGATATTGAAAACATTGGAGTTTAAAACTAAGTGAAGCAACTTTCCTCCAGAGTGTTAAGACTCAACATTCAGCCCTCCTGGGAGAGGTTAGCTCTGGGTTGCTTTATCTGAAAATGAACTAATGGCCTTTCATGACACTACTCTCTCTTGTCCTCCAGTCGGCCCCCTCCCTCTTCTTGAAAAGCAACTTTGAGTATCTAAGAGGAAACTACCGCAAAGCCATCAAGCTGCTGAACTCGTCGAACATCGCAGAGCACCCCGGTCCCCTGAAAACAGGTTTTCATGGAAGTTTCCTAGTAAGACTGCTGAGTTTGAGTGTTTATTGTCACGCTGGTCTGAGATCTGTGTGTGTGTTCTCCATTGACCCCCAGGAGAGTGTGTGCGCTGCATGTTCTGGAACAACCTGGGCTGCATCCACTTTGCCATGGGAAAGCACAACCTGGGCATCTTTTACTTCAAGAAAGCACTGCAGGAGAACGACCACACCTGTGCCCAGCTAGGGGACGGCAGCGGCCAGAGTGAGTGGATTTTCATAGGGGACAGAGCTGGCCCAATGATGAGGAATGACAACATTTCTAAATGACCATGATGTGTGGCAGGGACTGTGTATTCACTGAGGTAGATGGAGGACTGTTAAATGGTTCCTGTATTGGGCTGTTTGCAGGCATCCATACATGACTGTGACAGTCTCTCACCCTTGATGTCTGTTGTAGCTGAACATCATAAAATGAGTCTCTCATCTTTGGTGTGTGTTGTAGCTGTACCTCATAAGAATGATTCTCTCACCCTTGGTGTGTGTTGTAGCTGAACATCATGAAATGAGTCTCCCTGGGGTGTTTTGGACAATGTCAAAGTTGTACTGTAATATAAACACACCAGTGCTTCAGTAAACACAACTGCAATGCTGTTATATACACCTAGAGGTGCTATACTAGATTTTCTTGACTTGAAGGTCAGGAGATGTATCTGCTAGAGCCTTGGAAACTTTCTCTTACTTGCAATGTGCACCACATTATGTTGAGAGCTACCATTGCCTGTACATAGTGAAGTGACATTTATTGTGACTCAATCTGTGTGTTCCTCTCTTCTCTGCAGGTAAGAAGTTCACGGGCATCCCCATGTGTGCCCTCCTAGCCAACAAGCGTCACGAGCTGCTGTACAACTGTGGCATCCAGCTGCTGCACCTGGGCCGGCCGCTGGCCGCCTTTGAGTGCTTGATGGAGGCTGTGCAGGTGTACCATGCCAACCCGCGCCTCTGGCTGCGCCTCGCAGAGTGCTGCATCGCTGCTAACAAAGGGGTATGGCTTTCACACATGCAAGGACCGTACATTATCAGCATTCATGCAAGGACCGTTCATTATCAGCATTCATGCAAGGACCGTACATTATCAATATTCATGTGTACATTACACGTTCAATGAAAAAGACAATAATTTGCATGGAAGAAGCCAACAACTCCAGGCTGTGTTGCGCCTGTGGTGACTGAAGGTGTTCTTTTTCTCATAGAGACCACAAGATGCATCACACTAATTGCCTATTTTAAAGATATGTGCTCACAGGTCGGGTACAAATACTGAGCCGCTGCCTTGTGTTCTGCTGTTTGAGAAAGGCACTCTGCCTAATAGGGCTGAACGATTTGGGAAAATAATATAATTGCAATATGCGATTCAATATGCGATTCAATATGCGATTTTTTTTTCATTTTATCCTCTTTTTTTTTCTCAACAAAACGAACTGAATGATTTTAATATGACCCAATACACAATATTAGATACATTTAGTGTAAAATATTCTTTCCCACATTTTACATTTTTATTTAACTGCTCATTACAGAAACAAATCGGTGGCTTTGCCACTGTGCATTTAAGTAATTTAAACAAAGTCAAGTATAAACACAAGGCATGCACTTTTAGTGGCCTTATGCAGTAATTGTACTTCAGGGTTAGGGTAAGGATAAGCAGTTTTACCTTAAAATGACAGCTTTGAAAAAATTGGGGCGCTTCAATGACTTTTAATATTGAGAATCGCCTCTGTGCCATTGCCATACCAGGGTCTGTAGGCAAATGACTGCGTTATGTAGGTGTGCCTGAAGCCGCCTGGTTTTACTGTCTGCCGAACTAGTAAGTAGCTTATTTGCCGTCTTGTGTTGCACTTGTGTTAGGACAGTTGTTGACTAATTAGTTGGTCATAGTGTCAAAGCAAGCACATTTCAAGAGATGTTATGTAGTTTGAGCCACTAGCATCTTGTTAATGATTAGCAATGTATCCGTTATGCTGCTTTAATCACTGTGTGCAAAATTTTCCATCTTAAAAACCACGTTGTGATCGCAGACATTGCGGTTAGAAAATCTCGTTTACTATATCACGATTTAATCGTTCAGCCCTAATGCTTAACCGCATTCTGTTTCAGGTTGAAGTTTCATACTGAACCCCATTTCACAGCCCACCTCTGCAGCCAGGGGCTACATTGTGCTATCAGTCCCTTCGGTGGTGGTCATGCTATCTGTCCCTCCTGTGTGCTTCCACAGAGCTCCGAACAGGAGAACAAGGGCCTGCCCAGCAAGAAGGGTATTGTCCAGTCCATTGTGGGCCAGGGCTATCACCGTAAGATCGTGCTGGCCTCCCAGTCCACGCAGAACACAGTCTACAGGTACATAAACCCTTTAGAACACAGTCTACAGGTACATTAACCCTTTAGAACACAGTCTACAGGTACAGTGGGGCAAAAAGGTATTTAGTCAGCCACCAATTGTGCAAGTTCTCCCACTTAAAAAGATGAGAGATGTCTGTAATTTTCATCATAGGTATACCTCAACTATGAGAGACAAAATGAGAAAAAAAAATCCAGAAAATCACATTGTCTGAGTTTTTAAAGAATTTATTTGCAAATTATGGTGGAAAATAAGTATTTGGTCACATACAAACAAGCAAGATTTTTGGCTCTCACAGACCTGTTACTTCTTCTTTAAGAGGCTCCTCTGTCCTCCACTTGTTACCTGTATTAATGGCACCTTTTTGAACTTGTTATCAGTATAAAATACACCTGTCCACAACCTCAAACAGTCACACTCCAAACTCCACTATGGCCAAGACCAAAGAGCTGTCAAAGGACACCAGAAACAAAATTGTAGACCTGCACAAGGCTGTAAAGACTGAATCTGCAATAGGTAAGCAGTTGGTGTAAAGAAATCAACTGCGGGAGCAATTTTTAGAAATGGGAAGACATACAAGACCACTGATAATCTCCCACGATCTTGGGCTCCACGCAAGGTCTCACCCCGTGGGGCCAAAATGATCACAAGCTCTGTGAACATAAATCCCAGAACCACACGGGGGGACCTAGTGAGTGACCTGCAGAGAGCTGGGACCAGAGTAACAAGTAAGTAAGGCTACCATCAGTAACACACTAGGCCACCAGTGACTCAAATCCTGCAGTGCCAAACGTGTCCCCCTGCCAGTACTTGTCCAGGCCCGTCTTAAGTTTGCTAGATAGCATTTGGATGATCCAGAAGAGGTTTGGGAGAATGTCATATGGTCAAATGAAACCAAAATAGAACTTTTTGGTAAAAACTAAACTAGTCGTGTTTGGAGGAGAAAGAATGCAGAGTTGCATCCAAAGACCACCATACTTACTGTGAAGCATGGGGGTGGAAACATCATGCTTTGGGGCTGTTTTTCTGCAAGGGGACCAGGGCGACTGATCCGTGTAAAGGAAAGAATGAATGGAGCCATGTATCGTGAGATTTTGAGTGAAAACCTCCTTCCATCAGCGAGTTCATTGAAGATGAAACGTGGCTGGGTCTTTCAGCATGACAATGATCCCAAACAAACCGCCCAGGCAACGAAGGAGAGGCTTTGTAAGAACCATTTCAAGGTCCTGGAGTGGCCAAGCCTAGCCTGACGATGTCATACTCATAATTCTAGTCAGAATATGAGTCTGAAACTGAACCATTGGGCTGTGATTATGGGGCGTGTTTCAACGAACCAGGAAAGAAAATTCCTCTTCGCTGAATTGGATACCTAGAACCAATCAGAGCAACGTAGTATAACCATCTGATAGATTAAACTTTTACCTGATCCCGTAGGAAGGACGGCAAAAACATCTTTTCAATCGACAAATGCCTTGATCGCGTTTCTCTGTTCCTCTTTCAAAATGAACGCGCTGTCAATATCTGTTGAGATATGCCTGCTCACGTTACTTAATTAGCACTCAAGGCTAGAAGCTACCATTTGTTTCAATGTTTTTTTTGTCTACATAACCTATCAATAATGGTCTAGAGTGCTTCAGTTAAGACCTACAATCCTCTGCAACATTCGTGTTGCACTTACACAACTAACCGAGTCAATGTAGACATAAAAAAAGTTGTGTAGATAGCTTAAATCATATAAAATATGTCCCACTAAGCTCCCGAGACGGCGCCATCTTTGTTCGATGTATAATCTATCTATCTAATCAACTCAAGCGTTGGTTGGTCATCTGTCCATCAATGTATAAAGCCCACCCTTACAATTTGATTGTTCAGATCACTTTTCTGAGACGTTTAATCTCTCCCAACTAGCTCAATTCCAGACTGAATCTCCCAGACCAAACATTTTGTGGGCGGAGTTCAGGCTGGTATCCAGGCTAGGCCTAGCCAGTCTCCAGATCTCAACCCCATACAAAATCTGTGGAGGGAGTTGAAAGTCTGTGTTGCCCAGGGACAACCCCAAGACATCACTGCTCTAGAGGAGATCTGCATGGAGGAATGAGCCAAAATACCAGCAACAGTGTGTTAAAAGCTTGTGAAGACTTACAGAAAACGTTTGACCTCTGTCATTGCCAACAAAGGGTATTTAAAAAGAATTGAGATGAACTTTTGTTATTGACCAAGTACTTATTTTCCACCATAATTTGCAAATAAATTCTTTAAAAATCAGACAATGTGATTTTCTGGATTTTTTTTTTCTCATTTTGTCTCTCATAGTTGAGGTTTACCTATGATGAAAATGACAGGCCTCTCAGCTTTAAGTGGGAGAACTTGCACAATTGGTGGTTGACTAAATACTTTGCCCCACTGTACATTAACCCTTTAGAACACAGTCTACAGGTGCATTAACCCTTTAGAACACAGTCTACAGGTACATTAACCCTTTAGAACACAGTCTACAGGTGCATTAACCCTTTAGAACACAGTCTACAGGTACATTAACCCTTTAGAACACAGTCTACAGGTACATTAACCCTTTAGAACACAGTCTACAGGTACATTAACCCTTTAGAACACAGTCTACAGGTACATTAACCCTTTAGAACACAGTCTACAGGTACATTAACCCTTTAGAACACAGTCTACAGGTACATTAACCCTTTAGAACACAGTCTACAGGTACATAAACCCTTTAGAACACAGTCTACAGGTACATTAACCATTTAGAACACAGTCTACAGGTACATTAACCCTTTAGAACACAGTCTACAGGTACTTAAACCCTTTAGCTGGATGTTCTTGTCTTGGTGTCTGCTAGTTCCATCATTGACCAGCAGATGGCATCATAAGAACCTTTGTTTAACATCAGCTTGGATTGCGTGTGTGTGTGTGTGTGTGTGTGTCTGTGTGTGTCTGTGTGTGTCTGTGTGTGCGCGCATACAGTGAGGGACAGTCAGCAGCCATCCCTGTGGCTAGTATGGAGTTTGCAGCCATCTGTCTACGCAACGCTCTCCTGCTCCTGCCAGAGACCCAGCAGCCCGAGGCCAGAGAACAGCCACCCAGCACAGAGAGCAGTGGAGAGGGCAGTGATCCAGCAAGGTACTCGCACTCGCACACACACACACACCCAGCACGGAGAGCAGTGGAGAGGGAAGTGATCTGCAAGACTGCCCCAATCACACATCACATACACAAACACACACACACACACACACACAAAGTAGACAGTAACTGATGGCCAGTGATCCAGTAAAGATAATCTGTGCTTCTCATCACACATCCTTATACACACCTTCCAGTAACTTCACATCAGGTAGCCATGAGGTGAACATGAGAGACAGATTAAAGAAACTTCTCCTTTGTGCCGTCTGGAGGTGGATGTTACATTTAGAGTTCAATAATTACATATACATGGAACTCCATATTTCAGACATTACATATACATTATATATTTCGACCCCTCTGTTTTCTCATTGGTTAATGCCATTCTTTGTGTACCTCCCAGTGGGAAGGGTCAAGATGGAGACAAGTTCATTCCTGCGGCCCCGTCCTCCCCTCTGAGGAGGCAAGAGATGGAGAACCTGAGGTAGGAGCTCAAGTGTGCAGAAGCCTCTGCATATTTAACTGTGTTGATGCTCACACTCACGCTTGTACAGGCACACACTCTCTCTACCTCTGGTCTGTGGAAGTGCACATGTCCTTTGAACCTCTTCATCTCACCTGTCCTGATCTGCACACTGCCAAGCGCTCACAAACAGACACCCAGTCTTGCGGTTACTCATGTGTTGTTGACCGACACTCTCACATCCTCAATCCTACTCTGTGTAAATGTTGGCCTGTGCCAAGGTTTTTTTTCTTGCTGGCCGTAAAGAATTTATTTTACTAGACAAATTTGGTACTCATTGATAAAAGAATGACAATGATCTTAAATCAATTTGACTATTTATTGAACAGTAACAATTACGCACAAGGAACTGTAACGATTGAGCAAAACCTCATCGTTTGCCGCTAAAATGTAGGCTTTTACGAAACATCTGTAACCTGCAACATCTGTTGCCTGTAAAAACAGAAAGGTTAGGCCCATGTACATGACATTACATGTAGCCTATAGGCTACCAGCTAACATTTTATTTTGATCTTGGCCTGGCATGTTTGTGTGTTGACATAATAGTTCAGTTTTATTGTAGCAACACATAGATGTGATCCCCAAAGATCCCCTGGAGCTGATGTACAGCTTGTTATTTTTCTTATTTTTGACTTGAATTTCTCAATTGCAGTAGTTGTTGGCAAGATTTGCCATTTATCACTTTAGGTACACATTAGACGTGAAGAACACACTCAGTCTGAAGTTTTCTGACTAAGAATCCTATTCAGTACTGTGTGTGCTGTAGAAGAGAATGTGTCCATCTTACGTGTCATCAGTGCTTGGTATGAAGGCAGCTTTCTCCAATGATATGACTGTTCCACCCTGAGCTCAGACACTGACCTATTCCTCTCCAACAGTCTGAGCTCCTCTGTGTTGCGCTCACAGCCTTCCCACATCTCGCCCTTCTTTTTCCTGTCACCTACCTCCTTCTGTTTTTCGTCTGCAGCTGATTAGAAAAAGCCCTCTCCCTTCTCCCCCTCTGCCTCGCTCCCTCTTTCATATGTGAACAACAGCAGGCTGACCTTGTGCTGACACCCTCCAGCGCTCCATACCTTGACAAGTTTATGAGCACGCCTGCCACTTTCTCCAGTTTCCTTTCCCAGAAATCTCTCCCCAACATCACTCCTCTCTGTCTCTCATCCTCTCTCTCTCTCTCTCTCTCTCTCTCCATACCTCCCTCATTCCCTCTCTCCCTCCCTCTCTCTCTCTCTCCCTCATCCACTCACTCTCTCTCCCTCATCCTCTCTCTCCCCCTCTCCCTCATCCTCCCTTCCTCTCCCTCCTTCTCTCGTGCCCTCCCTCCCTCTCTCTTGCTCTCTAATGAGTCTTCTCTGGCCTCAGCCACACCTGAGAAATAGAGTGGCGGCAGCCTCACAGGAGCGATGTGGGGAAATGGAGGCTGTCATTACGTCTGCTACTGAGTCACAGAAAGCCCGTTCACACACGCCAGGGGCCCAGCAGAACTCATAAAAGCTAAAGGCCCTGCTGGATTCTTAACATCCTGCATGTTTATGTACTTTCAGTTTGCATGAGCCTCTCAGGTTTACAGTGGCTCAAGGCCTCAATATACTTCTGCATCCTTCTCCGTCCTCGAAAAAAAATGGGCGGGCAGTGGATTCAGAAAAATTTGAACATACTAATTGGCCCTACCTACTAATTGGCCCTACATACTACTCCGACGGCTATGCGTGTTGAAATCTATTGAGTTCCTGCGCCTGTCGTCATAGTTGCTGGTCGTGTGCCGAAAAACGATGGGCGTAGCCATTTTGGCAGTAATCGTGTCAGTTATCTGGCAGGCACTGACTGGCTGTCACGGCTTCAGTTGACTGTCATTTAGCCGTTGGGAGTGATTAACCTATGTATGAAATTCAAAAAATATAAATTAAGGTTGAAAATGACAGCCACTTAGGTTGGGTACATTCAAAAACACAAACTAGCAAGTTACAGATGCACTGCAGTAGCTACCCAAGATAATAAACAAACATGCTAACGTGACACTGCCGTACCTAGTCAAGCTAATAAACAAACAATGCTAACGTGACACTGTCTATCAAACTGGGATAATTTAATACTTACCCTTGCAGTGATGATGCCGAAGTTTTTGGATGCAAGACTCCACAGTCGAAGTTGTGTTACGAACCGGACTGACACCATTTATAAGCCTCCAAGCCTTTGTATGCTCTGAGGGAGTCCCCAGTGTAAACTGAGGGAAAATTGAGCAGATAGCTGTGGATGTCAGCGTAGCGCAAGTCAGGTAATTATTCTTCGTTGTAGGATGTTATGCTCTTGAAAAGCACCCCAGGAGCGTTATATGGGTCGCTTATATTTAATCTCTGTAATTTTGGCATCATCACTGCAAGGGTAAGTATTAAGTTATCCCAGTTTGATAGACCGTGTCACGTTAGCATTGTTTGTTTATTAGCTTGACTAGGTACGGCAGTGTCACGTTAGCATGTTTGTTTATTATCTTGGGTAGCTACTGCAGTGCATCTGTAACTTGCTATTTTGTGTTTTTGAACGTACCCAACCTAAGTGGCTGTCATTTTCATTCTTAATTTATATTTAATTTATTATTATTATTATTATTATTATTATTATTTATATACGTATATTTGCTCGGTAGGAACTCTTGAAGGCTGGCGCCGGTCGTCATGTTTACTGCCAAAATGGCGTCCGACAACCAAAAGTCACGTGACGCAGGAGCTCAATTCAACGCCAGACCACTGGGTGGGGTAACGATTGTTTGTCGAGGCCGGAGCTACCCCATTACCTCTTTGTTAGAAGTCATTGATTGTTTTTCCTCCCATCTGTCACTGACCTGACATTTAGGCTACCTTCGGACCTGTCGAGCAGGTGTCCTTGGAGACATGTAGCTTAGTCATATTTAGCATGTCTAATGCTATATACTCACTTGAGAAGGCAAATGTATCTCCATCGTGGTGGTAATTTTTTTGTGAAAACATAGTAGCGATCTATAACAAAACGTTGCCCTTGTCAAAAGCGGTAACGTGAAACGTCACTATAAAACAAAGCATGCACACTTCGAACAGAAATACCCGTAGAACTCTGAAGTAAGGGGCAGAAAAATAATCCCACTGCAAACATCATACCAATCAACATGCAGTGTTATAGTTATATCAGACACACAACAAGAGAATGCATACACATACATGCCAATAAACATGATTCTGATTCTGATACCTCAACATACAGTTGTGAGACTGCCTTTTCAACCATGAATATGGTGAAAAACACATACAGGAGCACACTCACTTATGATCCTCTGCCTTGACAACTTTAATGCCCAATTTTCAAGAAGACGATCTTAGAGAAATCGTTGTGTGTGTGGTAGTCGTTTATTGTATAAATATCTCCTCCCGCAATCCTCACATACAGCGAACGATGGCAACTAACAGACAATGGTTGATGGTGGAGCTGGACTAGTTTGAGTTATTAGCAGAGGACGTGCTTGTAGCGATTTTTTTTGGGCGACAACTACAACAACAACAGAACAGGAGACAGAGGCGCAGGTGGTATGTACGTTTACTAGATTTTCCGCTAAATCAAGCGTTAGCGTATTCACAATATCTCTCAAAAGTGTGCTGCTAATGTTAGACCACAAACCCATTGAAACACATAGTAGCTAGCTAGCCTCGCTGCTAAGTACAACGTTATTGTGCTGATATGCTCTCACACGCATAAATAAAATAAATGTTTGCCTCAAATGTCTTTCACTGCCGTTTTATGTAAAGTCAGCCATTCTATATAAAGTCAGCCATTCTATATAGGTTCTACACATACATGAAATACATTTCCTATTTAATGGATGCAAAGTACTCCGTAGAAATTACGTTAAATGTCAGTTCAAGCTGGTTGGAGAAGGCACTTTCAACACCGAGCCACCAGCCAAGAGACCAACAGTGGTCGGGAGCAATGTACTTTTCGAGGGTTTATATAAAATACGGTAGCCGTAATGTTGCAAGCGGTGCAGCTTTGTAGTTTACCAAAGTCGTACTAAAACATTTTGACAGGAAATGTGAGGTCCTGACATGCGTGATTCCGGAAATGATGTAGTTTGGAAATGATGCCGTAAACTGGCCAATCACAGCCAAGGGGGTATCCGACTCTCTCCGACTCTTTAAGAAAAGTTAGAAAAAAAGCGTTCGTCTCCTACCAGCTCTCCGAGGGCTCTCCTAGGGCTCAGACGGGCGTTAACACCTGGGTGAAGGTGTTGCCAAGGCGTGCCAAGGCGTGCCAAAGTGTCCCTCTACGACCGAATCAGAGAAGTAAAAAACGGCCTTCAGACATGCATTATGTTTAATAGGTAAGCTATGTTTCAAAGAACTGTCTATTCAAGTGTGTGTGTGTGTGTGTGTGTGTGTGTGTGTGTGTGTGTGTGTGCTGGTTCAGGTGTTCCATCCTAGCATGTAGTGCTTATGTGGCGCTGGCGTTGGGGGATAACATGATTGCACTCAGCCACTCGGAGATGCTCCTCCATCAGCCCAAGCTGTCTGGCTCCCTCAAGTAAGTCCTCTCTTCTCTGACTCTCTGGTTGTATCTCATTCTTTTCTCCTCTCACTCTCTCTCTCTCTCTCTCTCACTCTCTGTCAAATGGCTCTTTCATGTAGCCTTTATGAGGAGGGTTGTCTGAGGCAGACTGGCCATTCCTGGGCCTCTTTTCTTTCAAACATTCCAGCTCTTTAGCTGTCAATCTTGATTGATAGGTGGGCGGAGCTAAAGTTGACTGCACCTTTTAATGACACCCACATGATTGATTGGTTGGCTTCAGTTGCCCAGCCCCCAGTAGCAGATCAGCTCTGGGCCACTCCCATATCCACCTCCTCCCTATCTTAACAAAGAGCTGCGGCTCAACTGTATAGTATAGTGCCAATGGGTCCTCCTCTCCCCTCTAAAGACATGGTGGAACACAACAGCATGGTCCAGAGGATTGAATGTTTGGTGAACAGAAAAGGGCATAAAATAAGGCCTCCAGCTTTTGCAATAGCCTAAACAAAACAGGCCCCGGGCTTTCAGGGACTGGCATGTTCTCACTCAGGATGTACTCATTCTTGGAGCCAGACTGGGGGGCATACTGGACTTTGTGGAAAGGGTGTGTTATTGTGTGAATATATGGGTCTGGCTGTGTGGGGATAATGTCCAGTTGTTGCATCCTAATGGGCGTAGAGGTATGGGATTGCTTTACTTCCTGCTTCACCACTAATGGTGCAAGCTGATGTATTATACATTCTTCCTGCTCTGGCTTCAGTTCCTGGTTTGCTAGTGGTGCTCCTACTGTTTGAATGCTCTGTCTTGATCTAGCCCTGTCAGCAATCAGTGCGTTCACATGATGGCAGTACTCCGATTTCGGCCAAACCCCGACTTCTCTATCCATGGGGGGTTAACTGCGTTATCTCACGGCACATGGCAGGGACAAATCCAGATCTTGGCCGCGTCAGTTCAAATCAAATGTGGAATGTTTACAAGCGGGCATCTGCTACAGTTGATTATACAGTAAATAAGTTGTGAAATGAAACAAAAACACACCACAGTTAAAGTTGTATTAGTAATGATTGATTCACATCAATATGAATGGATTACATGACTAACAAGTGGTGGAAAAGTAATATGAAAATATTTGTTCAGTGAATTAGCACGTTCAGTCGCAGTCAACGTTTCAGTTTCAAAGTTTCAGTTTCGGTTTCAGTATTTCAAAGTGAATGAGAGGGAGCACAAGAACCGTGAGCGTCTAGCAGCGATTATCATATCATGATGCCATGTCTATGGTCAGAATCTCAAGCACGTGCAAAAGTTGTTGTTGTCCAGTTGAAATCTAGATTCGAGAGTCACATGCGAGCGTTGTCCGATTTCCAGCGCAATCCGATCACTTATCTGGGGGTGTACATCGGATTTCAGTCGGACACAGGTAATCTAGATTTGGGGAGTTCCATGAATTGGATTTTCGATTGAAATCGGACTACGCTCGGAAACTGGACACATGTGTCCGCACTGATTGTCTACATACACTTCAAACAAACACTTCACTTCAAAGACATCGTACTTAGACACTCCCACATCCCACATGACCCAATAGAACCGTTCCCCATACTTAGCCATACAAGTGGCATCTTTACCCAGAACATCTAGGTAAACTACTGTAAACCACACCAATAGAAGTATTAGACAGGACCATCTGATGGAGACAGCCCCCCCTTCTTTTCCGCCTCTCTCATCCCTTTCCATCTGCTGCTGAGTGTTTGTTCCATAATCGAATATTGGTCTGCGGACATCACAGTCAGTGCTGTGTGCTGTGTGTGTGTGCTGGCTGTGGCTGCAGGTTCTTAGGGCACTTGTATGCAGCGGAGGCACTCATCTCGATGGACCGCATCTCTGAAGCCATCGCCCACCTCAACCCAGAAAACGTCACAGATGTGTCACTAGGAGTGTCACCAAGCGAGCAGGAACAGGGTGCGTTTCTCTCTCTCTCTCTCTCTCTCTCTCTCTCTCACTCACCCTGAACATGCTGACGGCGCTCCATGTGCACTCACACACTGGACAGGCTGGATTGAGCGTATTGCTTGGCCAGGGTCCTGGTGTTCAGTAGTCTAACTTCAGTCTGATTATACAAGTAATATAAGTAAGTAAGTACATTTTATTTGTATAGCGCCTTTCGTAGACAAAAAAAGTCACAAAGTGCTTTACAGTTCAATTCAATGTAGGCCTATGTACAAACACAAGAAGGCATACACACAGCATAAAAACCTAACAGGCATATACAAAACCATATAAAAGCAATAAAAGCGATACAATTTTAAGACCATACAATAAGATAAGAATCAGAACAAGGGTTAATACAGTAGGCATTGTGAAAGGTGAAAGGAATAAATTAACAGAATGCCTGTCTAAAAAGGTGGGTCTTTAAGAGGCTTTTGAAACGGTCCACCATGTACTTAATCATTGAGTAAGAGGAGTCAGGGTCATCCACCCATGCTGCAATAGATCCAGAGGAACAGTGTCAGCACATGTGAACACCGTGTCTATCCTAGGAAAAGGGTCCTTGGAATTACATTTGGGCATGGCCTGTTTCCCCTCGCACTGATAACCTGTAGTAGTGGTTAGTGAAGATTAAGGTTAGGGGCAGACCCACTGATGGTCTGTATGTAGTGGTTAGTGAAGATTAGGGTTAGAGCCACTGGTAACTGGTCTGTATTAGAGCGTGGCTCGGGCCGTTTTTTTCTGTCCGAGCCCGGCCCGGTCCGACAGAATAGTAACCGAGCCCGGACCGAGACCGACAGCCATTAAGATTTTTTTTTTCGAATCCGAACCGAGCCAGACGGAATTAATTTCTCAACTGTTCATTGACGTACGTTCATTGACGTACGTCTTTTATGAATATCCTGGCTTTATTAAACTGGGGCATCAACAGTTAAATGCTCTCTCTCTCACAAACAAGCGCTGTTAAACGAACAACCACACACAATAAGGCCAATAAGCATATTTAAATCAAATGATTCACATTGCAAGAACGTTTAGTAAAATGGTGCGGCTCCTTTAAGATGAGCACGTACAAGGACAAAGGTGACGCATAGTTTGGATGTAGCGACAAACATTTATGTGCTGTAACAGTGTTAACCAGTATGTGAGTAATGTGAGCTTTATTAAAGCATATTAATAGCGTGTGTAATGTGTAGCTATTTCATCCCGTTTGTTTACCTTTCCTGCTGTCTGTATTTACTAACCAGCAGCAGACGTAAAGGAAAGGGAATAATAAACCCCGAAGTTAAAAACATGTAGCTAATCTACTTCGGCCGTGGAGCATTTTGCTCCCCTGCAATCTCCAACTATCAGAGACAGACAGCAGGAAAGGTTAACACACGGAATGAAATAGCTACACATTACACACGCTATGCTTTAATAAAACTCACGTTTTATGCTACACTAACGGAGGCACAACAGACAAGTCTTACCATTGAAGATTTGTTAGCACGCCGACGTTCGTTCTTAAACTATCTACATCCAACCATCGAAGTTTTAATCCATGTTGTTGTGGAGAACGAGAGTTGCATCAATCATATTTCATTAAAACTTCACACTTCTTACATTGGACATATCCAACAGCCTAATTAGAATCTGCATCGTCTACTAAGCAAAAATATCTCCATACAGTAGATTTCCCTTCGTTTAGTATCATTTTAAACTCTCCTGATGACAGTTTCTCTTTAACTTTCTCCGTGATGCCATTTTGCTACCTGTAATCATGTTGGCACGGACATAAACAAATTCCCGCCACGGGAAGAAGGCTGTTATCCTAAAATGTAGGACCTAAATGTGATTTTTTTTTATTCTCAAAAACGAACTTTTGCATCATGTGAAGCAGACAGTTGGCTTCACTATTTATTAAGATATTTAAAATTTGGAATGTTCAATGCATTATCGCGCTGATGTGTCGAACCCGACCCGAGCCCGCTTATACATTTCTAATATTTGTCCGAACCCGGCCCAACCCGACGGGTTCCGACGGGCTCGGGTCATGTTGCCATCCTCTAGTCCAGACCTGGGCATTGTACGGCCCGCGGGCCGTACACGGCCCTCTGGGTGATTCTGACCGGCCCGTGAAAGAATACATGATAATTATCTTATGGGTAATCTTATGGGTGAAACCGCAAACCGCTTTTATTTTGAAGCCAATTTATTCTCACAGTGCACGCAATCGTGCACGTCAACTGTTACGTGAAATGCGTGTGATTGAGAACCTGTCTTCCTTCTGTGTCACCCCTGAACTGTCTACCTTGCTTGTCACCCCTGAAAAATCCCAAAATGTTGGCTCATGCCAAAAAGAGGAAAGTGGATGCCGAATGCAGAACTTTCAAAAAAATATGGACTACTATGTTTTTCTTTAGTGAAGTCAAGGGTAAACCTGTGTGTTTGGTTTGTGGGGAGCATGTCGCCGTATTTAAAGAATACAATTTGAAGCGGCATTATGAGACGAAACATGCCGCGAAATTCAAAAACTTGACTGCTGCCGAACGAGCACGGACATCAACGGATTTACTGGCAAAGCTAGAAAAACAACAAGGCTCTTTCACAAAGCTGCATACAGCCAGAGATGCAGCGACCAGAACCAGCTTTGTGATAGCCCACAAAATCGCCAAGAACAGTAAGTCATTCTCGGAGGAGGAGTTTGTGAAAGATTGCATGGTCGAGTCTGCAGCACTGCTATGCCCAGAAAAAAAAGAAGCGTTTGAAAACATCCCGCTGTCCCGCCGCACAGTGACAAGAAGGGTGGAGGACATCGCAGATAATCTGGAGTTTCAGCTGCAAAGTGAAGTGGGAAGCTTCGACTTTTTTTCTTTGGCTTTGGATGAGAGCTGTGACGTCCGTGACACGGCCCAGCTGCTCATATTTATCTGGGGGATAACGCGCGACTTCAAGCTTACGGAGGAGCTGGCAGCAATGCGGCCAATGAAAGGAACCACAACGGGGAGTGACCTGTTCACCGAGGTAAATGCATGCATGGCCAAACTGGGGCTCGAATGGGACAGACTGGCAGGTGTCACTACGGATGGATGTCCGAATTTGACAGGGAAAAATGTCGGGCTTTTGAAAAGAATGCAAGATAAAGTGAGTGAACTCAATGCAGAGCAGAAATTGGTGTTCATACATTGCATTATTCATCAGCAAGCGTTGTGCAAGTCAGTTCTAAAACTGACTTCTAAAACATGTTGTTGATATTGTTACTACAACAGTTAATTTCATCAGAGCGCGAGCATTAAATCACAGGCAGTTTGTTTCACTGTTGGAGGAGCAAGAGAGCGAACATGGTGATGTCAGGTACCACACAGCTGTCAGATGGCTCAGCCTGGGCAAAGTGCTTAATAGGTTTTGGGTTCTGAAATCAGAGATAAAAGAGTTTTGTGAGATGAAAGGCAAAATCATCCCAGAGCTGTCTGATAAGGACTGGATGGCAGATTTAACATTTGCTGTTGATGTGACTGCAATGATGAATGAACTGAACACACAACTGCAGGGCAAGGGCCTTTTTGCTCATGAAATGCATAGCCATGTGAAAGCCTTCATGACAAAATTGCAATTCATTTCAAGGCAACTAGGCAGCAACAATCTCGAACACATGAAAACCCTGAAAGAAGTCAAACCATCAGCTGATCACCGGCACAGGTACTCATCGATGTTAGGAGTACTGCATGATGAATTTTCAAGGCGTTTTCAAGATTTCAAAAAGGTTGAGGATGAAATGCAGCTGGTTTCCTCTCCCTTTACCTGCAGTGTTGATAGTGCACCCACTGATGTTCAGCTTGAACTAATTGCCCTGCAGTCTGATTCACTACTGAAAGAGCACTTTAAGTCAGCATCACTGCTAGAGTTCTACTCTGCTCTCAAGGAGGAGAACTTTCCAAACATGAGGAGACATTCTCAGAAGATGTTGGTTCTCTTTGGATCCACCTACATATGTGAACAGACATTCTCAGTCATGAAGTTTACCAAATTCAGGTACAGGGCCTCTCTCACTGATGAACATCTGTCAGCTGTGCTTCGCATCTCCACCTCAGACATTGAACCTGACTTTGATGGACTTGTTAAAGCTCAACAGAGACTGGATTTCTCACACTGAATGAAGAAAAAACTGAAGAACACTCAAATGTGGAAATATAACAAGTGAAATGGGACACTTGATCTTTTTCTTTTCTTCTTCTTTTTTTACACAGTTTCACAGTTCAGTGACATGTCTTGTTTATTTTGGCTACAAATGAGTCAAATGTTTCCGTTTTGTTTATCATTTTGGAAATTCTATTTGAATAAATTATATTTTTGAAAGCTAACCTCACCTTTTTATTGCCGAATAATAACATACACTCTTACCAGCGGTCAAAACAATGCCATTTACTGCTTTTTATATAGAAATAAAATGTATATTATGCATAATTGAGTTTGGCATTTTGGCCCAGCCCTGCAAAATATTTTCAGCTGCTCATTTGGCCCCCTGGGAAAAATAATTGCCCAACCCTGCTCTAGTCTGTATATAGTGGCTAGTGAAGATTAGGGTTAGGGGCAGACCCACTGATAACCTGTAGTAGTGGCTAGTAGGGGTGGGAATCTCTTGTCACCTCACGATTCGATTCCGATTCAGAGGTCTAGTAAGCATTAGAGCTTGTGTTCATGCTAATCCCTCAGGCTTTACACCTAGCGCACTCTTATATGGCTCTGGTCACCACGTGGCAGTAATGCCCACACACACACACTAGCTGATTTTTTCTGCAGCCAGAAAGGGCAATGCTGACAGATTGTTAGTGCTGAGAAGGAAGAACTGCTAAATGAGTGGGAGTGATTTTGAGGGATGTGTCAAATCTACATGATGGATTTTTGCCACTAAATAATAAAACATGAGTAAAAACTTGATTTTGTGTGTGTGTGTGTGTGTGTGTGTGTGTGTGTGTGTGTGTGTGTGTGTGTGTGTTTCCACAGGTACTGACAAAGGAGATCTGGAGCCTCTGGAATCTTGTGAGTATTGATCCTTCCACCTTTACATTAGTAGCAAAAACATACATCATAATCATTAGGTCACCATTTAGATGGCATTTTAATATTTAATGTAGTGTTTTGTAGTTGTTTTGTGTGTTTGTTTAGTGTTGTTGTTATTATTGATACAAATAATAATAATATAATTTAATGGTTGTTAGGAATTTATAAAATTATGTTTTGGTGGTCTTATCTGCACACTGCAATGCCTTTCTTGCTCTTGTAATAAGTAATGAATTAAACTCCAAGATTGGTGAGCTGAAAAAAAAAATGTGTGTGTGTGTCCGCGCAGCAGGGAAGCAGACTCCTCTGTGCTACCCCAGTACTGTAAACTCAGCACGTGCCATGATGCTCTTTAACCTGGGCAGTGCCTACTGCGTGAGGAGCGAGTATGAGAAGGCCCGCAAGTGCCTGCACCAGGTAGGCATCTTCTCCTCCATGCTGTTTCTCATGATCCCAAACTCATACAGGGCTGTGATAGTACAGTCATTGGTCAAAAGGTGGAGTTAGCAATACTCGGCAGCCAAGTGTACTGTTCATTTCTGTCCTATGTCCTCACCCTGCGGGTTTGACTTGATGCTCGGGTGGAATTGATAGGCTGGCGAGTTAAGTGTATACCAGTGTTTGACTTTTGAGCAGAGACATGAAACTCAGGCTGGTCTGCTTTCTCAGGCTGCCTCCATGGTGAATACAAAGGAGATCCCTCCAGAAGCCATTCTTCTGGGTGTGTACTTGGAGCTACAGAACGGTACGTGTGGAGATGACACACACACACACATGTACACACACACACACACACACACACTCCCTCAAGGAATCTCTTAAGTGGGCATAATGTCATTAGGCTCAGTGATGCAGGATCCAATCCCATACACGTTGACATTTAGCTATTGTTTGGTCTTTTGCTAGTATGGATGTATTTCAGTTGATCTGACATGGAACATTTTCTGTATGTCGTTCAGATTAGATCCTCTGTTTAAGGGGCATTTATGTTTTGTTCCTGTAATTCTTAATGTTTTTTTTGTCCTTGGCCAAATGTTGCAGGCAACACACAGCTAGCCCTTCAGATCATCAAGCGCAACCAGCTCCTGCCATCAGTCAAGAACACATCGTCACCAGACCTCCGCAAGAAGCCTCCACCACCACCCTACCAGCCCAGTGCCCCCCTCCAACCCATCCAGCTGCCCTCCAGTTTCACACAGGTCCAGCGCAAGTGATGCCCCTCACCCCCAGAACGCACGACACTTCTCCAACTGACCCACAGCTCCCCCTGAAGGACCTTCTGAGTTATTCAAGAGAACGCCAAGCAGCAGCAGCAGCAGCAGGGGCCTCTGCCCTGGAGCAGGGGGCTGGTGGGGTGGGGGGCCTGCATATCTGGTTTGGGGCTGTGTGGATGGATGGATGGGGATTGGCGTTGTGGGGAGGAAGGGATGGGTGCCTCCCACTCGCAGCCTCTACCAGCACTGGACTGCAGAGCTTTCGCTGGCCATGTTAACTGTTCTTCAGCCCTTCTGTTGGAAATCTAGATGGGTCGTATAACAATAAACCATTTACCCCACTGCGTGCGTGTGTGTGTGTGTGTGTGTGTGTGTGTGTGTGTGTGTGTGTGTGTGTGTGTGTTAGAGTCCCAGTTTTACTGTGACTTGTTATAATTAGTTTTTTTCACTTTGAAACCTACCCCATAGTAATGTAAGGAGCCCGCACAGAGACAGAGATGCATGTAGCTTGTTGGAACCATTCCCATTTCCCTGGGTGTAGCGAGTCATAACCTGGACTCTGGGATCCTGTATTTAAACTTTAAAGCAACCCTATTTAACAGTTTCCATTGAATAAGGTATTCTTTCATAGCAAGGCTATCATCTTCAAATTAATGTTGAAGGTATATGGTCATGACATTTACGAGAGACAAAGGGGCAACTTGTCAATGCACATGTGCTCGAGTTTTTCAAGTAAAAACATGTTTTTGTTATTATTGTGTTCATAAACCATCAGAGTTGCGTGTTTGGGTATTCTCCTGTGAAAACAGAAATCATTCTTGCACAGAAAGTGACATGATTTTGTATTAATTCTCTATTTGTTGTGAATTTAAATATTTAGTGACTGAGTTGGGAGATTTCTGGGAAAACTGATCAACTTAAACACTGCATACACAGGAGGCTGTTAGAAGCCTTAGGCTATGTGCACACGAAGTCTAGTTTGTCTTCGTCCGCAACGTGCAGAATACCGATAGCCCTATCATAAATACGAACACTCTCTATCCGCACACGGTTTCCGCAACGATCGAAGTCTGGGGTAGAAAGTGAGTAGATTTGAATCGGTACGGGGGCTGGTGTTCGTCTGCACGGTTTCACGCAACCTGATGACGTCATTGCCCCACGTGATCGTTTTGCGATCTCCAACCACAATATATATAGCTTGTTCTCCCTCAAAATCTCACTCGTGGTGGGCCTCGAATTCACTAACATTAACCCAGCCTTCTGATTTTTGATTAGCCTCCTATCTTGATATAATTCTTCTTATTCAGACGCAACATAACTTTAATGACCACAAATATAAATTGGCCAGCGATTTAATTTGCTTTTTTATTCATAAATGTATGTAAAATGGTCGCAGCAAAGGCTCATGGGAAATGGGATGACAGACATGTCATGTTGTACTGTTTCAAACTCTATTATCAATAGAAAAAATAATTATTTTTCTCATATCCTTTAGTCTGACCACTGATTTTATTAACCATCATAATGTAATGTTGTTAATTGGAGCTTGAATGTCTTGCGTAATGTGTTTATCCTCGTGCTGTATAGTCTCGTTTTTTCAGTTGTGTAAATAAAGCGCTAAAGCGCCACCCACAGGTGTGAGGTATGTACTACAGCCCTTTAAACACAATCTGGTGGCTCCGTTTTTACGCAAATCTCTCGTTGCCAGCCTCCGTATTTACGAAATTAAAAGATTCGATTGGTGTGAAAAGTAAATCCGATTCGGAGGCCCTAGACTTCGTGTGCATATGACCTTAGTTCAGTGTGACATGCTGTGGTGTAGAGTGGCTCTATGTACCGTTTACAAAGAGTCTAGTTTGCCTGAATCCGGAGAGAAATGTCTCCGGATGGACCTTCGTCTACACGAACACACTGAATTGCACTCCTTCGAATTGGGGTTCCAAAGTTAGTAGATTCAAATCTGCCGCAGGTTGGTGTTCGTGTGCACTCCTATCCTCAACCCTTTCTAATCTGATGATGTCATTGCCCTGTGTGATTGCCTCGCAACCTCAGGCTGAACCCTTATTATTATTACTATTACTAACCCCACTGCGTCACTTTATAACAGCAACAACCTAAACGAAATGTATATGATGTGGTGCCTTTTTCGTGACTTACATTTTTCTACTGTGCTTAGTTGTTTGTATTGGGATAGTGTGCTGCTCTACCTACATGTGGATAGTTTTTCGTGGTCTTACTTGGCCAGTTAGACGTAGTTTTTTTTAGACCAGCCAGGACAACAGACACGAGTCACCGGCATTATTTAATAATTGAATGGGTTGCCATGGCGCAGCGAGTGTGGCAGCCTGTTTTAGCAGCTCTCTAGCTTTAAAAAAAAAAAAAAAAATCTTCCTATTACCTTGCTGCACGTCACGTTACACGTGAATTTCCCTTAACGGGATTAATACAAGTTTGTCTATCTATCTTAATCGGTGTTGTTAGGAAAGGGATGACATTGACAAGCCAACCTTTTATCTATCACTGTTTAATCATTTCTATTTGCATCAGACCATTTTACAAAACCACTTTTTTAAGTGTCAGCAAAAGCCTATATGAGCAAATCTGAGGTGTAAAGATTTGTATTATAGACGGAAGTTTCAAATGATACGTTAGCTCTAGTCCTGTCAGACAACGATAGCTACTAGCTAGCGGTAACGTTACTTCATAGGTACAGTACGTGAAGGACAAAGCCCTCAACAATAGCCTACATTTGTTGTTAGTAAAACCATGCAATTGGAAGCAATTGTAAACCATAAAACATCAAGGATCCACACCACTTGTATTGTGATCTCCCGTGCTCAAGCTCAGCCTCTCCATAAAGCACAGGCATTAAAACAACTCACAGACATGTCAGGTTGCCCATTGCTTTGTTGTTCTAAACTCTTTATTATCAATAGAAAATAGAATAATTTTTCGCTTAACCTACAGCCTGCTTTGACCAACGATTTTATTAACCACATAATGTGTTAATGTGCAGGTCTTCACTCTGCCCTGGGCCACTCTTGTGTGGTGTAGAGGGGCTCAAGGTCTCCACTCTGCCCTGTGTGTGGTGTAGAGTGGGCCCCTCATGTGTGGTGTAGAGTGGGCCCCTCATGTGTGGTGTAGAGTGGGCCCCTCATGTGTGGTGTAGAGTGTCCCCCTCATGTGTGGTGTAGTGTCCCCCTCATGTGTGGTGTAGAGTGTCCCCCTCATGTGTGGTGTAGTGTCCCCCTCATGTGTGGTGTAGAGTGGCCCCCTCATGTGTGGTGTAGTGTCCCCCTCATGTGTGGTGTAGAGTGTCCCCCTCATGTGTGGTGTAGTGTCCCCCTCATGTGTGGTGTAGTGTCCCCCTCATGTGTGGTGTAGAGTGGCCCCCTCATGTGTGGTGTAGAGTGGCCCCCTCATGTGTGGTGTAGAGTGGCCCCCTCATGTGTGGTGTAGAGTGGCCCCCTCATGTGTGGTGTAGAGTGGCCCCCTCGTGTGTGGTGTAGAGTGGCCCCCTCGTGTGTGGTGTAGAGTGGCCCCCTCGTGTGTGGTGTAGAGTGGCCCCCTCATGTGTGGTGTAGAGTGGCCCCCTCGTGTGTGGTGTATAGGGGCCCCTAGTCTTCAATGCCCTGTGTGTGGTGTAGAGTGGCTCATGGTCCCCACTCTGCCCTGGCCTGCTCATGTGTGGTCCCTCCCCCTCCCCTCTCTCTCTCCCCCTGAGGGTGGTCCTACCACCTTTTCCCAGGCAAGCATCTCTTTTCTCATGCTAAATTCCGCCATTCCTCCCCCTTCTCCTGCTAACCACTCACTCTATTGTCAGTCTTTCACTGCTCACGTGGGTTGTCACTACAGGCTTGGATAATGGGTACAGTACATACTTGCTGCCTACACCAAGACACACTAGATCAAACCACATTCTCCATCAGGGGTGTACGTTTACAGAGCAGATATACCAGACACTTGGAAATATACAACATATTTTTATTTGCCCAATCGCTCTACAGAGTAAAACACAAATATTAAATAGGGGAACATTTAACTGAATTCAATAAAGTAATACTTCAACAGTTCTTGATTTTGCTTTGTGTCTAAATGGCCCAACATGGAAAGCACAGAATGAAAAGCTTTTTGCCTGTAGCCCTCTGCTCTCTGTTCTGTGGTTCACCGGCCTGCCTGCCCTGAACTCTGACCTTCCCCTCTGATCCTAACTTTTGGTATGCAGACACACTGGTCTCTTAAGGTCATTGCTTTGTTCAAGAATGTTGGAATGAGTGAAAACGTCTTTGAAACTGACATCTAAAGAAACCCTTTTTAAAAGATTTTTTTTCAGTCTTTACTTAACAAACCACACATTAATACAATCCACGCACAATTTTCAGGATCCAAGAAGTACAACTTTATTAAAGTGTAAACAACAGTACATAAAATCAAAGACTGCATAGGAAATGTTTAAAGTCCACAAAGACCAGAGACCGAGACTGCAGGCCACATAGTATTTTAGTCTCTTTGTCGGATTTTTTTGATACAACACTGACATTACACCAACCAGTTGAGATTGCAGGGATGGGGGGAGATAAGAGGAGGAATTGGAGAAGAGAGAGGGGTTCTTGGAGGACCTCTAGCCCATACGCCATCTTGCCTTCTCTACACATTTACCCATTAACCCCCAGGTCTGAAACAGCAGTCAAAACCACAAAATCACACACAATGAGAAAATGGCAGTGGGATTCTTCGTACGTCGACTCAATTGAAGGCGGGAAACCAAGGAGGAAACATCATGCTGTCTGCTTTGCTTTAGAAGGTGGTTCATAGAGATAGAGCATTTAAAGGATTTTAAGGCATTTCTGACTTATTTGAAGGCAAACCCAAACTTGAAACTTTTCTTTGGTCGGGTTGATTGGCTGCTGCTAACAGAAATTGTGCCAATTAGTTTCCTGAGAAATTGAGGGTTTCCTTGGAGGGAATGGGGAAAAGGAGAGGAAAGAATATCCCACCATCATTTCTCTGTGGCTTTGAGAGGCTGATAAAAAGGTGAGTTTCTACAAAATGGTCAAATCTTATGCATCACTTAACATTTAAATGGAAATTAAACATGAGCGGATCCTGTGAAATTTTACTAACAGCAATTTTCTTCTTTTTTTTTAAACAGATGGATCAAGACAAAAGTACTTGCACACACATACACACAAAAATCAGATACTAAAAGTACTAACAGCGGGTTCACTATCAAATGGTGGGAAACAAACAGTGAATTTGGATTTTTAATCTCTAGAAAGCTACCTGAGTTGTTCTTAAATGTGTATACATCAGAAGACAATACAATCATTAAAATGGGTCTTGGACCATACACTTCTGAGAAGGTGTGTGCGTGAGTGTGTGTGTCAGAAACGGGCTAAAATAGTTTGAAATGGGGGGGGGGGGGGGGGGGAGAGAGTACATTACGTACATTATCTTGGAATACCCAGGGGACTGATACATAGATTGGTTAGAATGAACCCGGTGCTTTCAGAAAGCCTACACATCCTAGGACATGAAACTTAAGCAGTCAGCTGGTGCTCCCTAAAATTGTGTTGTATACTCAGCTGAGCACAAGTAGAATCTCTTTTTAACAGCAGAGGGTTAGTTCTACACACCATGAATACAACATATTGATCAGAGGGTTGGTTCTAGACACCATGTACACAACATATTGATAGAGGGGCCACATGTTCAGTGCACAGAACTCTGGGTAGTCAAGTCCCTCACACTACACTGATGTTAACTTACTGGTTCTATAATGCTCTTGCATTGACTGATGAACTAGGTTAGACACATCTCCGCATAGTATTCCTGACAGTTGTTCAGTAAAACGAAGGTACACATCAGTACAAAGCTTGAAGAAAGAGTTACTTTAAGGGGAAACGTTTACATTTCCGCTCTACCAGCCATGGAAATCTATTTCAGCGAACTGTTTGGCAGTTTTCAGGTATAATCAAATTGGGAACCAATCCTGATTTTTGAAGCTGTAGACTACTGCATGTGTGATAAGGCATCATGGACCAAAGACCATTTCACTCGTGTCTTACACAATGAGGTACCTTTCTCGGGCTCTGTAAAGCTTTTCTTGAGAGAAATACAATCGTAGAGGTCAAAGCCATCCACCACAATCTACCATACAAACTTTTTTGGTATATCATAAAAGTCTTTAATTCTCATTTCAAATCCTCATTTCTACAAGGACTTTTAAAGCATGCAAAAATATAAATATAGGGTTGTTTTTTTTGTTTTCCTCTTAAAGAGCACAGATCTTAGGATCTTTGGGGAGGCGTCTCTGCAGCTCTGTGTTCAACTCTGAGCACAGGTAATACTGGGTGAAAAGCAAACTCACGTGCTACGTTGCTAACAGCCACTGGCCAGCTTTAGTTGCTTTCTTATCCCACACACTTCACATTCACACTTTTCATCCTTAAGCTCCTTTTGGTTTTTAGTACTTTTCTCAGTGGTCTACTGGATTTCTCCAGTTATGGCTAAGTCTATTGTCTGTGACACAGAGCTAAAGGAGAAGGTACTTCTTTCCAGGGGTCTGAATGGCATTGAGATGCTATCCTCAGTGCACTAAGGAACCTTGCAAACATCTGCTGGAGTTAAGCCTGAGGAAACATCACAATGCACTAACTAGGGTGTGGTAAAGTCCAGTGTGACACATTTGAGGGTACGAACAGAAGCATCTGAAGAGGTTGTCTTACAGACCAAACCTCACTTTCACTGAGGTAAAAGAACAGAGAGTACAGGAGGACCAAAGGAATGGTGATGGTAATGGGTTTTCAGTAACACCGAGATCTGTGATGTCAGAGTTAGAGTTAAGAGAGTTGATCGCAGAACAGCTGTCTGAGGATCATCGCACTAGCATGACTTCCTTCACCAAAGATTTGGCATGGGCTAAAGTATGGTCACCATTTTGGCAAGACGCTAACCATTATTCTTGTGTTGTAGAAAGGCATATCATGTCATTTCTATCAACAACACAATTTGAAGTCTCCTGCACTGCACTGTAGCCTGCATGGGTTCATCAATGCATTCATGTGAATTGCAATGTCATAAAGAGGTCAGAGTTTTGTTTTGCTTCTAAGCTGTCTCAACCTTGTCATATTCCAAACTACTAAATCCTGAACTGAATACTGAAGATTACAAACTTAATTCCACTCAACAATGACCTGCCAAGCAGTAACACAATATCATTAGCTGAGCTTAACCAAAAGGAATGGACAAGGGAGTTTAGGGATTTACAGCAATGCAAGCCATGTCTATAAGCTGCTAGTAGGCTAGTTATTCTCCAGACTTTACCCTGGCGATTAAATGATCCAATTCTGATAAAGCCAATTTCAATGGCTGATGGAATCAGAACAAAGAAATTATGCCTTCACAGGTGTTCAGCTTGTCTTCATATGATCACATCACAATACAGTACGCCAACTCTAGACCCTCGAGAGGTGTGTTACTCTTTCTCGTTCTACTCGGAGGGGTATCATCTCTGCTTTCTGAGAAAGCGTGTCACTCATACTGTGCTTCAGGCTTCGCTCCAAGCACTTGGTGAAGCAGCAGCTCAGTGGATCCAAGTTATTTACCTAGTGCCTTTACTGTGAATCTGTGGTCCAAAATCAAATAATGTCACCATATCCCATGCAATGAATTGGAATTCAATGTTTCTTCTCCTTGGATAAAACATGTGCTTTTGTTGGAAATACTGATATCATTCTGTTTTAGGTGGCAATGCACGAGTTGATTTTAGTCAAGATGACATAAGGAGTGAACAAGATGGTTTTATCTTGAAAGTGGTTCCACACAAAGCGCCCTACACATCACCTCAGCAGCAGTGGGAGTATGAGGGGCAGGGATTGCATTCTACTGATGCCTCAACGTGACACGCCGACCCCACACTAGAGAAGCCACCAGAGAATCAGCCCATGAAACAAAACTAATGGAACAGTTTCTCTAAGAGCTGAAACCTCACCACAAAGTAGATACTGCCTGGACTCACAGCTGTGGCTCTTCAACTTAAGCCAGCAAGCCCAGACGATGGCAAACTAAAACTAAACTAAGAAATCCAAAGTTTGGATTAAATCCTATATTTTTTCCCCAGCACCAATGTGCCCATTCCAACAAATAATCACCCCATCATCTCTTTCACCTCAAGTTGTGCAGTCATAGTAATACATTTCAGATACTCATTTTGGATGAGAAATAAATCAAATAGACGATAGGTAAAATCATTAGAAATCGGCATCAGTTACAAACTAAATATCTAAATCTAAATATTTTGCCCTTTGACAGAGATTTCCCCCAAAAAAATGATTTGGAAAACAATGCCATTTTCACTTCTAACAATTCTCTTTTTTGAGAAAACATTAAATCAGGAGTTTGGGCATATTTTTGGTTTCTTGTAGCATTCTTCTTGCAGTAAATCTTGATTAACACTTTACTTTTTATATGCCGTATAAGAAGATAAAGAATGCTCTCAGCTATGTATATCCAGTCAAGGAAGTGAGACTGAGCCGCCTTTATGTGAATCATAAAGTCTTTTTTTTAAATAGAAACACTTGTGAGAGGCAGCTGGACCCATAGAGGTACTGTGTAATCTTGAGGTAAAAGGTTTTGCAGAGGTATGAGGCAGATGACTAATAGAACTACAAACACAACATGAAAAACAAACACAGTAGATTTCTCTAAATATGGCTGCATGCTTTGGCTAAAACATGCCACCTTGGTAAATTTGAACATCGTTCTCAGAAACATTCAGGGTATTTCAATTGCTTTATGTGCACAGTAACAACTGGGAAAATTTGTGCGAGCTGTGCAAATACAAACCAAACATTGCTTCATTTTTGTAGTTTTCTCTCGCTGAAAAAGCACTGAGGTAGATGTTTCTTTATAAAACTTCATGGACTAAGTCTCTGCACACAAAAAACAATGCGAGTACATTCATACATAAGCTAGATGAGGTAGGTATGATGCAGAGAGTAAAATATGTCAAGAATGAAAGAAATTCCCTGAGAAAATCAGAAAAAAAAGATTTGAAACACACATCAAGAGCAAAAATGGCATCACATTTCAGCAGCCCAAGCCTGATGGGAGGAAGGACTGCTTGCTTGACCACAGCACTTGTCTGGTAGCCAGCGCAGAGCATACGGCTTCAATAAGCTCAATAAACTAATACAAAAGGCATTTATCAATTGAAGTGTGGTAGATGATGAGATTCCATTCTACGATCAACATTTTTTGACTTCTTTTAAGGTTTGCTCCTGATGAGTGTGTACCGAAAATCTTCTTTTCTGCTTCTTCACTACGTGTCCTTTGCAATGAGCGAGAGCAGCATTGCTTAGAACATGAGGATTCGGTTGTTACCGAAGTCCACGGCGACAATCATTCCGTCAGGGGTAACGGCTATACCCGATGGGCGATCCATCTGCCCAAAGCCGTTGCCCTGAGTGCCGAACTTGCATAAGAAATTGCCGTTGGGCTCGAACACCTGAATGCGATGGTTTCGGGAGTCGGCCACGATGATGCGGTCCTCTTGGTCCACGGCGACGCCCTGAGGACGGAGGAACTGCCCATTGCCCGTCCCCTCTGAGCCCAGGAAGCGTGCAGACTGGCAGTCAGGCCGGATGACCAGCAGTCGGTGATTGTTGAAGTCTGTGACAACCAGGTGACCCTCCTGGTTGAAGGCCACACCGCGGGGCGAGTCAAAATGCTTCCAAAGCGCCCCCTCAAAGCCATACTTGTTAAGGAACATTCCATCAGGTCCAAAGAGCTGCACACGATGGTTGCGTGTGTCAGACACCAGGATCTTCCCCTCGGGGTTCACAGCCACGTCCCAGGGGTAGTTGAACTGCCCGTTCTTTGTTCCCTTCTCACCAAACTTGAGGAGGAACTGGCCCTCAAACGTGAAGATCTGGATGCGGTGATTGTCCTTGTCTGCAACGATGATTCTGCGCTGGCTGTCACAGGCCACACCTGCTGGCCTGTCAAACTGGCCTGGTCGAGAGCCCAGTGTGCCAAACCTGTGATGGAAAGTGCCGCAGGGCTTAAAGATCTGCACACGGTTGTTGCTCCGGTCTGCCACTACCACGAATCCTTCCTTGTCTACGCTGACACCCCAGGGACGGCACAGCTGCCCTTCCCTGTCGCCCTCGGCCCCAAAGGTGGCGATAGGCAACCCAACGCCACCGTAGCTGCGGCCTGACTTCACTAGCACCTTGAAGGGGCTACCCTCAATGTGCTGATTGCAAATGAGCACAGAGAGCAGGTGCTCGCCCTCACTCTTAGGCAGGTAGCTGACCGTGAAGGTGCCATCCTGATGGTCTGACACATCTGCACTGGACAGGGACCCTTCTGGCCCCATGAGCACCGCAGAAACACCGTCTCCTCCAGACAGCCGGGGCTCTCCATCATGGTCATAGCCCACCACGGTAAAAGAGGCCACCTTACCCTGCAGGCCACGCTTCAGGCCCTCACCGTGGGCTTTGGAGGCGGAGGCATAAGCGCCACTGCTGATCAGGCCCATGGACTTGATGGCGATGAAAAGCGTCTGGTCAGGTGGGGTAAAGACGATGCGATCGTCTTCTTGTGGCTGCAGCAGACAGCGAAGGGCCTTCAGTTCCTCAATCTGTGCCAGCATGTGCTCACGTGCCAGTAGCACATCCAGGCTCCCTCCCTCCTCCAGTACTTGTTGCACGGTGGCGATGGTGGTGTCAAGCTTGGTCAGGTTCTGATGGAGTTTCTCCACCTGGAGGTACAGCGACTTGGCCTTCACCTGCCGGATCTTCTCAACCTGTTTAAAAGAAAGACCACACTGCAAACTCAACATTTCTGACCTCAATCAAAGAAACAGGTGCTTTAAGAAAATAGTAGCCATTCAAACTCTTCTGGTCTACTTAGTTTGACTGTATTCACCAGAAAATGAACAATTATTAGAACAATTATTGTGGTTGTACATATCATATCATACTGAACATTGGTTTATGTGAAGAGAACTGCGTAGAGGTCACTGTGGATGTGAAGGCCGTTTTGTTTTTCAAAGGCTTTTTGTGTGTTCTGAACCCATAGAGGCTACCATTGTGCAAACCTGCCTGCCCTATAATGTAAAGCCTTCCGCATAGATGTCAGTATAGAGTCTGGTGTTAACTGATAGGTCCTATATTCTTTATTATACACTGAGAAACAGGATACGGGCTTCCCTCAAGGCTGCCTTTTGTATTGTGAGCAAACTTTTGTATTACTTAAAAGCCCACCAGTCAAAGTTTGATATGGATGTAAGTATGCTTTCAGTTTGGTTTGATTTCTCCACGGCCGTAAGCACTCCAGAGTGAGACGATCCCTGTCTTTATTATTATACACTGTTACACACAAAAGGTCTGTGACCAAATGGTTATTTTAATCTCATGAAATGTATGTTTTTCATTCAATTCAATTTATTCAGTAACCAAAGTAAAATGATGTGGATAACATCTGATTTAAAACAATTAACTTTATTTTTGTATCAGTTTATGAAATAAAAATGCAACGTTGTAGATTTGCATGGGAGAGACTACTCTGAAAATGATGCATATGCCCTTTGAGATCTAGGCCAAAAAGAAAAGGTATGCTTGTGTTTACGGGTGTATTGTGTTAAATATTACAAAAAGAGCGGCTGTCTGTCCACTCACCTTCCACAGGAGTTCACACTCGCGCTCCTCCAGGGCCTTCTTGTGGTGGAGGGCTATGGTCTTCACCTCAGAATGCACCACCTTCGCCTTCAGCTCCACCTGCTCTGCAATCGCTTGGGCCTTCTCAATGCTCAACTGCAAAAATAGATTGTTCAAATTAAAACATATAGGAAAAAGACCTACAACTTTAGTAATATATTGTGTCTACATTGACCTCTACTTCATTAGGAAGGGATAATGTCTATAAATGAACACAAACCATAATGTATTTTTTTAATATAGTCAGAGCATAACCATGAGTTCCACCATGATCCTCTACAATTAGTAATTCAATTTACAACCGTAGGACATGTACTAACCATAACAATAGCATAGCTTATACGGCCAACAAACTCTTTTCTTTAGACAAACCAAATGCTTTTTTTTTTAGATTTGAACACACGGGATCTGCAAATGATACCCTGAAAGCTTTGAGATTTCAACAAAGAGTAACACTGACTGGCAAAGATTGTGTCTAAAAGTCCTTTAGTATCTAAATATAGATTGCCCTCTCTATTATCAGCCCCCTCTGATGGCTTCCCTGATGTGGGGGGGTGGCTGAATGAACCCACACAAGCATGAGGAGCTCCATTGTGACGCCACAGTGAGAGGTAAGCAGAGAAGTAAGAGCCCAAGCTGTGAGGTCACGACCCCTGACCCCAGTAAAACAGCCTATGGATCCCACCGACCTGCTGAGGAAGGATCGACGTGCCCAACAGATGCTCTTTAAAAACGCCCATTCTTACGTTAAACTTCTGGAATTCTCCTTCAGGGGTTTTAAAGACACAACATGGAAAAAAACCAGGTTGCTCAATCATGCTACACGGTGATCCTACCATTACTGCAGTGACAACAGAGGTAAAGGAGGTTTTAATGATTAAGTATTATATTAAGTGCTTGGGTTTATCACCTGATGTAAAAATATAGAGGTATGTCTGTCAGTTGTACAATTTATATGACCATTTCTAGTAAACCTCATTAGGAGTTTCAGGAAAACCTTGTTTACAACTATGGTCTAACTATAACCAAGCACATAATACCGATCCAATCCGTTTTACACACATCAGAACTATACTAAAGTTCCTGTTACCGGATGGTCTAGGAAGGGTAAATAAATAACTCAACCACCAGGACCAGCCTGTCAATCAACATTTCCGCACCCATCAGTTGTCACTTCTGAGCCCACAGAACCCGTGAGAGCTAAAGCACTAAACCCCTACAAATAAGATTACTTCTAAAGCCTGCATGCTCTCAGCGTCTTCTGTGCTAATGCAGCTTGGCTTCCCTGCCGCAAAGGTCCTGGATGGCTAGCTGGGGAGTCCTCAGGACTACAAGAGCTCCAGCCCTGCAAGCACTCATCTCCACACACACCTCTCTAAGATGAACCCATACCACTGCCACCTCACATCACGTAGCCTTGGCCCCGGCATGTCCCACAAGCACCAACAAGCTGAGGCCAGATGATGAGGAGGTTTGTCACAATCCTCACCCACATTCTGGCAACATGGGGCAAAAACAGGGCTGAGAGCAGAGCAGGTGGAACTAGGCCATTAGTGGACCTGACAGAGGAGCAGGCCATCATCAACTAAGGCCACCCGGTGAGCGGCCACTCCCAACATGGTGCCATCAGGGAGACCATGGCATCAAAACAGCAACTAGAAAAGGGCTTTCTTTTGGGTGGTTTGTGAGGCGTGGGAGGAGGGATTGCATAATTTATTGACATTCAGGCATCAGGGGGAAGGTTCTGCCTCTCTCCTAGGAATTCCTCCTCAATTGTGGAAATTCTCCCCTTCTCTTCATCTCTGTCCTGCCTTTCACTCTCCAGCACAGCTGGGGCAGAGGGATTAAACAGCAGCTGGCCCCCACCATTGCCCAGGACCCCTGCAGAGGCAGGAGCCTGATTGAAACATTTCCTCTGTGTTGTGCTAATGACTCGTGCTCCGGCCATTGGCCTTCTGAATGTGAGCCGCCAGGCAGCAGAGCAGAGGTTGGTTGGGGGTGGTGTGTGTGTGTGTGTGTGTGTGTGGAGTGAATATCTTATTCAAGTTTCAAGTCAAAAAGAGCAATGGAAGAACATTCAGATATCACTGAGTAGACACACCTTAATATCTCTAAAGTCAGATTGGTCAGGCACCGGTGTTGGCCCGGTGATGATGTTTAGATAAATGATGGCTATTAGATGTGGAAGCTGCTGTGCCCTTTGTCTAAGTGCAGACACAGACACAAGGGAATGCCTGAGAGGCAAGTGGCCACTCTAGCCACCGGCTGTGTATTCCTAAAGGCCTAATAATTTCACCAGAGCCGTTGGGCATTAGCAATTAGCAATCTCTTCATAATAGTCTTCTGTTCAGTTCTGTACTTGTGTTTTCGTGATGTTTTCCTCCAGTAGTTTTAACCAGAACCTGTTCACCTCAGCCCTGACAAAAGCTATGCCTCTATAGGTGCTTTTCCACTGTAGAATCTCACAGGCTGTTTTTAAGGGGGCCGGCATCTTCAGGCGCTTTTCCACTGTAGGAACCATCCCTGTAGGACCTCTTTTCTGTTTTGGGGGGCAAAATAAGTACCTACTCTAGCAAAGGGTACTTCTGTGCTCCAGCGGCGTAACAATGTCTTGACGGGCCCGAGTGCAAACCATGCCAATGGGCCCCCCTTACTGTCGTCTCGTCAGGTGAAATTGATGATATTGCAGTCTAGTGAGACGCATGTACAATACACATTAAGGGTTGCTACAATATGTTGTCATGAAAACACCCATGCACACAGTATTTCATCGATCAAACTGATTTTGGAGAAGCAGTGTATAATGAGCTGATAGACAACACATGGGGAAACATTAATACCACTTCTTCAGGGGGTTATCAAACATTATTGTGAATTACGAACATTTACATGGATTTATGGGAACAGCCGCTCGACAGCGTCTCGTCTGCTGCAACCAATTACAAAACAAACTTCCTCCAACAATATCTGTTAGACCTATGCGCAAAATAACTTATTCTTTTAACGACATTGACGCGAAAAAATACATTTCAAGTAGCATTAGGAGTATTATAAAACGTAACATGCATGACGTTTAGAATGGCATTCTACGGTAAGAAACAATAGCAGAGCCGTGCACACATCACCAAATGCTGATGTAACCAAGAGGTTATCCACAATCTGAGCTTTTGCTACCTGTTGCACTCATGACTGCTGAGAGATCGCTGCTTGAAAAGCAGGACGTGAACTATGGGAGTTGACAGTATCTCAGACAGTATACCAGACAGTAAGCGCTATGTGATTAGCCTACCCTGGTGGTCCTCATTGCCGCTGGGTTGGGGGTCAAAGACGTAGCGTTCTTCTGAGCAATTTTGCCACCCTTTCATCCTGCTCGTTGCGTTCATGCTTCCACTTTTGTGTTTGAAGGGCATGGGGTAGCCTACTTATCGCTTACTCAACACGCAATGCAGCACAACACAGGATGGGAAACAATCACAACATGTTTGGGTGGGCTATAGAATCTTTGACAACAAAATTACCAACACACCCTTGCTATTTTTCGATGGCAAAATTACTTAATAAAAACGAGACTCGTTTCATTCAGCAAAAGGCAAATGAGGCTAAATTAATTATTTGCTGTTGTCAAGACTGACTATTGTTAAAATGGTTATTGGGTAAGTGATAGCTCATATTTGTGAATAACTGTCACCGTAATTGAGAAATGTTTGCGAATTGATGGGACTGGATCATACACCATTTCCGATGTGCCGAGCATGCTGGGGGGCCCGGTCAGTTCTTCAATGACTCACTTCCGTGTTGAGATTGAGGACGGGCCCCTTTCGCCACGGGCCCTAGTGCAGCTGCACTCCCTGCACTCCCTATAGTTACGCCACTGCTGTGCTCCCCTAGAACTCCTGAGAGGCTATATAAATTATAGCTTAAATAGTAAGCTTGTTAAGATTACAGTCACCGAATGAACACAAGCAAAATGTCAGCTGAAATAAAGGCTTTAATTACTCATAGTGGCGCTTGTATATTCATCGATCAAGTTATCACAACTGCCCTGAAGCAATTTAATCAAGTGTTAGCAACGTAATAACAAATTCAACTGTTGACCCAACCTTAAGGTAATCCTAACGATATCTAGAAAATCTGTTGAAATGGTCTAGTGTTGGTGTTGCCGCTGGAGAAATATATCATTATATTTATAATGATTGTCACGATCGGAGAAAATATTAGACATTAGTCGTTCTAGGGTCAGTAGTCCCTGCAACGCAGCAGACACAGACAAACTGAAAGGGGTCAGTAGGACGTCGTTCCTGTAAACCTTATGCAGAGGCACTAGGCTAGGAGCATGTTTACTATTCAAACACGATAATGATAAGCCCATTTTTGTGGGGAAAAGAGGACATCTTGAGGAAACATTGCGTCATCATTCCACCTCGCCATTCTGTATGTCAGGCACAGAGGATCAATGGGGGGGGGGGGGGGGCATTGCTTGGGGATTTGCTATGTAAAAGAACACACAGGGGTGGCATCATGCCGCCTCGGGTTGGTTCAGTATAAACTAGCAAAGGCGGTATAATGAGGGGTCTTCTTCACGTGATTAGTCCATTTTATATAGAGACCCTGCAATAGTGTCATCATTTGTTTGACTAGTTTACTGAAGACCCCACACATACCTGCACTGCCTGGCGTCCCTGCTGGGCGTCGGCTAGCAGCTGGATGGTGAGGGCACGGCAGTCCTGCACGGCATCCTGCAGGTAGGTGAAGCTGTGTCCGGCGTGCCGCCCAGCACTGCACTCTCGGCAGATGGGCACAGAGCAGCTGTCACAGAAGAGGCGCAGCACCTAGAGAGAGAGGGATAGAGGGTCAGCACGGGGGCTAGAGAGAGGGTAAGCACAGACACTGGAGAGAGGGTTAGCACAGACACTGGAGAGAGGGTTAGCACAGACACTGGAGAGAGGGTTAGCACAGACACTGGAGAGAGTTAGCACGGGGGCTGGAGAGAGGGCTAGCACAGGGGCTGCAGAGAAAGCTACTGGGACGTCTCCCTACAGGAGCAGACAACAGAGATGTCTGACCGTCGTCACCTCCTGGGCCTAATCCCCTCTTCCAGGGTATTCTGGGGATGATGGTAAAGGCAGTGTGACGGGGGTGCTCACATAACAGGAGGGTCTCAGGGACTACACAGACAACCTGATGACTAAATCATGTGGAGCTGTGAGCTCATAAATACTTAAATTGGTCAGTTGCCAAGAATATAAATGTTTACAAAACGCACACGGATGCGGACGCGCACACGCACACACACACTTCAATGACATCCCATGCAGTGCTTCTCCTCATGGCATGGCATGGCATCACATGGCATCTAAATGGAGGCCAATGCACTACACTACATTCCTGTATCCATGGAAACAGGTTAAGCACAACCAAGAGGGTGTCTGCGCAACAAGAGTGAAAACTGAGTTTTTGCAAAATTTCCCATAGTTTGGTTTTGGCCTTGCGTCCACACGGCAACAGCGTTGTTGGGGCCTTAAAACACATATATTCAAAAACACAGCTCGTCAGTGTATGAGTGTTTTGAAATAATAATGACACCGCCCATAACTTAATCACCTTTCAGTTTCAGTGAAGCTCCAGGCTGAGCTCCGCCCTCCAAAGCCTCCACTGCATCCTCAGACCTAGTTTAGACGGAGCCTAGTTTCACACGAATCTAATCTTTTAATTTTGTGAGGACGGAGCCTGGTAACGAGAGATTTGCGTAAAGATGAACCCATCCGATTGGGATGAACCGACTGAAGTACATACAGTGTGTTGGTGGCGCTTTAGCGCTGCTACAGACAACTGAAAAAACGTGAAAAAACTTAGAAGAAGAGAGGAGGACACGGGTAAACAGCCAGTAGACAAGCTACAATTAGCAACGTTTAGCCTAACCGCATAGCCTACATTTAATCTGCACAGTAATACATTATGGTGGTCAATAAAATCGGTGGTCAGAGCAGACTATAGGTTATGCGAAAATGAATTCCATTTCTAATGCCTGCCATCCCATTTCCCATGAGGCATTGCTCCGACCATTCTACATTAATTTATGAACAAAAAAGCAAATTAAAATCGCTGGCCAATTTATATGTGGTCATGAAAGTTATGTAACGTCTGAATAAAAATAATAAGGCCTAGATCAAGATAGGAGGCTAAACAAAAATCAGTAGGCTGGATTAATGAGATTAAGTTCGAGACACCATGAGTGAGAGTTGTAGAGAGACAACAAGTGTTATATATATATATTGGTTGGAGATGGCGATGCGATCACGTGGGACAATGACGTCATCAGGTTGCGTGAATCCGTGCACACGAACACCAGCCCCAGTACCGATTCAAATCTACTCACTTTCTGCCCCCGATTTGAATCGTTGCAGATACCGTGTGCGGATAGAGAGTGTTCGTCTAAATAATAGGGCTATCTGAATTACTTTCAGCTCGGACGCAGACAAACTCGACTCCGTGTTAACTAGGCTTCAGTGGCAGTGAAGAGCAAATCTATTGGTTGATTGTCAGATGCATCAGCCAATTGATTCTATTTCTACGAGACCTAATCTATCAGCAACATCAGCAGCCAAAGCCAAAGCCATTTAGACCACAGGACTCCACAGAAGACACAGCATGAACAAACAAATATTTAAAGAAATCAAAACCCTCATGCAACCATACAAACAAGACGCTATTTTGACACATTACCATCCCTTAGGGTGTTTCAGCTAGTTGTTTTTCAATGCAAAACACTGGAGTTGTTATGACAGCATTGAACATCCATCAGAGCTCCCTTAAAAAGGCTGACATTGTTTAGAGAGCTCTTATCTGTCCCTCTATTGTAGAGACACAAACAAAGCCTGATTTGGGTTTCCTGCTCTGACAGGTTGATGACTGATTACTAATTAAATCAGAAAGCTCCATTGTCCTGACCTCTACCTAAAACATTTTGTTCACAATCCAGAAAATAAAATGTGTTTGTATAACAAAAACAAGTTTCACTTAAATTTGACAATGCTACACAACAGGTCACCAATTACTTTCTTTGGTCAATGACCTACTCAGAATAAAATGTCAATGTAGCCCCTCCACACACACACACGCTTTACCACCATCTCTAAGCGCTGTGAGCAGCTGCATGTAAACTTAGAAAGGTGACTCACTCGGGTTACCTGCTCCTAAAGCTGCCAGGCCCTCTCTGTGTGGGCCACATACTAGAGCTAGGATGGCATGCACAACACTACGGGTTCAGATCAGATAGTATGAGCTCAATGAGGAAGTCTTCAGCTAAACATGTAGCATGCCTGGTGTGGCATTCATTTCAACCAGTCGTGCAGTCAATGCATAAAATACTGATCTAATGAGCACCATGGCTCTTTAGACGGGGGGCTCTAGATATAGCCTTTTCACAGCTGTATATGAATCTATAGATGTCAAAAACTCCACACACAATTAAAGAACCATATGAAGTTTAATTTGATGAGCTTTTCTGAGGCTTCAATCCTACAAATAAACAGAAAGTCCCACATTACTCACAATCCCAAATCACTGCTGCACTCAAGGAGAATGAAACACCATTCTACTTATTTCTAAACCTTTTGCATATGATCCTCCTTCAGGACATTTGTACTGCTACATATTAAGGCAGCAGTGGACTGAGAGTAGCATTCAATTAATTGCCTAAAATGACGACATTTTGGTGATGACCAAGCTAATGGGGACCTCTGCCACCTGATACTAGTCTCAGTAGTGATTATATTCAGGTGTACACTGGAGGCAACACCTTGAGGCCAGACAATTGGATTGTTTGGTTTCCCAAAACCTTTAATTCAGTCAACAAACACAAAATACTTTCCTCATACAAGCAAGAGAGAGCTATGAACAAAGTCTATATTTAGTATTCCACAAGAGCTTTCCTAGAACTGGAATAACAGTTCCCCCTCGAGCTTACATGATATGACTTCAGGGTTCCTTATGCTCTCAGGATACGATTTGTGGAAAGGCTCTCCTGACAAACAACACTAATGACAGCCAACAAGACTGTAAACATGTCACTCTTGGGAACTGCTCTGCAAATCTACTGCTAAGCGAGAGAGAGAGAGGGGGAGAGAGAGAGAGAGAGAGAGAGATGATGATGGGGAGAGAAAGAAAGAGAAGCAGGCAAAGGGAGAAATAGATAGATAGATAGATAGATAGATAGATAGATAGATAGATAGATAGATAGATAGATAGATAGATAGATAGATAGATAGATAGATAGATAGATAGATAGATAGATAGATAGATAGATAGATAGATAGATAGATAGATAGATAGATAGATAGATAGATAGATAGATAGATAGATAGATAGATAGATAGATAGATAGATAGATAGATAGATAGATAGATAGATAGATAGATAGATAGATAGATAGATAGATAGATAGATAGATAGATAGATAGATAGATAGATAGATAGATAGATAGATAGATAGATAGATAGATAGATAGATAGATAGATAGATAGATAGATAGATAGATAGATAGATAGATAGATAGATAGATAGATAGATAGATAGATAGATAGATAGATAGATAGATAGATAGATAGATAGATAGATAGATAGATAGATAGATAGATAGATAGATAGATAGATAGATAGATAGATAGATAGATAGATAGATAGATAGATAGATAGATAGATAGATAGATAGATAGATAGATAGATAGATAGATAGATAGATAGATAGATAGATAGATAGATAGATAGATAGATAGATAGATAGATAGATAGATAGATAGATAGATAGATAGATAGATAGATAGATAGATAGATAGATAGATAGATAGATAGATAGATAGATAGATAGATAGATAGATAGATAGATAGATAGATAGATAGATAGATAGATAGATAGATAGATAGATAGATAGATAGATAGATAGATAGATAGATAGATAGATAGATAGATAGATAGATAGATAGATAGATAGATAGATAGATAGATAGATAGATAGATAGATAGATAGATAGATAGATAGATAGATAGATAGATAGATAGATAGATAGATAGATAGATAGATAGATAGATAGATAGATAGATAGATAGATAGATAGATAGATAGATAGATAGATAGATAGATAGATAGATAGATAGATAGATAGATAGATAGATAGATAGATAGATAGATAGATAGATAGATAGATAGATAGATAGATAGATAGATAGATAGATAGATAGATAGATAGATAGATAGATAGATAGATAGATAGATAGATAGATAGATAGATAGATAGATAGATAGATAGATAGATAGATAGATAGATAGATAGATAGATAGATAGATAGATAGAGAGCTTCAAGGCCAGGGGCCCCTGCACAAGAAGGTCCCTCAAAAAGAAATCTCTTCAGTGTGTAAAACTACAGACAGACATTTTCCCCCTCTTGGCCATACACGCTCCTTTCACTTTCTAGCTGACTGGCTATGTAGAGTGAAGGAATCTCTCTGATGGCGTGCATAAATCTTTAATGAGACGCTTCTTGTTTCCTGCCGGAGCACTCCATCTCTTCCTCAGGAGGGGGGCTGCTGTAGTTCTCGTGGACACCAGTCTCTCTTTAAACGCATGAACAGGTGTGGAAGGATAAGATTTCCTTTTCCAGAAATGTTGGGGGTTCTGAAACACCCCAGTCTGTGTGAGCTACAGCTATAATCTCCAGAAACACTCTGGGACACTGAGTTAGGGGAGGTTTGGCTGCACCTGGCTTTTCGTCCACAACAACCATGGACCAATTAGAAAACAGGTTCCAGAAAAGTGAATCTTATTAAAATGCCACCAAAACATCTTCGTGTGGACAGGCGAGAACACACCTTTTGAAAACGATGATGACACTGCTCTTACTTAACCAATCATGTTCCATTCTCCATGAAGCTTTTGAGCTCAGCTTCACTGCGCCCTCGGTGGCAATGAATAGAACATCTATTTTTGATTGTCAGACTCATCATGGTAATCAGGCCATTTGTTCTATGTCTAAGAGGAGGACATAATCTATCCAAAACATAACAGGCCAAAGCCTTTTCTGGGCTTGTCTGATTTAATGTGACACTAAATGCAAGCAACAACGAGCAGGGTAAATTCACACTAGGGTAAGTTCACAATTCTGTTCACCCACTCAACGATGTGTTGTTGATGTTGACAAATAAACAATTTATAGGATTTATTTTCTCTTATCTCGTAGTGCCATTGCTTTGATAATAATGTTGTTTAATTGTAGGCTCTTACTTGCAGCATAGGTTATAAGAAGATAAGGCTATATGCACACGAAGCCTAGGGTCACCGAATCGGGTTTATTTTTCACACGGATCGAATCTTTTAATATCATAAGGACGGAGCCTGGTAACGAGAGATTTGCGTAAAAACAGACACATCGGGATTGGGATGAACTGACTGTAGTACATCCCCCATGCCTGTTGGTGGCGCTTTATTTTGCTTTTTTTTGCAACAGACAACTGAAAAACCTAGAAGAAGACAGGACCACATGGATAAACAAGCCATTACTCAAGCTCCTATTAGCAACGTGTAGCCTAGCCGCATAGCTAGGGATGCACGATAATATCGTCACGACATCGGTATCGGCAGATATCGGCTTCAAAACTTAATTATCGGTATCTGCAGATATGAAACATTTCTGCCGATATTCCTGGCCGATAAGTTGACGTGTAAATTATGCGCACGCAAAGCAAATGTTTATGAGCGTCGGCTGTGTGGCAGTACTTCACAGTATCAGAGGATGATGACAAAATGCCTATTTGTCAGAAAACCTTTCAGGAGAAGGAGGAGGAGATGCAGCTTGGCCATAACGTAGGTTGCATGCATAGATGCAGACCAACCCGCATGCCACGCTTTACAACATTACCTGTCGCGCTTTTTGCCGTTAATAAGTTACGGAGTTGGCTAGACAACACTAGCTTGTTAGCTTGCATGCTACGTGACACTAGAGAAGTTGATGATATAACGTTTCACATCCCGTGAAATGAGGTGTCACAAGCCCACGCTATCTGTACATGGCTTACTTTTGCATATATGGAATTTATACAGCTAACTTGGCAATAACGTTACATAGATTAGTCTAGAAATCCTAAAAGGGACGTTATTAAACTGTAAGTCAGTTAAGCCAAGCTGCATTTCCAGAGTGAAGTTGTTCAAGTTCAAGGAGGTACTGTTCAAGTATGAAAATTGTGACGTGAAAATATAAATATATATTTTTTATACAAATATAAATCTGCCATATTTGAAACCATTTCAGTTTCATGAGTGAATGTCTATGTCTAAAATGATACAAATCAAGTCTGTAATGTCCTGTATTTACAGCAATACACTAGCATAATAACAGATTAATTCTAGTACAGGAGAGACTTTTCAATAATTAAAAAGCTGAGGTGTATATATCGGTATCGGCATCGGAAATCGGCCAAAATGAGCTTGTAAATATCGGCATATCGGATATCGGCTAAAATTCAATATCGTGCATCCCTACGCATAGCCTACATTTAATCTGCACAGCAACACATTATGGTGGTTAAGAAAATCAGTGGTCAGAGCAGACTGTAGGTTATGCGAAAATTAATTCTATTTTGTATTGACAATAAAGAGTTTGGAACAGTTCAACAAAGCAATGTGCAACATGAAATGTCAGTTGTCTTGGAGAGTCTACTTGAGTACGAGACACCACAATGTAAGTGGTGTGGTTTCATAACAATTGCTTCCTATTTCATGGTTTTATTACTAAGAACAAATGTATGCTATTGTTGAGGGCTTTGTCCTTCACGTAATGTACCTCTGAAGTGACGTTAATGCTAGCTATCATTGTCTGAAAGGACAAGAGCTAACTAAGCATTCATCTTTATTATAGAACGTTTTGAAACCTTCCGTCTATAATACATATTTGTACGTCAGATTTGCTCATATTTGCTTTTGCTGACACTTTCAAAAAGCGGTTTTGTACAATGGTCTAATGCAAATAGATTAAACCGATAGAATAAAGTGTTGATTGTCACAGTTATCCCTTTCTAACCACATCGATTTAGGTAGAAGGGAGATACACTTGTATAAGATGGATAGATAGATGGATACTTTATTGATCACGAGGGAAATTAAGGTCATCAGTATAAATGCCGTTAGCAAAATTCACATGAAATAGCAGCAAGGTAAAAGAAAGAACATTTTTTTTTTAAGCTGGAGTGCTGCCTCACTGGCTGCGCCATGGCAACCCATTCAGTTATTAAATAATGCCGGTTGTGTCAGGTGTTCTGGCTGGTCCAAAAAAATTGCGTGGCTAAGTAAGACCACGAAAAACTATCCACATTAGGGCTGTAACGATACCCCTACCTCACGATTCGATTAGTATCACGATTCTTGACCCACGGTTCGATACACCCCACGATATTATTATTATTTTTTTTTTTTTACCTCGCGATTTTTAAAATATCTCTTCTAATTCACATTAGAATAAGTATGAGCTATAAAAAAATAAAGAAACAATTTATAACCAAATATTGAGGTTTTTATTACTCAAAGCAATGCTGTTGAAAAACATTCAACAAACTTCTGAAAAAGTAGGCTTGAACATAAAAATATGAGGGAAACAACACATAAATAACCAAATAACTTAAATAACTTAAACTATGATGGCAGTGTATGGCCAAATGTGACAGACCCTAACTGCCACGTATTTTTTAACAGGGCCCAGGCTAATCAAATGAATGAATATCGAGGAGGCAAGAGTTTAGCAAAATAAAACGTTTTATTTCTGTAGTTTAATAAATATCTGGTCACTGGTATTTAATGACATGACAAAAACAGTTCTCACACACGCAGACCCTCATACACTGCCATCATAGTTACCCATGATTACCCGCGATATACAGGCTACTGGCAACAGTAACATACCCACCAAAAAGAGCTATAAGATCTGGAATAACCCAACTCACGCACACGAACCAGAGCAATCAAACGTGTTACAATGTTTCAGAACACTACACACATTAGTGAATAGCCGCCACACTACTACACCACGTATTATGGTATGCACTTCCACACAATGCGCACACTTGGGAACCACTACAAACTGAACGTTATGGTTACACAGTAACCCTGTACATCACAAGATGGCCGTTAAGTAACGAAAGCACACACACACATTCATACAAACAAAATACAGAAAGATCCAAAGAAAATAACATAAAGTACTGGTGGCTCTCTCACAGCCTATTAACTCAAAACAATTTAAGTACGGGAAAACAGTGGTCAAAACACGACGCAGTGTACGTCTTTCTTCTGAGGGAGCGTTAGGACACCCGCAACCAAAACTCCGGAGGGGGAGAGGGAGAGACAGCTACGGAGCAATTAACGCCAAACTTCTATTCTCCGTGCAGAGGAGTCCTCCAGCGACAAACAATCCGGCAACCACGCGCCAACAATTCAAATGGCCGATTCAAATGTCATCTGAGGTAGCCATTTCGCACAGCACACGTGTAGGCTTACTAGCGAACCAAACTTTTTGTATCACGTGACCGCTGAGGGCATGTCGCGGTTCTGCCTCCTCACATCGCGATGCAGGTTTGTGGCCCAGAGTGTCGCGATTTCTCGGTTCGATCCAATATCGTTACAGCCCTAATCCACATACAGGTAAAACAGCACACTATCCCAATAGAAACAACTAAGCACAGTAGAAAAAAAGTAAGTCACGAGAAAGGAGCCACGTCATACATTTAAATTGCTGTTGCTGTTATGAGGGGAAGTAATGGGGTGAATGTGAATAGGGGTTCAGCTTGAGGTCGCGATGCGATCACGTGGGACAATGACATCATCAGGTGGCGTGAATCCGTGCAGACGAACACCAGCCCCCGTACCGTTTCAAATCTACTCACTTTCTACCCCCGATTTGGATCGTTGCGGATACCGTGTGCGGATAGAGAGTGATCGTCTAAATGATAGGGCTATCTGTATTCTGAACTTTGCGGACGAAGACAAACTAGACTTTGTCTGAATTGGGCTTAAATCGACCTAGCCAGCAGCAGTGTTTTCACGTGGACGAGGAGTTCTTAAAAACACTGCGTATGGGTGCAAAACTTTGAAAGCGCAAAAGAAAGACACTGACGTAAAAAAAAACAACATTTGGTAGAGTCAGGTAGAGGGGACAAACGACACAGGTGTCAGGGGAGTGAGTTGTCCTCTCCACTTTCACCACAACACTAGATGGGAAGAACAGGATTTAGCTATCTAGCTAGGCCAATGGAAAATCTAAAATGGTTAAGAATTAAAGTAAATGTAATATTTGTATTGATGAATGATTTCATTTAATGTATGCAAACAAGAGTTGGTATTTTTAACCAGCAACTGACAACGTATCCAGCTGCTATACAATGTTCAATAACAGATGGAATGGTTCATAATGTGGTTGACTAAATAAGAGCCATTGAAGAGTTAAATTTAACTTATATTACTCAATTTCAAAGCAGACTCAACAAAATAAATTAATTTTACATTTATAGTGAAAATCAAAGAGAAGACTAGGTGAATAGAGTGGGAAGACAGTAAGCTTTTCTTATTGAAGCTTCTGATGAATGAGACGATTTTTATTAAGTTTCTCCCTATCGTTAGGGATACCCGCATTACACCAGCCAATCCTGGTATTTATTGTGTCCTTATTGTGCTAAGCTAATGCAGCAAATAGGCAGGGACCACATTGACAGCATTTTTCCACCAACATGCCAAAATCCTATCAAGCACGATCAGTTTGCATTAGACCAGGGGTTTTCAACTGGTTTTGTCCCAGGGACCACCATTCTGACTAGAAAGTAATCCGCGACCCACTGATGTGCCTGCGCGCGTGCGTGTGTGCGTTCGTTCGTGCATGTGTGGGGAGAGGGGAGACCTGTCAGTGTAATATCTGGGCATGGTGAAGTCCACACAGCCTGTCTATTCGTGGCGAAATGGTAGACAGCAACAGTCTCATATCATTCTCTTGCCCTGTACTTATTCTTCAAGTACGCCAAAATGCTCTCACACAGGTAGTTTGAAAGTTCGCAAAATACACATCATTGCTTTTGCAGCAAGCTCTGGAAATTCGGTCTGTTGCAACTTATCCAGAACCATATATGAAAATCACACAACATCTGTTGCATGTACTTAATAAGCTTGGCATTCAAGAAAACGTAATGCGTCTCCATATGCCCCAATAGTTTTGAGGGCTTCATAGCTTCAGTTGACAGTAATGTTGAACACACGAAAAACAGTGGTACCTCCTCTCCTGCTCTGGCTATCATCACTGTAAATCCGTATTTGATGTATTCCTCATTGTTTTTTATTTTTCTTTGTTGACTTTGTTTCCCTGTATCCTGTGAAGGTGTACCTTTGTCGTGGCAGCCTGTCTCTCTCCTCACTAAACACCGATCCATTGGTGCTTCTGACCAGCTAACTCCGCGGTAGAACGAAATGTTAGCTAAGGACAGTAGATAACTCGTTCACCAAAAGTTTTACTTTTTTGACTAAACTTCAAAAGTACTCGTAGGCTATGCTTAACTGCAGATGCTTGTCAACTTCGCACGCAAGACTGTACGTTATGAATTATCCGGTATGTCGTGACGTTACGAACGCAATGCATTAACATCAGCAAAGCACAGGCTACCATAGACTGGATAGGTGCAAGGCTACATTCTGTCAGCGTGAATCACCTTTATATTATTATTTAGGCTTATTAGGAAGTATTCAGTTGTGGAAGAAGTACTGAAGTTTAGTACTTAAGTAAAAGTACAAGTACCCAGGAAAAGGAAAGTAAAAGTAGAAGTACTACATTAACAATCCTACTTAAGTAAAAAGTACTCACTTTTAAATGTACTTTAAAAGTAAAAGTACTCACGCAATGGGTTGTCTCTCAATGTCTAGGCTGTGCCATTTTGATAAAGAAATAGCGACTGGTAATAAATGCCTTTACAGATGTCACTACTAGTAATAATTATTAGAGCTGGGTTTCGATTCAAATTTCAAGAATCTTGGGATTTTAAGTTTCAGAATCTATTTTTTTCCGATTTTCTCAGATTCCATCCGATTCGATCCAATTTCGATCTGATTTCCGATTCGATTCGATCCGGAGGTATGGAATCAGATCAATGCCATGAATATTTTGTAATCTGTAATATAGATTTTGTATATGTAACATAGATTTAGTATCTGTGAAACCATCTACACTTTCAAAACCTATCTTCACTTTCAAAATGTATTTACAGATACAGATTTCAAATACGAAATGTATCTACACTTTCAAAAACTATCTACACTTTCAAAAACTATTTACACTTTCAAAAACTATCTTCACTTTCAAAATCTATTTGCAGATACGGATTTCAGTTACGCATTACGGATAGGGATACGGATTTCTGTTACGAATTACAAAATCTTTTTGGCAATGTCTTTACTGCCTTTCTAAAGAGCCAATCAGAGCTTTTGGCAGATTTTCTAAAGCGCCAATCAACACATTGTATCCTCTACTGACTAGCCAATCAGCGCTAGCTTGCTGGCAACTGCTGCTGGCCCGCTCATTATTCAACAGTGACGTGCAGTCAGGGTAGGCAAGGCAGGCACTGCCTACCCTGACAAAATTCAAACGTAAAAATGTTTATTAAATCATTTTATTTAATAAACTTGTATTTGTATTTGTACCGAGTATTCTTGTGATTTATATATGCAATACATACGTTATTCCAATTGTTTAGACGTTACGATGACAATTGTATCAGTTACGCATAAACAAATACAAAAAACCGGCAGAATAAGCAGTGCCTTTACTGTCCATTCGTTGTGAACGGCAAAGAAAAAGAAATGTCGCGCATGCGCACTTCGATTCTGTATTCTTTAATATGTACGTCGAAAGGCACAACTCTACTGTGCCTTTGCACGTAAATATGTTATGCCAGTAATCATCTACGTTACGTATCAAACATGGACCAATTAAAATCGAGATATTACTGGATGCGCAGCTGACGTCATTACACAAGCTAAGCGTAATCCCCGCAAAAATCAAAGTAAAAATGACAACAGCGGTATCTACCGATACTGTGGAACTTAGACATTTCTCTAAACTCGACTTTAATAGAAAAAAGCAGTAACTAGCAATAGGGAGGCCTATTCCAACACTAAATGAACTTCTGCAGAAAAAGGGACCAAAAATTGTCGTTTCAAACGGACTGGTTTGACAAAAAAGATTGGCATTGTGGCTGTGCTAGTCAGGTGAGTTAGAAACTATTTTGAGCTTAATTTTGAAATGAGTGTGGGGTTGAATTAATGCCGACTGCAAGCCATTTGCTTTCATATTCAATTGAGCAGTGTGTGTTCTCACTGCTGCTGACTGACATACATAATTGGCCGCTGTGCAGATAGATGGTTGCATTCTGATGATGGACATTAACTGGTGTGTGCGTGCGTGTGCGATACTGAGAGTAGTAGGCCACAGGATATGTTATCGTGATTGGATTTTTTTTAATATATCGATCGACCGTGCCCGTGCCGCACTTGTACCTACTGTCCTGACGTAGCCTATTAGCCTAAACAATAAATAAGGTAATCTGGCTTTCATAACTCAGTGCCTACCCTCGTACTGACTTCACCGCACGTCACTGTTATTCAATAGTTATAACCTAAAACTGCCACCGCTCTGCCTAGGGAGAGATCTGAGGTCTCCCCCGCACGGTTTGAATACAATTCGGTGTACGAACACCGTGGGGGAAGTTAAACAAGCATGCCTTATGTCTGGCCCAAAGGGCTGATGAACACCTGTACTATTTAGTTAATCTTAGGCTCTGGCGATTCAGAGATCGCTTGGCTGCAGAACGCATTGTAACTAAGAAATTGGTCTCATATATCTCTTCCACTAAGACGCTAGAAAACTCGCTTCCACACAAAATACACAATAAAACGTTTTCAAGGACTTCAGAAAAGGGTTACAAATAGCCTACCCCAAAGTGCCATGAAAAGAAACGAAAATGACATTACAAGGTGGTTTTGAAATCAGGCTGGTCATTATCCAGCTGTTGAGGATGCATATGCACTTAACGGTATACCCCCACCATCACTTTGCATGTGTCTGGAGAACAAGACAATAGCAGTCTGTCTGCTAAATGTTCTCATCGTGATAATTGGTCATATGAATACTGTTCATTGTTAACTTAATTAAATGTGAATAGGAGATCAGTCACGAAAATGCTAACGTTAGCTTTCGTTAGCTACCAAAGCAGATCCTAATATCTTCCATACAACGACAAGGATCTTTGAAACAGGTGTAACGAAGTGTGGAGAGAAAACCACTGACTATGATTGTGCGTTTTACAATGACTTTATTAACAACTCCAAATATAGGACTTCTTACTTGTGCCATTTCTCGGTCTCTGATCCATGACTGCTGCATACTCCGTTTCACTCAACTTTCCCAGTTACCAGCAAGCTAGCGCCGCTGATTGGCTAGTCAGTACAGGATACAATGTGTTGATTGGCGCTTTAGAAAATCTGCCAAAAGCGCTGATTGGCTCGTTAGAAAGGAAATAAAGACAGTGCCAAAAAGATTTTGTAATTCGTAACAGAAATCCGTAACTCGTACTTGAAATCCGTATCCGTCTCCGTATCCGTAATGCGTAACTGAAATCCGTAACTGAAATCCATATCTGCAGATAGATTTTGAAAGTGAAGATAGTTTTTGAAAGTGTAGATACATTTCGTATTTGAAATCCGTATCTGTAAATAGATTTTGAAAGTGAAGATAGTTTTTGAAAGTGTAGATACATTTCGTATTTTAAATCCGTCTCTGTAGATAGGTTTTGAAAGTGTAGATGGTTTCACAGATACAAAATCTATATTACAGATTACAAAATATTTATGGCATTGATCTGATTCCATACGGGGGTTAATGTTATTAAAAATGAAAAATGTATTTGAACCGTTTCCTTCACTTCATGACTGTGTAGAGAAGCAACATATTAAAACTAGTATTATATCAATATTAAACAGCAAATCTTACAAGTATTGGTAGTTACTGATGGCTGGAAGACTGATGAAAAGGTTAAGGGTCAATCTACCTTCAAGAAAGATAATTCAGGACAATAAATGGAGGACATCATTGAGGTGACTATATCTGCAACAGTGGATTCCTACTGGGACACTAACCAGTGCATTATTATTATGCTTAAAAAAAAAAAAAAAACGATATTTGGACGTACGAATCGATAATCGGTAATTAATATGCGAATCGATTAAAAATCGGAAAATCGAAAATCAACACAGCTCTAATAATTATAAGCAACAACATTTGTTAATTGGAAAGGTTGGTTACTTATTGGGCATATTGTCTGTAATACTGTTCACACTCTATCTTACAATTCTGCAGATGACAAGTTATCTACCAGGGATTATTTGCAAAGTTAATACCATTAAGCCAAACCAATAAAGACAGAATTTTATATCTTTTATTTAATTGTAAACGTGTAAAAAATAGAAATATGAAAAACAAATGGAGTTGTTAAACTGGTCAATGCAGAGTTTTATGCTCTATTGATTGCAGAAAAGGGGAAAAAAACATACCGAGTAACCCAAAACTAGGCATTAAGTTTGCATGCCAGGCAATAACCAGTCAATAAAAAAGGCAATATTCACGTTAGCTTGACATTGCTAAACTACCTGCTTTATCTTACCACTACGTTAAATAAATAATCAAGGTACAATCGTGTTATTTTTATGCTATTGCTGTATGTCAACATGTATTTTGCTAGATAACAGTATAAAATCATGTCAGTAACCGCATACGACATGCAAAAGTCATAGACATTAACTTAGCATAGCAAGAACGCATAACTCGACCTGTTTCTCCAAATTTGAAGGTGAATTTTTGAAGCCTAGCAACCTTTTTTGAGGTAGACAGGAAAAGCACTGAAACCTCCACGAGTTATTCTTGGGGCCTCTGAACTTGAACATGTCCTCAGATGAGGTGGACTCTGAATCCATGCTGAAAAGTTGTTTGTCAGTCAGGCTGTTTGTCGAATGTTTAAGCAAGTAGTGCTGCTGCCAAATACACACTCTGCTGTCATTGGAGCTGATAGAGCCACCTGATTGGCTGAAACGTCCTAAAGCAACGCAATCCATATTTTTGTGTAGGCAACATTTTGGCGAAAATGTGTTCATAAATTGTAGCGAATAACGACACATACAGTGCCACTTGAAAGTATGTGTGAACTCTTTGATCACTTACGAGTTTTCTGTTGTTTTACCATGATTTTTAATTTTTTTCATCACCAATTTTCCATAGATGAAATGTCAGGTTTATGTTTATCATTTGCATTTACTTGTTTGGAGGGAATTGTTTGAGTAGCCAAAAAACTACATGAAACATGGAATTAGTCAATTTCAAAAGTAAGTGAACCCCCAGCTGAATTGGTTAAGTCAAGCAGGTAACAGATTCGGTGCAACTTATTTGGGTGCTTAATTAGTCTCGTTTCCTCTCGGCATTGTTGATCTGTGTGGGTATACCTTGGCACTACAGTAGTTTAATTGGTTTCCTCTCTGTTTTAATCTGTGTTGCCCAAACCTTTCCCTAAGGATGCCTCAGTTGATCGGTTTGCTTAATTGACTAATTAAGCACCCAAATAAGTTTCACCGAATCTGTTACCTGCTTGACTTTACCAATTCAGATGGGGGTTCACTTACTTTTGAAATGGACTAATTCCATGTTTCAAAAAAATGTTTAAACCTGACATTTCATCTATGGAAAATTGGTGATGAAAAAAATAAAAAATCATGGTAAAACAACAGAAAACTCTTAAGTGCTCAAGGGATTCACATACTTTCAAGTGGCACTGTATTGTAGAAATGTAGTGGAGTAAAAGTATAGATTATAGCTGCAAAATGTAACAAAGTAAAAGTAAAAAGTATGCACTATTGTTTTTACTTAAGTAAAGTACGGATACGTAAAAATGTAACGAAGTAAAAATACTCCGTTACATTCCACCACTGGAAGTATTACGTTTCAGGAAAATAACGTATTATATGGTTTGTATGTTTCACTTCTGAAAGCTAAAAAAAAAAAATGCCAATTGGAAATTTGGATAGGCACTGTTTTAAAATAAACACGTTCTGCAGACATGATTGTTTTTCCTCCCTGTTCATAAGCAAACTCAAAAAACCTAACACCTGGTCTTCTTACAGGACTTTCCTGTTTTGTCATTACAGGTGCGTTGTCCAAACTAATACAGAATAACTCAGCACTGATTTCTGCTTTTTGGTTTTCCACAGCGTGGTTATTGTCTTTGAGGTTCACTTGTTCACCAGACATTCCCTCAGCTTTCCCAAATGTCCAGATCAACCACACTGCCAAGAAGAGTTGGCAGGGGAAATCAACACAACCCAAGAATCTCCTTAGCACACTAATCCTGTTTCTGAGAAGTCACACGTGCCCGTGAGCTTTCCTCTTTGGAGTACACACCCACACCCACACCATTTGAGTACCCTAGCAGCCACTGTGGGAGTTGTCTGCCTCTTAGGTGGCCTCATTGGCTGCTGTGGAAAAGCCAAACTAAATCAGCTGGGCCCTGGTGTAATCAGCATCCCTCCACATGTGTGCACACTGTGTTTGTGTGTGTGCGCATGTGTGTGTGCACATATGTGTTTGTGTGTGTGTGTGTGTGTGCATCTGTGTGCGTGTGCACACATGTATTTGTGTGTGTGTGTGTGTGTGTGCATGCGTGTGTGTGCATTGCACACATGTGTTTGCGCGCGTGTGTATGTGGGTGCGTAAGGACAAAGTGTGAATGAGAGCGTGCAGACGCACACATGCAGTAGTAGCTGACACTCTCACGCAACATGGACAAAACACTTACTTAGTCTGGGCACTTTTAGAGGAAAAAGAGATCACATGCCGGTTCCACAGCTGAAACTAGCAACAGGGCAGGGCATGAACACACGGATGCTTCCTGTGTTAAAAACCTTACAGGCGATGATGACAATCACAGGAAAACTCAAGTTTGAATCCCATCCCAGAGGCAGAAGGCTGGGAAAGACAGTGAGTGAGTGAGACTACGAGGCATTGCTTTGAAAGAGAACGTATGTGAAATCATATCCGTGTGTGTGTGTGTGTGTGTGTGTGTGTGTGTGTGTACTCTGGAGGGACGAGAGTGAGCACGTGTGTTCAGTGGGGTACTCAATGGGCACACTGGTCTCCATTTGTGACCCGCTCTGGCGAAATGAGTCGCAAGTCGCAACATTCTATTTTGAGATATGGCCGCTTACAGTAAGAAACATTGAAAATATATTATATGATAGAAAATATACTTATATGAAAGAAAATGTCTTCAAAATTAATCTCCCAAAGTTTCATCGTCACAGTAATTGCGAAAATGCACTTAAATGGCTGTTTAGGTTGACTTGCAACTCTTAATCTTACAAAGAATGTCTCAAATAACGCTGTTTTACCAGCCGGCGGAACCAAGGATTTCGCACAAGGATTTCCTGATGATGGAAGGTTATTGCTGTGATATTAATCCTGTAAGGCCTGTATACTTTTAAACTTTCTTTATCATAGTCTGATGGCTTCCAGGCCAGGTGGGTTCAATCTTAAATCAGGATAATGCAGTGGGATTTGGCAATGTTAATAGTTGCATTTGGCACATAAACTCTATTAAGATGTTGATAAACTGTGTTTACTTGCGTTTAGCTACCACTACATCCTTGCTTATTACTGAGCATTTGTGTGCTGAAATTATGTAAATAAGCCTACGCTGCAAATAAGCCTATGCTGAAAAAACATAATAAGTAGATTACAAGAGCATTAAAAAAACTGAGATGTTGAAAACAGTGCATTGATACAGAAATTAAGCAATCCTTTCTCTACTTTGTTTTATCAGAACATCGTGTGGTGAGTCTTGTGACCTTTCGACGCCTGTGGAAGACCCTTGTGCCCTACATTGTGCGTACAAAGCCAATGACTGACTTGTGTTGGCAATGCCAAAAGAACAACTCCATCATTTACAAGTCCGCTAACCTGACTGAGGCAGAGAAATCCAGTCGCTGCAGAAAACAGGAGGATCACCTCGTGAAAGTCACCCTAGAACGTTCACTCTATCAAGTGATGGTCCAGAAAGCCAGGGATACTGTGAAAAACAATGCCATTCATGAACTCTGCCCATGTGATCCATGCTCCCAAGACATCACGATGCATTATTCCTTCGATTATGCACAGCAGGTGCATTATCCCTCTGACTCTCTTCAGCCTGGTCCCATGTATTTTCTGGCACCCCGCAAGTGTGGCTTGTTTGGCATCAACTGTGAGGCCATTCCCAGACAAGTGAATTACCTTATTGATGAATGTGTTTGCATCACAAAAGGAGCGAATGCTGTGGTGTCTTTCCTTGAGCACTTTTTCAAGCATTATGGCATGGGTGAAAGAGATGTGGAGCTGCATTGTGACAACTGTACTGGACAAAACAAGAACAACACTGTGCTGCAATACCTGCTGTGGAGAGTGCTTCATGGTTTGCATGAAACAATTACATTACATTTTCTCATAACAGGACATACAAAGTTTGCACCAGATTGGGCATTCGGGCTAGTCAAACAAATCTATCGCAGGAAGATGGTTTCCTGTCTGAATGACATTGTAGATGTTGTTAAAAGTAGTACACAGACTGGAGTCAACATCGCACAACTTGTCGGGGCAGAAGACGGGAAAGTCTTTGTGAATCAGCGTGACTGGCAGTCATTCCTCAAGCCATTCTTCCGACCTCTCCCTGGTATAACCAAACACCAGCATCACAGGTATGTAGATTACATCAATAACGTGTTGATTTCATATAGGTAATTGTTAAAGTGTGTGTGTGTGTGTTTGTAGGGATGGATGATTTACTCATTTTTTTCTCAATCTTCTGTATTTTCAGAATGACCAAAGACTATCCTGGGTGGGTGTTCTACAAGGAATTTGCCAATTCTGAGGAACGTGGAATATGCCTGCTCAAAGAGGATGCACCACCAATGCAGAGGCCCCCTGCTGTCAAGCCTCCTGGTTTGGATTTGAAACGTCAGGACTATCTTTACCAACACATTCGTGAGTTTTGCACCGACAATACAAGGGACATTACATGCCCAAAACCAGCTGGGAAGGTGAGCTGTTCCACTGAGAAAGAAGCTAAGAAACGTAGAGTTGAAATATGATTCCAACTATGTTTCTCTGTGTTTATGCCACACACACACTCTCTCACTAACTCACTGACTCTCTCTCAGTCTTCCTCTCTCTCTCCCTCTCTCTCTCTATGTAGATACATGTATATAGTCAATGTCTCTGCCACACACACACACACACACACACACACACACACACACACTGACATTTTGCCACTCTCTCAAAGGCTTTAAAGCAAAAATGTAGTATGTCTGTTTTGACTCTCTCTCAGTCTCCCTCTCTCTCTCTCTATGTAGATACATGTATATAATAGTCAGTCAATGTCTCTCTGCCACACACACACACACACACACACACACACACAGACATTTTGCCACTGTCTCAAAGGCTTTAAAGCGAAAATATTGTATGTCTGTACAATATTTGGAGGTATTCATCAATGTTCCTGTTACACATCCAGACTGAGGGCACACTATTGTACATAAAATGTATGTATGTTTGTATGTGACATTTGATCTACTTATGTTTTTATAGTCCTTTTTAATATATATATATCTGTTCTTTCTTTTGTTGTTTTGGACATGAGTGTCAAATCAGCTGAATTGAATTGTATTGAATTTAAATGAATTGAATCTCTGTAAAACGCGCCTTAAATTATTATTGAATTATTTGATAAATATTGAATAATATGTCATAAATATTTTGAAATAATTGATGTTTCAGTCCAATTTAATAGCTTTTTCTAAGAATCTAAATGCCTTAAGTAAAATCATGTTGTAAAAACACTGGGTGCAGCTCTGGATGCCAAGGATTACTGAAGAGGTCATCAAAAAACGGACGGAAAACTAAAATGCGATTATCTCGGGTTTTCAGTTGGAAAAAGGTGCTGCCGCACCATCATTCAAATGAATGTAACTTCACAACCATTTAAGATAGGACTTTGACCAATACATAATATTTTCCCATCTTTCCAAAGATACCAATATCTTAATTTTGAGTTCTTGGTCACTGTGACTCATTTTGCTGGATCAGGTCACATTTGTTAAACCCTCTTCAGCACTGACCCCAACACCACACCCTGCAGTCGGTGACAGGAAGGAACCTCACAGTGGGCTGGAGCCCCTCTAACACGGACTAAAACTGCCATCTGCACAACTGGGGAAATAATTGGGTTTAAACTCCAAAGCATAAAGAAGGGAAACAGAAGGTCATTTTTAGTGCAACCAATGTTATTCTTTCAACCGAAATCCAGTTCTTTCTTCAACACCATTCCAAACAACGTAGCCTCATTCATCTTTTGGAAAAGAGCCGCTGCTTTAGTGGTGTGTCTGCAGACAAGCAGCAGGAGTAACGCGCCCAGACCCAGGCTTGCCAATGAGCATATGGTGAAACTATGTCTAGGACTGCAGACACAGAGGCCAAGTAGAGTGTTGTAATGAGAGTGTTTCAGCATGCTAAGTAACTGTGAGTTTCCACACTCCATCTGTGAGCCAGAGAGCTGCTCCACCTGCCAGGCTTCATTTAACAATATTAAATGTTCAGACATAGGCTATGTTCCACTGGCAGTGTGTCCTGCTTTATGAAGAAGCCCAGAACTTTTGGCAGGACCCTTTTTAATGCACCCTGTGAAGATCTCACTGGTTTACTTCTTAATGGTATAATAATGGTATAATCTTAAATGGGGGGAAATACACTATCTACCCTGGTCCTAATAAAACTGTTTAAAGAAGGGGGGGGCTGAAAATATTTTATCCAACTTGAAAAGCATGAAATAGGAGTGGGCTATCCATTTTCAGCCACATGTGGACAATAACCCTTTTACAGTTCATTATTTCAATGTCAAACCCCTCAGAGAGGGAGAGACAGAGAAAGAATCACAACGTCTATGCTTCTAATAATGTTGCACAAAACTGGGCAAATAATCTGTTTCTAGTCAGGCCTTCAATCTGCTGACCATTCCACATTCCACCATGAAGCAATCCCTACAAAGAAGGAAGCCCTTTCCAGAGGAAAAACCCTCGCGCCTTCCCGACTGCTCCAGATGGCTTTGTGTTGGGTTTGTTTTTAGTGTGCCCCACCAGATTCTATATCAAAGCTGAGAGCACTGCACATGAAAATAGTTAAAAACAAAGAGAGGCACCAGGGGTAACGGAGAAGGCTGAAAGAGGGCCACAAAATGCACACTGGAAAACAGCTCTACTTGTTGCCTGGCATATACCCGAGTAGGGTTGGGTACCGAGAACCGGGACTATACAACCGGTACCTACCCGGACCGAAATGTCACACAGATTTCGGTGCTTCCTTTCGGTGCTTCCTTTCGGTGCCTGAGCCGATTTAAATGTATAACAGCAACAAATCATGCAGCTAAATGAACAAAACTTACGTAAAATGTTGTCTTATAAACAGGAATTATTTCAGGCTGCAACATGAAACACAGAGGCTGGTTCCAAAACAGTAGAAAACTAGCGATAGCTAACTAGCAGTAACGTGAGTGGCGTATGTTTGTATGAGTATGATCTGTATGAATCCTTTTTAATTTGTTGCCAGTTATATTTTGTGGGTCACATTTAAAACTGCCCCATCTCCCAATGTTAACTTTGTCCTGTGGCACTCACGCTCATTGGTGTTTTCATAGCAACAGCCTTATGACAGTGAAGCAGGCAGCATTTAACAGCGCAAGCACAAACAGAGCTTGCCATCAACCTTTTAACAGAGAAAATAGCGAAAGGTAAACGGTCAAAAGTGTGGCTGTATTTCGCACAAAAAGATTCAAACACCGCGACGTGCAGCAAATGCAACAAAACAATTGTGTGTAAAGAGGGGAGAGAAAGCAAGAGTCCTGGGCAGATCTGCAACCGCAAACTAAAACGCTAGGTCCCGGTTGTAGCCTATAGCAACCAATGACATAGTCTCTTAAAGGGGCAGTACACTTTCAAGCACTCGGTGTGTTCAAGTAACAAGATTAACTATAAACAAGATAGAAAAGAAAGCTGGGTATAAACAAATCAGAAAGTTGTGAAATTTCATTCAATAAATGCAAACTAAATAATACATGTTTGACTCCAAAGGCAAATATGCTCATAAGTTTGAGAGTGTGTGTGTGTGTGTGTTTTGTATTTATTTAAGCATACTATAAACTGTTGTTAACAGTTAATATAATATTCATAGTTTGAAGCTGTAGTTTGAAGCCAAGTGTTTTGTATGTATTTATATTCATAGTATACTTTAAACAGTTAATATATTGTTCAATTTGAAGAAAAAAATTGGCCTTGGCAATAAAAAAAAGCATTTCTTTAATGTCGTCAATCCTCGTTTTGTGCTTTTTTTTTTAAAGTATCGGTTCAGGCACCGGTATCGTTTTAAAAGTATCAACTTCAAGGGATTTCAATGTTTATTTCCTCACTCAAAAGGCAAGTCATCATGTAAATGGCCATCTTAAAGACATCCACTGACGTGAGCAGAATACAGCCGCGGAAAAAATTAAGAGACCACTTCAAAATTATCAGTTTCTCTGGTTTTACTATTTATTGGTATGTGTTAAAGTAGAATGTACATTTTTGTTTTATTCTATAACCTACTGGCAACATTCCTACCAAATTTCAAATAAAAATATTGTCATTTAGATCATTTATTTGCAGAAAAATGACAATTGGTCAAAATAGCAAAAAAGATGCAGTGTCTTCAGATCTCGAATAATGCAAAGAAAACAAGCTCATATTCATTTTTAAACTACACAATACTAATGCTTTAACTTAGGAAGAGTTCAGAAATCAATATTTGGTGGAATAACCTTGATTTAAAATCACAACTTTCATGTGTCTTGGCATGCTCTCCACCAGTCTTTCACATTGCCGTTGGGTGACTTTATGCTACTCCTGGCGCAAGAATTCAAGCAGCTCGGCTTCTTTTCATGGCTTGTGACCATCCATCTTCCTCTTGATCACATTTCAGAAAACCAAAGCGGACTGGAGGTCATCTTCTAAGTTCATCTTCTCTGAGTCCAATTTTCAGCTTTGCCCAACACATGGTCGTCTGATGGTTAGACGGAGACCTGGAGAGGCCTACAAGCCACAGAGTCTTGCACCTACTGAGAAATTGGACTCATCAGAGAAGACGAACTTAGAAGACCCTCCAGTCCGCTTTGGTTCAATCCTTATGGTCTTTTACAAACCTCAGCCAGGCAAAGTACAACGTTGTCCCGGAAGAAAAACTTGCTTCCTTTTGCTCTGACAATGTTCCCCATCTCTGAGAAGTGTTTTTTCCAGCAGGGCAATGCTCCATGCCACACAGCCAGAACAGTAAAGGTGTGGATGGAGTACCACCAGATCAGGACCCTGTCATGGCCAGCCCAATTTCGAGACCTGAATCCCATAAAAAACCTCTGAAATGTGATCAAGAGGAAGATGGATGGTCACAAGCCATGAAAAGAAGCCGAGCTGCTTGAATTCTTGCGCCAGGAGTAGCATAAAGTCACCCAACGGCAATGTGAAAGACTGGTGGAGAGCATGCCAAGACACATGAAAGTTGTGATTTTAAATCAAGGTTATTCCACCAAATATTGATTTCTGAACTCTTCCTAAGTTAAAGCATTAGTATTGTGTAGTTTAAAAATGAATATGAGCTTGTTTTCTTTGCATTATTCGAGATCTGAAGACACTGCATCTTTTTTGCTATTTTGACCAATTGTCATTTTTCTGCAAATAAATGATCTAAATGACAATATTTTTATTTGAAATTTGGTAGGAATGTTGCCAGTAGGTTATAGAATAAAACAAAAATGTACATTTTACTTTAACACATACCAATAAATAGTAAAACCAGAGAAACTGATAATTTTGAAGTGGTCTCTTAATTTTTTCCGCGGCTAGTATGTACAGCATTCATCAGCAGCGGCAAACAAACTGTGGCAGATGTGTGGGACACAGGTCCGGCCTAAACCCTATACAGCATCAGATCAGGTTCTGATACCTACAGCACTTCAGAGCCTTTTGTGATATTTCTCAGATAGAGGCCTTCAAGTAGTACCGCACTAATTGAGAAAGGACACATCACGCACAATCACACTGGGACAACTAATGCTAAAGGACATTCAAAACAAGATAATTTCCTCGTACTTGCATGCACAGCCATTCATATTTAAGGCCAATCAGTAAAAAAAAAGAGAGAAAAGTCCACTGCACTGAACCAGGGAAACAGGGTCAGTCTCTGAACAGTGTTTCTCCAGCACATACAAGAGCACATGGCAGCCACTCGCATCACACGGCCCTTTGCCTATAGCCTAAGGTGGGGTCGGCCATAGTGACAGAGCTCTCAGACATTCTCGTCTCCATGGTAGTGGCTCGATTCTGCCATTACAATAACACTGAATGACTTACTTGAAATCCCCCGCAATAAATCAATATCAATAAAAAAGAGAACAATTTGATAAGCAAGCCACAGTTGAATCTATACCATAGCTTTATGTTTTTAAGAGTAAAAACAAATTCACACAAAAGGCAAAAATACATTTAAAAAATCCCTCACTCACTTACAGGCAAGAAAAGGCAGAAAGCCAAAAATATCTAACAGCCAGGAATCCTTCCAGATATTGAGAGAAAAATAGAGGCAGTGAAAAATAGATTTGATGAATTTGGGTATAATGTTTTGTATTCTTTAAATAAAAATCAATGGCTCTGTAACCCAAGAGTTTAACCAGGGTTAAACCGTCATTAGTGAAACCGTCAGGATGTCACACAAACATGAGAGCAAAAGGACTACTTGGTTCATTTGTCAAATTCCAGTGACCGTAAAAGTATGACTTCTAAAATGCTTGTTTACCACCTACATCACACTAGAACTAAAAGAACACACCAACCAACATTATATACTCTACGTCTTCAAGTCATTTTGAATTGAATTGCATAATAAGCTACAGCACTCCAACCTGAGCTTAGTACCTTTACGTGAAAAGAAATGAAAGATTTAAGCTTTAACACTTTTCAGTAGCTCTATATCAACAGTTTTTACTTAAAATCACTACTGGATTAAAAGAATGGCAACATCATACTGAACCTTCAATTGTAAAGCTGCCATAACCTTACAAAAAGAAACTGCTACCTGCAATAATATAATTTTTATCTGGATTTATTTGGTTATTTTACACAAATAATGTTTCCTTCCAACTTCTCTTTCTCCACTACTCAAATGCTTCAATGTGTGTCAATATGTCTTTATTGAATGGCCATAGCTTCACAGACTAAATCATCTGTGGAAATGCTGCTGCACCACTGCTAAACTGTCTGCGCAAAAGAGCATTTATGATATTAAATGATTTGTTTTCTATCACCGCAATCAAATCAATTCCAGACATACCATGTCCCATGCGTTTGAAAAGAGAACTGCAATCATTGCGCAGCCTATGTAAAATTATAACACTTGGCATCACCCTCACTCACAATTGGCATTTAGCCATTTGCCCATTCTTCCCCATCTGCCATTTTGTGAACTCAAGGTCATCCAAATAAAGGCAACAGAAGGGCTTGAAAGAATAACAGACAGGCTTCTGCTCACCTCCCTCTTAGCCTTACATGTTTACAAAAACCTCTGGTTGGAAATGGCTCCGTTCAACCCCAGAACTTCAGCAGGGACTATAACCCCTATTGTTTGACCCCTCACATTAAGGATTTCCTCTACCCCTTTTGCAACCCACTCCCATTCCCTAAACCAACCAACAGAGACTATGAAGCCTATTCTCCCTGCAGCAACATGAACAAGGCCTCAAGCCTCCACCCCAGCAGCATTCCTGTGTTTACCCAACACAACAGCTCTGGGCAAGTTGCTAGTCTTTCATATCCATTTGCTCTGAGCCACTAAACCATAATAAGAGAGTACACAGCAACAATGACGGGATACACAGAGAATTGCCAGGTCCTTCAGTCGAGGTCACTTACATAATAGCTACAAAGTGCAGTGCTCACTAGGCTCTTTTACAGCTTCCGAGAGAGAGACAAACAGACTATGGTGGTGATTTCTTGGAGAATAGAAACACTGCTAACAGACAACCCTTGAAGACAGAAAGATTCCCCTGCTTCCAGCTCTCCTCCAGGAGGACTGCTGAGGGCTGATGTCATAGCATTCCGTCTGAACGGGAGGCTTCCTGTGTTAGCTATACTGGGGCCTCTCTCTACACCCCCACCCCCTCTACGCCTGCCTGTGTGTGTGTGTGTGTGTGTGTGTGTGTGTGTGTGTGTGAGTGAGAGAGTGAGAGAGAGAGAGAGAAAAAAAGAAAGACAGACAGAATCATTCTGGATCATCCAAATAAGGTCCAGAGGAAGACACCCACCTATGCCCTGACAATGAATGCTATGAGCATGAAGTGAAGTATGCAACACTATGAAACACCAGGGGTTTGTGGATACAATTTGGAAGGCATGCAAAGACTCATAGTGTAGGCCTTTTTTAAAAGTGGAAAAAGGGGATGATTGAATCTTATTTTATGTAGTGGAAAGAATGGGGAAGTGAGCAGAGTGTCTGAAACTGCCTCTTGTCTCATAACTGATGAATGGCCAAGGGCTGGTGTATTTCTGTCACAAGCAGTTGTTGCCCTAGAGCCTAGTGGACTCTCTCGGCGCCCGCCCCCACGTGGGGGTCCTGAAATGAGGGCTTGTCAACATTGAAAGCGATTCTCCAGCATCACCCTCACTACGATAACATGCACTGCATTCCAGCAAGGACTCCTCCCCACGGATCACATGACCTACTGTTGAACACACAAACACATTCCAACAAACAAATAGAAGAACTTCCAACCAGAGGTAAACACCACTCACTGTGTGTGAAGCAGTAAAAGAGGAAAGCAGTACCTTCAAACAAAACAAGCTCAAAAACAGCAGGACCTCCAAATAATGATACTACTGCGGTCAAGAAACCGACTGACCCAACTACTTAACACTGAATAAATTGTTGCCATGGCATTTAAAAAAAAAGGGGGTATTCTCATCAAGTAGTAGCAACACTGAAGTTACCCTGGCGTACAAGAGGACTTCAAACAGCCTTCAATCGGTCAACCTTTGGGACCCTTCAACACTGCCATCCTATTGCCCACCCTGTCAAATATGCCTTGGAGTTGTAGGATTAGTGTGAGACCCAACAATGGAACATACATTTATGGTACAAATGCCTGGAAAATCCTTTTCATCCAACACTACCGCATCGATGGCTTACAAATCTCTGAGACACTCTACAAGACACTCCCATCTCTCCAGCAAATGAGCTTGGGGGCTTGACCAATCACAGCTGCTCTGGGAGGGGGGTGTGAGGAACATGTGGTGTAACAGTGACACTCCTCCAGCACGGGGGTTGCAGCACTTAAAATCATTCAAGGAGACCAAACCAGTCAACAGATTACTGAGAGAGTAGTTCTCACATATCACTCCGTGGCTTGAAGAGCCGTATAAACAAAGTGTAAACGGCATGTTTTGAAGCAGCCTTTGAAGACAGCTTGTCAATATGCAGACTCTATCTCAGTGTGTCTGCTCTCTCCTCACATGCCCATGTAGACACTCACTGAGGCTGCGCATTCAGGGGGGAAAAACACTTCATGTTTCTGCAGTTATGAAGTAATTTGCAAATTAAGATAACCTGCAATAACAGGGAGGTCTACGAAGACATTCAAATAATGCAGGCTTTCCCAAGAATCCAAGCCAGTACAGCTGAAAATGTGGATGCCAAACCTTCAAAATGACAACTCTGTAAAATGTATGATGACAACCCATATGAGCATCCAAATGGTTATCAAACACGAATTGTATGGACCAATTTTGCAAAAGCAATTTTGTACCCAAATTCAATAATGAAATACATTAACAGACTAGCTCAAAATTAAATATATTAGTTGATGTTTTAAAATAGCGTGGAAGACTCAAATTTGAAACTTGTTGGCAAAGCAGTTTAGGGTGTGTCACATGGTCAAATACAATATACCAATTGCCGTGATACAAACTTGACTTACACAAGACAATTAAATGAGAACTCACCGCGTTATCATGCTGTTGACAGAAATCCATTCGCTCCTGAAAGACGGGCAGAAACGAGTAGGTCGAATGGAACGACTGGGAGAGGCTCACCGGAGTGTTGGCGTTGTTGGTCCGGCCTCCGATGTGCAAGCTCTCCAGTAACCTTTCAATAAAATGGTCTTTGGTTAAACGGACACGCTGGTGCGCCCGGACACAGTTGTCACAGAGGTACTCTTGGCAGTCCAAGCAATGTGAGGTAGCGGGATTGCCCTCATCGCAGGAACTGCACTGAGGTTCGGTGAGGTGATGTGGTCGAAGAAGGCTGCTATGTGTGTTGCCTCTGCAGCTAGTCTTGTTGAGCTCCTCGGACGCAACTACAACATCAAGCAAGTTGTTGAAGAGAAAATTTGAGGATGGCAAGGCGTCTACCCCTGATTCAGACATGGATACCTTTTGGTCACAAGTCGGGCACCTAAGTTTCAGTGGGTCGCCCGGGTTCCGCTGGCCCTCTAAACATCGCCTACAGAATGCATGTAGACAGGGTAGTACGTGGAGCCTTCTAGAAGACGAGGTAGATGAACTTGAGGTCTGAGATGAAGACGATGAGGTAGAGGAGTTGGAGGAGATCGGAGCAGAAGACCCGCACAGCTCCTTGCACAGGGGGCATGTTTGCAGATCGGAGTCTGGGAATGAAGCCATTTGCGAGTAGGCCAAAATGTAACTTTGAAAAACTTAAATCGTGTGGCAGGTATGCATAGAATGCGTTTGCTCTAATATGGATTTTATATGTGGATTTTCTGGGGATTAAATGCTGACCAAGTGCATGCACTGGCGTTGTGCTCACTATACAAATTCGCTTGGCCGAAAAAAGAAATCTATCTGCACAGTAAAACCTGTGCTTGGGAAATAGGCAACCAATGCATATGAATTGGGAAGTATATATTAAATCGTATTCAAATCAATTATATGCAACTGTGTTTTTAAATGTTAGAATTAAGCAAACCTGTTTAATTATGCCAGGGTAATCTTAAAGTCGAGGACATCATGGAAATTCCCTCATACGTATTTTCGGTGCTCCGATCAACACAGTGCAGTTTAACGATTTACAAACAACCGGTGCTCATTTTTCGAGCCTTAGCCTATAATCCTCAGATGAGGAGCATTAACATTGTTGCGAAACATGAAATCCGCTGCGAGGTCCCTGCTCCGATCCTCCCCCACCGCCGCATGACGAAAGGGGCCACACGTTCGATGTGTTGTCAATTTCTTGCTTTTCCTTTAACACAAAGGTGTGTTTTCTCTCCACGTGCCAGTCTCTTGCCTTCTAGTCTACCATCTGGGCATTTCTGAGCGCAGTGCGTGTTAAAGGAACTGACGAAATCGCCTGGGAAGGAATGGAATATTTCAGCAAAGTACGTCCCATGTAGCTAGTTAGCTTGCTGGTTAGCGCTCATGAGATCCAGTTACAGATTTGGATGTGTCGCCTACTGAATCGAATATGTCTACTCCTCCTTCTCTTTACTCCGCTTCTACACTCTGTTCAATTGTAGCAACAATTATTCGTCCAACATACGAAAGGTTATAATTACTAACCCACCAGTTTCCGTTCGAAAATACACCGATAAAGTAATTTCCACTGGCTTCCCTCAAAAATCCAACGAGGTGTGCAGACTATCCGTCTTGCTGCTCCGGGCTATCCGACGGGAACATGTCGGTTGTGCCCTAAACGCAATCGCACATTGTGTTTGTTTAAAATCGCTTAACAGTGTGCAGTTCCCTGGTCGCAGGGACGCTAGTTGTCGAATCTGATCTGAAAATGCCTTCAATTCCGAAACGCTTGCGAACACTTCCGCTTGATCACACGGGGGGGGCAAGGCTTAAGCGGGGAGGGGGTTGGGCATCGACTGTTTTATTCTACCATGAACATAGTGCTAGTAGGTATAAGCCAAACATTTTCACAGACCTTATGAGAATTTGGTACCATTAAATATGTATGATCATAAAATATTTTTCATGATAATTGTACACATTGTACATTTCCAAATGATTTACCCTCATGATTATCTGACTCTTAGAAAACACGAAACAGAATACCATAGCCTAGCCTACAACACTGAAAGAATGATCAAACAACTTTTTTTTTAAAAACCTAATGAATTCTCATGAAGACACACTAGCCCATATCTCATTGTTCTTGCCAGAGCCTCTCCTCTAAAATCACAAGGTATCTATTCACTTCCACCAAGGCAATCATTGATACTAAACCTTTATTTTAACAACTGTCAGACTCCTCAAGGAGGTGTGTGGGTGTTGGTGATTGACGAAAGTGCATACAGTAGAGTGTTACTCTGTAAATAACCTGCAGTTCCATACAGACTTTTACTGGCTCTCAGGATGGGGCCCTGTCAAGGCTCCGAGGGGCAGGATGGAGCCCCCACTGTGGGCTGGGGCTCCAGATGTGAGCGGCCCAATAAAGCGATGCGACGCCAGGATCAGAGATGGAGCTGGGGGAGGCACCTTTTGACCCCCATTATCCCAGCCTGGCTTTAGGCGCAGCAGGGCCGGCCACTCCTGCTCACAGCCACTGGCCACTCCAAGGACATTCCATTGATCTCTTTGAGAAGTAAACACACACACACACACACACACACACACACACACACACACACTCACATGCAAACACAAACAAGCACAACAGAGTGAGGGGGTTGGGTCCAGCACAGGCTACAGAAGAAAAAAAGAGGAAGGGTCAGGTCACATGCTGGAAATGACCGTAGGTTACGTGGACAAAATGGCAGAGGTAATTGCAGTGTGGAGTTGCAGGGCAGTGATTGTTGCGTTAACTTAGACACCAGCGGTCCCTGAGAGAGCATCATGTCCAGTGGCCATCTGCTTGCTGAATGTAAATCTAAAGTCCACCCCACATTTATCTTCCCAAAGCTTTTCTCTTTATTTTTGCTAAAAACTGCATATGGCTATAATGAATTAATACACATAAAACAATACATATAATAAATATAAATAATACATATAAAATCTCCACGCATATCTACTGGTATACGGCAGTTCTGCTAATTTACAAAATCATCCCTTGTCCCTTGTCTGTTTTTTTCCCCTTCTTATCTGTCCACAACATTTAAATACCTAGCTGGCTAATATACACAATTCTTTATTAATGATTTATTTACAAGGAGTTTGAAACCCACATGGAGTCAAGCCATTACAATCTTAGTTAATGTTAGCGTACATAATGAAAGAAAGACCTCTGGCAAACATGGCTTAATAGGTAACCATGAGGATCAGGGGTGCATCATGGGAGAACAATGGCTGACTGGTGGGAGACTAGGGGACACCATAGACATGTATAGGTAGACGCCGCCTCCACTGCTTCAGCCCGTTGCCTCGGCGAAACGCGTCGCCGCCATATTGTTACAGGAGCTCTCTGACGCCAGAGGTCTGTCAAACGTGTCAAACAACCGCAAGTTGCCAGGAGCTGCGGTTTATCTGGATACAAATCACGATAACCTTTTATATTTCGCAACCAATTTCATGGAGTATTCAAGGGTTTATGCTCTACGTGAAGTGTGTGAAAAAGATTTGCCTCTACATTACTTTGAATCTCGCTAGTTAAATCGCCAGTCATTCATGTGCATGGGTCTATGATAAACACGCACCTTTCTTGCACAGCTCGTGCACTTTGAAAATACTGAGAAGCTCTATAAACTATCGAAATAGTGCTTCTTTAGTTACTACGTATTGACCATCATTAAGAGAAAGAGCATACATCAAATAGTGAAATACTGGCAGTCAGTGTGTTTTTCATAGTTTAAAGGCACCCAGTGCAACTTTATGTAAACATTCAATGAAAAATAAACATTCAATTTCTAGTCTTTTTTACACGTAGTAAGTTTCAATAACTCCATACCATTACATATCGACATTCAAGGAGCAAAGATGAGACGTCGTTGTGTGGTGAGAACTGATAGAAAATCGTAAACAACAACAATCGCCGGTGGGGAGAAGCCATTTTTCCATTGACTGGAAGCCTGCTTTATTTATTGTAGGTAACAAAAAATAAAGAAAATGGCGGCGATTGTTGTTGTTATCGATTTTCTATCAGTTCTCACCACACAACGACGTGTCATCTTTGCTGCTTGAATGTCGGTATGTAATGGTATGGAGTTATTGAAACTTACTACGTGTAAAAAAGACTAGAAATTGAATGTTTATTTTTAAGCCTCGAAAGTTGCACTGGGTACCTTTAATAGTTCCTTTTCAAGTATGTGCATTAAGAAATGAATGACTGTGCATTAAGAAATTAATGACTCAGTATAATGTGCAATGGAATAACATATATATGATATATATAATATGTGATACAATATATTATATAATATATTTTAAGTATAGGTATATATTCATATTCCACAAAATCAGGCTGCACCACATTGCAAAACTGAGCACGCTGCAATTACAGACTGGCAACGATACTTTTTAAAGGGTTCTAGCCTAGATCAAATTATTATATTATATCACATATTGTGTGAAATTCTATATTGTGTCAATTGCACTGCATAGATCTGAAAATGTTATGAGCATGATTGTATATGTCAAATTGTACAAATGTACAAATATATATATATATATATTATATAATATGAATATATACCTATACTTAAAATATATTACATTATATTATATTGTATCACATATTATATATATCATATGTTATTCCATTGCACATTATACTGAGTCATTATATTATATTGTATTATATATATGCTATGTTATTTATATTACAGTTCAACTATTGAGATGTGTATGTATATATTGAGATGTGTATATTTTTACTGCTATAGAAATATATAGCTTTTTTTGTAATGTTGATTTGTGAAATAAATGTGTATTGCCAATTGCACTGTTCAAGGTTTCTTAATGCACATACTTGAAAAGGAACTATTAAACTATGAAAAACACACTGACTGCCAGTTTCTCACTATTTGATGTATGCTCTTTCTCTTAATGATGGTCAATACGTAGTAACTAAAGAAGCACTATTTCGATAGTTTATAGATCTTCTCAGTATTTTCAAAGTGCACGAGCTGTGCAAGAAAGGTGAGCGTTTATCATAGACCCATGCACATGAATGACTGGCGATTTAACTAGCGAGATTCAAAGTAATGTAGAGACAAATCTTTTTCACACACTTCACGTAGAGCATAAACCCTTGAATACTCCATGAAATTGGTTGCGAAATGTAAAAGGTTATCGTGATTTGTATCCAGATAAACCGCAGCTCCTGGCAACTTGCGGTTGTTTGACACGTTTGACAGACCTCTGACGTCAGAGAGCTCCTGTAACAATATGGCGGCGACGCGTTTCGCCGAGAAGCAGTGGAGGCGGCGTCTACCTATATGATGTCTATGGAGGACACAGCAGGAGAGCAGGCCTCTGAGAGAATCATGTGCTGTTCCACGCACATCTGACCATACCCACATACCCATCTCACTGGAACATAGCTATTACTACTGTATATGAACACAGGCTCGAGGGGGCACTGCCAGGGGCACAGAGAGGAACAGACCCCATTTTTGAACCAAACTAATAAAATTGAGTAACAGATTATCTGCATCTGTAGATGTATAGCATGGAAACACTGGAGGAAGTCATGGACAGGGTCTTGTGAATGCTTCTTTTTATTAGTTCTGGCAAGTTGCCTCCGGAGGTTTATAAAGATGTTCAAACAAACTAATGTATGGACTGATTTCCTTATGCAACTGATTACCGTGGCTAATGCTGCCTTTCACTACACACTGTGCTCCTGTGTGCGCAGGATTTGTGAGGTAGTATTATGCAAAGCAAATGAATGTCCTCAAGACTAAGCATTGGGATTAACTAACAAGTTTGAGTGTCCTTCCTTGAGAGGTTCTTAGAGTAAACCTTACATACCTACACATACCATACACTGAAGCACACAGAAGAGGTGTTTGAATTCATAGAGGTTTGCTGCATTTTTAAACATACTTTTATGGCATTTATACTTGAAATGATGATTTAAAAAAATGCAGGATACCAACCACTTTAACTGGATAGAAATAGGTCTATAACCCCCAGCTGAATACATCTTATGGATTAAAAAAAATAATGACAACCTCTCTGACAACTTTAATGTGGAACTGTAATTTGTATGCAAATGCAATTGAACAAAACATTTTTATTGAAAAATAATATCTGAATATACTTAACTAAATTAAAATTACACAATAACCTGGCTGAATTCTCTTCGTCTTCACACCAATTTTTGAGGGGACGTCCTTTTTCTTCATGTCATTGTGGTGCCATGTTTTCTTTACTTGTTTACAACTTTCTTCGTAGTGTTCCCTTGTCTTCCATTGGCTAATAAGGGTCTATGTAAATTACGCAGGTTTGAACTGATTTTTGGAAGCGATTCTGTAATTCTGTACACAACCACATTCTCAGTTATAAAAGGGTGCACATACTGAAACAACCTGGGTATTATTTTTATATATAATTTGTTGTAATATTTATTTATAATATATGATAATGTTATTTCTTTGCCTTGTTGCAAAGAAATGACAGAAGTAACTGCTTTCATTTGAACAAATATGCAACATACACTTCTCATCACATATTTACTAATTCAAGCATGGGTAAAGTAATATTTATGGCAATAGCCATGCATTATTCAAACCAAAAAAGTGATGGATGAGGGTTTTTCTTTAAGTTGTAGTCTTAAGGCCGATTTAGGGTCGTTTACGCAGAGACGTAAGCACGTAAGATACATAACCCCCCCTTGCGCGGTAAAATATCCCCCCTTACGTGCTTAAGTGCGTCGCCCAAAATTCCTGACTATGCGACTAAAACACTACGGCCCTACGCAGCTCCAAAAGACTGTGATTGGCCAGCTACCACAGCCTTTCACAGAGTCTCACGTTTCTGGGTGAATAGCATACTACAGTCTTTTTTAGACCCAGACATTTTTTGAAATCATGAATACCCTGCAGACCGTCTCACAAGCCTTTTCTTATGGATAAGGAACAAACATTACAGAAGAGGTCCGAAGACATGAACTCCTTTACAAATAATCTTTAAACACTTATAAGGACGCTCAAATTACCGCAAATTTATGGAGAGAATATCCCATTCTCACCCGCGATTGTTTGGAGAGAATGTGGTAATTCACGAACAAATAGGTACTTTCATATTCATTTTCCGCCACTTGTGAGTCATGGTGATATCTTTCATTGAGTTCATATTGACGTGAATCAATCAATTGCACCCGCGAATTTGATAGAATGAGCCCGGTCTGCTCATATACAAAAGTTAACATTAACCTGCCGTTACCTTGTGGCCAGCACCATTGTAGTTCGAAGCATTGACAACATAATGAGATTCTCTCGCCGTTTACCACCTCATCATGTAACTCATAAACACATCGTTTTAAAGCCTGTCGCAGTCATTAAAAGATGTTTCAATAAACTAACTTTTTCGTCATGTGATCTGTCTTTTTCGCCACTGGTACTGAATTGCCAACATTTGTATTTTGTGTAACACATGTATTCATAACATCAAGCCTTTCGCCCACTTCACTTTCATGCTCCGGTAAGTTTTTTTCCTTTGTCCTGCTGCAATAAATACGCTTACTTAACTCAAAATAAATCTACAGTTCTGGCGTCAATTTGCTTTGCAACACGCAACACGGCTCACAAGCCTTGCAACGGCTCTGCGTCTAAAACGAACCTTAAATCAAAACTTGTCTAAAACAAGTTCCTTGTGTAAATTACGTGCTTACGGCTCTGCGTCTAAAACGACCCTAAATTGGCCTTTAAATGCAGGTGAGATGCCAGTGTCCCTTACAAACCAAGGGTGTCACTCCTTTCCCCAAGTAGCCTACATCAATGGGGAATGTATAAGATATAGGAGACTGTGAGCTGTTTATGCTGATGAATTTTAGCACCGGGACCAACCTGAATGCAATCCGTTGTGCATTCTGTTGCAGCCAAGAAAAGACATATTTTGGCGAAATGTGCTGGTGTATACAGCATGTCTTATTCTACATAAGTCAAATTAGACTTCAACAGGTGACTAGAAATAACAAGAAACGCCATTACTTTGTTTAATGCTGACAGAGAATTGAAATCAAGTCTGACAAATAAGACTCTCTTCACAGGTGTTTCAGTCTTTCAAGAGACTACCTCTTAAAACAAACATTTTATTCTTTTTTTAAAGGCTGCCAGGATGTGTTAACTTCAAGGATAGATGAGCTGCATTAATCCATGACATAGGTTCCTGCTTCCTTGCCCACACAATATGTAGGCATTATTTACCACTCCTCCAATGAAGGAAATTTAGCCAAATAGATAAATCAGACATGGGAAGTGATGGTTAGTGATGGCCACATTCAAATATTCAGCTAAACTAGGGCTCAAAAGGTGGAAAGATACGATCCTTCTCTTGATATCATTCTTTTCATATAAACCTGCCATTTTAGCTGGGGATGGAGACTTTCCCACTGTTTGTGGCTCCTCACAAATCTATTTCCTCACTATAAATACAGACTAAGAAAACAATGGCCTCCAGTTTTTGCCAGTGTATGTGTAACTGTTCTTATTAGACAGAGCAGAGGTGTGGCTCACTCTGGGGAGATTGCTTGATACATAGAGTACATTAATGTGGTTTCAACATGAGCAACATCCTCACGTGGGTAAATGTGTTGGTGTCCCTCTATGGTTCACCTGTATTTCAGCATAGCAATGGCAGTGTGTGGCAGTGTGTGTGGCATCTCTGCTTTTGTTCTTGTGTGTGTGTGTGTGTGTGTGTGTGTGTGTGTGTGTGTGTGTGTGTGTGTGTGTGTGTGTGTGTGTGTGTGTGTGTGTGTGTGTGTGTGAGGGGGCGCTGAGCTTCCAGTGGCTCCCGGTAAAAAGGAGCATGGACACAGTGGACTCCCTGCCTGTCCTCAGAAACAGATCCATTGTAAAGGAACCCTACTGGAAAGATGCTATAGTATTACAGACTAAGAATTGTACTGGCGACTTGCAAATTAACTCCTCTTACTTAGCAACTCTATAGCGTGACTTCAAACACGGTTTTCCTGCATAGTTGGGTGGATCTCATTTCAACCTCAGCCTATTCAGGAGCAGGCCTGGAGAAGAACGTGCTTACACTGAGTATGTGGAATTCTGCCCTTCATAGACCAGCCTTTAAATGGACAGAATGATCTAATTTACTAGAATAATATCTAATTTCTTATATACTTGTTTGTGTATATACACACACTCACACACACTAATATTCTGGACTAGCACTTTATCTGGCATGTTAAATAAACAACAGTATTTTTCTGTCAACATCCATTTTCGCTTTCCATTGTTACTTTGATGTGCAGGGATTTGTATGGGCACTCTGACTGTAACTGTCAAGAAGTTACACTATTCCCATCATGAAGAGGAAATAGACATAGATCTGAGGGTTTTCACAAAAACGTGGCAGGTGGTATGCAATTCTACCCAAAATATCCCCAGACATGAATTCTACAATATTGCAGAGGTTCCCAAACTTTTCATGGTAGGCCCCCAAAGTTTGTAGTGGGGGTCCCACCCAGGGAATCACTGCAATGTCACTTGTCAGTTACCTTATCATTATAATATCCAATATATATCACTCATAACCCTATTTGTGAGTGAGTTACATGTTAAAATGTGTACTGTAAAACACAGCAACAGTTATTGCTGCTGGGCCAAACTGTGAAAAGATGGCTGATGGTGGGGAGACTGAGAGCTTGAGAGGTTACTAAGAGGGGCAAATCTCCCTCAGGATTGCCCAGGCTGTGAACAGCACTCAGTGCAGTTCAGAGAACCAGACATCTCTCTCCCTCTCTCAGCTGCAGCCTAAAGTACATGAGTCAGTCAGAAACCAGACTGCCATAAGGGGAGAGGAGACCAAAGGGTTTCCACACAGTCAGACCGCTACAGTACACTACTGTCCCTAAGGGTCTTTGTTAAGACTCCAATAAGGCAGAAGTTCAAATCTGTATTAGCTGTTATAAATCTGTTATAATCCAGACACCATTCCTTGTCAGTGGATGGCACTACTTGTAATTGTCATCAAGTTCCCTAGCGAGCCCTGCTAAGACATTATCACAGATACATTCTGAATCGGGGTTGTGGCAGCAAATGGTTAAAGTCTCTAGACTGGATTGATATACTGTAAATGGATCCAGACCTAAGGATGGTTCATCAGCTGAATGATGGTTCACAAGCTGAATGATTCAATCAGTCACATTTTTACCACAGGGACTGGTGGCTACACTGTGCAGCATGTCATTATGAACTTGGGCAAGTTAAGTGTGTTGCGAGCAGCATGCCCAGGTGTAAATCAGAGCGGGACGGAGCACGTGCAGATTAAGTGGCCCTGCCTGTAGCCGGTAGCTGTTCTCTGCAGTGCTCTTGTGGGGGCTCACTAATGATGGGCTGGGGGGCAGCACGCTGCCAGCCACTGCTCTCTGTGGTCACCCCTACTGTGCAGGGCAGGAAAGATTAACACAGCTCAAAGGGAACCTCACAGCCAGACCATTAATCCCTCTTTAAAGGGGCCTGAGATACTTTAATGCTGGGGTCTCAACCCACTCCTGTAAAAGAACAGTCATGTCCTTCCTCTGCACACTACCACACTCCCCACTAACACTCATGTCCTTCCTCTGCACACTACCACACTCCCCACTAACACTCATGTCCTTCCTCTGCACACTACCACACTCCCCACTTTTTATGGTACTCCGTACAACATGTTTTCGGGCACATAGGAACGCCTTCAGCTAGGTGGAACGCCCTTATTACACTCATTCGCTCTAATCATTTACGTACAGCGTGTATGAAGAACTAGTCTTTACAGTTCGACCGTTTAATTTCTCGATTTAACCTTCAATCACGGGGAACATTTCATAGTTCTTAATTCATGCCAATATAACACTTCTGTCCTTCCTTTGCACACTACCACACACTGCACTAACACTCCTGTTCTGAGGAAGAGTCCTCATTCTCACGTCCAACATAGAAGCTCCCAGGTCCGAATTTGTGGAGGGCTGTGAATGGGTTGGGGGATTTAGTAGGGCAGGACAGAACACATCTTTTAAGTCTGCAATGATTTAGACGGGAAGATTTAGTGAGCTATGCAGAAGGGGGAAAAATTCATTTCAGCTGGCTGGCTCCAGTCTACATGAAAGCATGAATTCCAGGAAATAAAAATCTTTTTCCTTTTCATAATTTTATGTGTGTCATAAATTATTCTTTATTATTTCATCATTTAAGAGCACAGACCTATAACAAGGGATAACAGGAATTTACGGCAAAATGATTGAGAGAAGGATAAGTAGAGGAGTACATTAAGTCATTATTTAATAGTCCTCTAGAGTCTTCATGTCATATTTCCTGAGAAAAACTTCTCGTAAACATTCTCTTGACCCTTCCCTATTACCATTATGTCTCCACCACAATTCAGTTTACATCTTTTTCTGCCCAAGCACAATTGTCATTTAGACTGGGGTGGTATGCCCATTATTGGCAACTCTACTCTACTGTTGGGTTAGTCAACAGGACTCACAGCCATCTCTTTCTTTCAACATGTTCGGAGTTAATGGACACATTAAAAAATGCGGATGGAAAACTTCCAGAATCCTTGCAAACAACTTTCAAAGGCACATGACATGGGAAAAACAGACCAGCAGGGCAGTGAAGATGATCAGATCCTGATGCCCTGAGATTGGAGCTCCCCCTGCTGGATCAAAAGAGACGGCCGACTTCTGAATACTTTCAAGACTTTAAAACAGGATTTAATATTGACGTGGGAAAGGACATCAATACAAAACGTAGTGATCATGGTCACTGCAGAGAACAACAATTTCTCCCACACGGCACCATCCCTCCCTGTCTCACCAGAGAAGTGGGAGTAAAAAGGATTATTCTGACTAGGAGATGACACGCTCAGCCTTTCACAATCATGGTTATCACTGCACATTATTCTTTTTAACAGCATGTACACTCACAGTAATCTTTTACAGCGTCAGTTCCTACACTTCCCATAATATTCATTTAAATGCAGCATGAACAAGCCTTCACTCTGGTTTACTGAAGACCTATAAAACAAGAAGAGTCTCCCCATTGGGGATTGATCTATAAATGCCAATATAAAGTGAACAAGTTAAGTGCTCACACACTGATATCCACTCAATAAAACAATAACAGGTCGTTATTCTGATTGAGATTTCACGCTTAAAAATAAAATGATTTGTTTTGAGTGAACATCTGTAGGCGAGTGCTATACTTTTTCTGTACATATTTTGACCCTACACCTGAACTAAACTAGTGTTGTGTTCAGATATCACCAGCTATTCTCAGCCCGTATAAAGTGCTTACATCTGTAGTGTGTGTGTTTGGTGTGTGTGTGTCTGTACATGGTCTTCAGCCCTTCCAGTCCCAGGGTATGCAGAGGTCCCCGTCCTGCATGACAGAGTAGTAGTTGGAGACGTGCAGCTGCAGGCCCTGCATGAGTGGGACGCGCTCCTCCAGGAGGCGGCGGCAGCAGGGGATCATCTGCCTGGTGGACACGCTTCTCTCTTTGGACAGGCCCGCAAGAGACAGGTCCCTCCCACACGTCTCCACCACACGCTCCTCTTCAGCCTCCAGCCTGGACAGAGGCCAACACAAACATATATGTACACAAACAAAACACATATACAGTATGTGACAAACAAGATCACTTGTCCAGATCACTCACTCAAAGCTGTTAAAGACTGTAAATAAAAATGTAATGATGTATGTAACATTACTTTTGGTCATCAATCCTGACAATTTGTCCCCATAAATTAGAAATACAGATTAATAAGCTCTAATTGTGTGAAGAGAACAAACTGGCCCAGAAACCCTCCTGTTCCTCTGATCTTATGACTACTCCTGATCTTACTCCATACCTGGGCATACTTCATGCCTGCCAACAGATTCTTCATGTCTAGGTTGTTCAAAAGACCTATTTGAATTACAAATCATTTTAAAATACCAGTCAACTATCTATTGCAGACAGCTATTCAATAGCAAACATGTCAACACAAAGTACACACAGAAGACCGCATTGGTTGCATGACTTAATAACCTATTGTAAAGCTATTGTAAAGCTATTGTTAGTGGCCACAGTGCAAAGGGTGGGAGGTACAGAGGTTACAGTGGAGTAGGTGAGTGGTAGCAATGTAGCGCTGTAAAGGCGTGTGTTCCACTCACTGGTCCCGGTGCCTGAGGCGCTGTCGGGCCTCATGGGCCTGAGTCTGGAGGAAGTTACGGAGTTGGAGCGGGTCGCATGCTGCTGGGATCATGAAGTGTCCCATCTCATGCAGACCGATGCTGGAGCGTCCACTAAGCAGAGAGGAGGAGGAGAATGTGAGACCAGTCCAGAGGGAGGACTGGAGGGCTGAACAGTGCACCGTTATCCACCTATGACCCAACATCCCTGTCAGGACTTTGGGCGGCGATTGCCATAAGTTGGCACATTGGCGGCATCTGGTGGCCAAAGGACAAAAGAACGCTTGTTTTCCCACATGTGCCTCTGTTGTGATTTTGTGTTCTCACCTGTGTCTCGTTATGTGCCCTCACCTGTAGCCAATTGTCTGCCCTCACCTCTTGTCACACTGTATGTTTGCTTCCTGACTCCCAATTAGCCAGGAGTTAAATACCTGGCTAATTTCCCTGCTCTTTCTCTGGTCATTGGATTGTTTTTTGTCTCCATGTGTTTTTGGTCGTGCTCTCAAGCACGTAGTCTTGCTGCAGCTCTCAAGCTGCTTCTTGTCTTTGTGACATTGTCAACATTTAGTATATTATTTAGTTGATGCTTTTTGCCCTTTTTGCTGTTCTTTTGTGTTTTTGGAGTTTCTCCTGTGGAGGTATCTTTTGTGTTTTTGAAAATAAAAAGAAACTAAACTCCAAACGACATCCTGCAACTGGGTCCTCTCAATAGCTCACCTGGCTAAGACGCTGGTTCCCAAACCCAGCTACTCTGACAATCCCTCATTGGCATGGTGCTACAGAGTACAGACACTCTCTTTAAGGTGCTCAGAGGAGGTTCCCACACTCGTGTCATGTCTCCATATGAATATGCTCAGCATCAGCACCATCACCATCACCATCACTAAAGCAGAGCACGTGGTTTTCACCTCTCCAGAGTCATGCTGAGTCCTTGCAGGCTGCGGGGATGCAGAGCCAGGCGGTGGGGCAGCAGCCTCTTGTGGAAGTGGTTGAGGGTGCTGTAGTACTCCTCCAGGGGCAGCACAGGGCCCAGCCGCTCCACATGGATGACCTGCACGCCCCCCAGCAGCAGGCTGATGCGCTCCTTCAGCCACTCCGTCTGCTGGAACAGACCGCGATAGCTAGGCAGCCTCTCAAAGAGCTGGGAGATAAAGTACAATAGTGTTAGTCACAGTGTTAGTGACTGTTAGTCACAGTGGAAGTGACAGCCTCATTCTGACTTTAGCCTTACTTTGGCCCAGTGGTGGTGGACATCCATGGTTCCCAGCATGACATACCCTGAGGCGTTCATCCCTGACTGGTCGCTGTACAGTATTGTGTGCCCTGGTAAGAACACAATAAGAACAATACCCATTCCAAGTCCTGCATATAGGTACCACTGCTCCATCTGAAGATGGGCCACACCCTCCCGGCCTTCATTGCTGAAGGTCTGTAAATGATTAACATTTTTGAAGAGCACACACAGCATGTTCCTGGGCTTGAAGTAGTAGGAGAGCAGGCTCTCCCTTACCTCTCAGGTTGTACAGATCCTCTGGGCTCTGCAGGGCCAGACGGCTCAGACTCTGGAGCTGACAGCAGCGGTGGGCCATACCCCAGCTCCGCTGCCACCTACACCACAGCACAGGATGCTGCTCTCATATGTGTGTGAACTTAGCACAAAGACTGATTAGGCCTAAGGGCATGCACACAGGAAACCTGGTTCTGAGTGCTTAACGTAGCACACAGGCCTAGGCTCAACACAAATCATCTGAGCAAAAACACAATGGAAACTAAGGCACCGCTACAGAGATCTGATGGCTTCATCAAGACTGAGGACGTGAGCTGGACACAATGGGTAGGTTGAGATAGGCTTCAACCAAGGGGAGAGAAGATGGATGTGCTGACTTCTATCATATAATGATATTGTCCTTCTAGTACAGTTGAGAGTAGGAGTGCCGATTAGGAATTTGCAACTAGAGCTCAGGGGACAGGGCCATTTAGAAGTTCAGAGGTGGGAGGTTCTCACCTGATGTCCACGAGGCCCAGCTTCTGACAGAGATCTTCCTTGAGGCGCTGCAACTCATCTCTGCGTGGCTGACTCTCCTTCTGTTTCCGGCTCGCCTCAGCCTCGTTGTTCCTCAGCCACAAACTGCCGGGGGGTTACACAGAGCTTAACATCAGAACAGCAGAACATTGCCATTAAGACCCATGGCACTGACTCAATCCAGTTCTATTGCATTTCCTTTCAGAGGGCCATTCACCATGGACATTTACTTTTCACAGGGCTCACAGTCTCAGTGCTTCCACTATGGTTGTCCCCATTTACAGGCAGGACTGTGTAGGAACACCACAGGTTTCTTTTAGCGCAAACACTGAATGGACAGCTGGACTGTGAGGAGCAATTTGCTGAATTTCATAAAAAGTGCATGGGATTAGAAAAGCAGACTGCACCTCTAAGGACATACATAAACAACAGAAATAACTGATGACATACCGTTTGAGGCAAAGAAGATCAGACATGCTTGATGCCAATCATCTGATAGTTTAAAGGTATATTTGATTGACAGGTAAATACCTCAGACTGGGTTCTACTCTCTTGGCATGCTGCAGTTCCTCCTCTGGATCTCTGTAGCCAGTGAAGGTGTAGTAGCTCTTGTCCCATTTGATGGGCCTGTAGAAGGGTGTGGCCCCATCAGGGACACTGGGGCTCCTGCTGTTGCGCTGTGCACTGGCCTTGATGCCCTGCATGTGCTCTGCTGACAGCCTGCAGGACTGGAGCACGTCCAGCACGGTGCTCAAAATATCCTTAGTCTGAAGTGTGAAGCTCACCGGACGAAACCCTGGAAGGAAGACAGTACAAACACAGCATGCACTTTTAAATCACCACAATCCAAATTCAATTGTGTTTAATCGTGAATTTTGTTATTCTATGCACTGGGCTGTATGCAAACTGAACAATAGGTGTAGGATCACGAATCATGTCAAATTGAAGTAAATATTTAACTATTTCATATTATTAAATATTAATGTGCAATCAGATACCTTATTAACTCAGATTGGTTCTACATGAACAAGGACCCTCAGCTAACCGTTTATTGTGTAGTCAGGAACACACCTAAGTCACATTGTGATTATGAGCTCCATCTTGGCGGGTTTGCTCATTTAAATACCTAGTGTATTACATTTTTCAACACTTACATTATACTAAAAAAAACTATATCCGATTGTATATATGTTGCCTATAACACCCATAAAACTGAGAGCGCCGTTTCATCCATATTTATAGAAGGTATTAACTGCATAAGTATGTATATAAGTATCCTCCTTCTAAATGAAACAACATAAAAAGTGAAGGACAACAGTGCATGCAGTAAAAAAAAAAAAAAAGAAGTCTGGTACCTGAGGGAAGGAGCTCTTGCTCCACTTCCGTTTTCGTCTTGGTGCCACGAACATAAAAAGTTAGTTTTGTTGGTTTGACGGAACGGGCCCCTGGCTTCTGCAGATTTTCTAAGTAACCATTTAGTCTCTTTAAGGAGTTTTCATTTACTTCCTAAAATGGAAGTTACAAACAAAGCACAATGTATCAAGCTGTTTCGCAGGACTTATATTCTTAAATGTAAATCACACTATGCTGTCTTTATTACTCCAGTATCTCAGAGCCAAGTATCTCAGCAAAAACTAATTACAAAAGCTCACCCTCTCCTTAGGATGCTGGCCAAAGAAGTCTGGGTGCACTGCAAAGTAGAAGGGCCGCAGCGCATTGATAGCCTCGGCCCCAGAGAGACCTCGCTTCTGGAGAATATGTGCAGCAGCATATTTATTATCCACCCTTTATAACAGAATTGACCATCAAAATCACATGGAAGATATAAAATGCAACATTATAATGCTAAGAAGTAGACTTGGTAAACAACACCATTGTAGAAATGAATGCATAGCCCGCCCTAACCAATGCACTTGTTTTAAGATATGGTAAATTACATACAGTATATAATATGCTGTATGTATCAGCAGTAGCCCTCTTCTTAGTTATTTTTGCAACTACATTCTATACAAATAATGACAGTTACCGTTTTTCGTTTACAAAGATACAAACAACACTGTTTTGGAGGTGTTATACATGTCTCCGGATTTTGTCTCAGGTATCTGGTCACCAACAACTTGACAACATAATTTACATTCCGAAATGATTAACTATTGTATGTTTTAAAAAATAAATACATTTATGAAATTGTATAACTCTAAACAATCGAGGCAAGTCGACGAGCTCTAATTGAGTATTTTAACCCGACTGGTTGCCTACCTTATAGCGCAACGTAGCATGGAGGTCACCGACATAGCAGTCGCCTACTTTGGTCAACACAAGTGTGACATCGACAGTTGCAAATAAACCGCTATTCTATTATGTCCACTGTCAGTATAGCAAACCCCAAAAGTTGTTTTCATAAAGTTTCAAGAGACACACATTACGAGACTCCAAACTGTTCAAGTCAGAACTAGTCTGAAAATAGGTCACCCTTATATGCCCATGTCAAGCACGTATTTTCAAGAACACTGAGACCTAGCTTACAAACAGTTAGCTAGCAACATAAACAACACTGACACTGTCCTTTAGCACCTGTAACGTTGTATGCATCCCATGGCATGGTAACGGGGATATCATACAGTTAAATAACGTTGGGTTTAGACCCAGATAACACAATTATCACCCCCTCATTACATTCATTGCAAGGCAACGATTCTGTCACTTAGCTGGCTTGCTAGCTTCCTCAGTTCTCTCAAATGGCTATCATCATCTGAGCAGCGCTGGTGAAGAGCTAAAGTAAACACAACATACGCAGACTAACTACTTAACAACGAAATGGAATTTGAAGGGTGACAGGTACAAGAAAGGTTAACGTAACAATATATTGAAGTGTACAGATACCAGAGCATAAAAGCGTGCTACTTAAAACGCAGTTTAAATGCAGCTGCCTGATTCAAAGATTTGTGTTAATGCGGAGCTCCACCCATTTGTCATTATAAAGTCGAAATCTGCGTAGGGCCTACTCGGTAGATCAGTGTTTATAATAGTATTTTTTTGTATTTGTGCATTATCGTATCTTGTTTTAAAACAATGTAAGATATAGTGAGTTACAGGATACTTTGATAATGACTAAGCATAGCTGATTGACAGTTAACATTATTTTGTTTAAAAAGGCCTAGTTTAAAAATAAAGTAATTGATCCGTGCACTTGCATTATAGAAAGCAAAAAGTGTCCATAATTACACAAACATAGGCTATGACCATATATTATAAATATTCAGTATTGTTTAGAAGTTACTTTAAAATGGTTATAAAATACCACTGACTAGGCAGGCCTACAGTGCCACTTGAAAGTATTTGAACCCCTTGAGCAGTTTAGAGTTTTCTGTTGTTTTACCATGATTTTTCTATTTTTTCATCGCAAATTTTACATATGAAATGTCAGGTTTATGTTTATCAATTGCATGTACTTGTTTAGAGGGAATTGTCTGAGTAGCCAAAAAACTTCATGAAACATTAAATTAGTGTATGTGCAAAAGTAAGTGAACCCCCAGCTGCATTTGGTAAGTCTAGTAGCTAACAGATTCGGTGAAACACATTTGGGTGCTTAATTAGTCAATTAAGCAAACCAATCAAATGAGACATCTTTAGGAAAAGGTTTGGGCGACACAGATTAAAAAAAGAGGAAACCAACCAAACTACTGTAGTGCCAAGGTGTACCCACACAGATCAACAATGCCAAGAGGAAAGGAGATATCCGAGAACATCAGGAGGAAGGAACTGACAGCCTATCAGTCTGGGGAAACCTATAAGACCATCTCCAAAAGATTCAAGCTCCATCCATCCACTGTAAGACAAATAATTTACAAATGGAGTGCATTCAACATGGCCGCGTCGCTGCCTAGAAGTGGATGCCCATCCAGACCATCACCAAGAAACACCAGAAGAATAATATATCAGGTAAAGGCCAACCCACCATCACCTCTAAAGAGTTGCGGACCTCTCTGGCAGCATGTACATGCGTCTACAATCAGACGAAAATTGAATAGACATGACATTCATGGTCAGGTTGCTAGAAGGAAGTCTCTGCTCTCAAGAAAGAACAAAGCTGCCCGTTTCAACTTTGCCAGAGAGCACTTGGACAAACCAGAGGCCTTCTAGAAGTCACTTCTTTGGACAGATGAGTCCAAGATAGAATTATTTGGTCATGTTCTTGGATCCAAACCTTGGATAAAAGACGACAAATTTCGTCTGATTGTAGACACATGTACATTTACCCCAGATGCTGCCAGAGAGGTCAGCAACTCTTTAGAGGTGATGGGTGGGTTGGCCTTTACCTGATTTATATATAAAAAAGGTACTCTTTCGAAAGAAATGTCTTATGTTAAAGTTTGTGGAACAGAAAACTTTGTTAGGGTTAAGGAAATGTTTGATTTAAAGCTTTGAAATTAAGAATATGCGATCCAATTTACTTTAAGACTTGGAGACTAGGTCTACATGTTGAAATGTTAGGTTATAGCAGGATAGATTTGAAATGTTTTTGATAAAGATAGAATAATTCTACCAAGGTAGCAATATGTAGTATAGTTAAGGAAACACGAACTACAGAAGCCAGGAGAGGCGACAGAGAACAGAGATAGTCACGTATGTAAGACGAACAGAGTTGACAATAAAATAAGTTAATGATAAAGTTTCTTTATTAATTTATTTCACACAATAAAAACACAACATTTAATACGGTTTTTGCTGGTGTTTGGCCTTCTTCTGTTGCTGAAATAAAGGAGAGTACAGCTCACAAATGCAACCCAAACCCAGTCAGGATGACCTAAGCCAGGTCTCACAGACTCTGAGGTGAGTTTGAGACCTAGTTTAGTGATTTGGCATTAGAACAAAGGATGGGGAAGTTACCTTGAAAGATGGGCCTCTGCTGTTCTTGTCACGAGTGATGAAGGCCCTGCTACTACTCTGTCTTCAGAGGACTCAAGCTCATCCTTTAAGCACTCCTGGATTGAATAAGTTAAGAACACAGTTGGATTAATACTCTCAAAGAAAGTGAGAAGCATGAACATGACTACAATACTTCTGCACATTCCAGGAGGCATTAGCTAAGTCTCCATTCACCTTCTTCCACATTTAGACTTCCTATTTAGAGTGCACACACAATTACGGCAGTCATGCAATTATGCAGTGCACTGCGAGTACCCAGGTGGAGTCTCATGACGTTCAATAAGTTCATCTTGTACTTATCTACTTGGTCTAGCTCAATAACACTTTGATATGAGTACTCAAAGCATCATCAGTGTTCTGCTCACCTGGAGACTGTACCTGGGGCAGACTGAGCAGGGCGTCTTTATTAGCCTGTCCAGCAGGGTTTGGGCAGCTGCCTCAACACCTTCTGTGACTTTGTGGCACCACTTGTTCGAGGTCTCCCTCAGTGCCATGAGAGGTTCCGGAGGTTCCTGGAGGTTCCGGAAATACTCAACGGACTCCTCCAAAAAAGCAGCCAGTTCTCCGGTCCCTCGGTTTGTCTCTGAGACAAAACAGCCGACCTTTTTCTCAAAATGGTGCCGTCCAGAAACCTGTTTTTCAGCCTCTATAAATGTCCTACAATCACACAAGTAATTTTCAAGTTATTAAATTCTTCCTTACAGAGTATTTCCAGAAGCACTTACTATATTAGCAATGGCAAAGATTGAAAAAAAATGTTGAAAAAGACCACCCATTGAAAATACACAGTAGTTTCCAGGAGACGCACTCTGCAACACCAAATGTGTGTGAAGGCATTCGGGTGCTTCTCACTTCTGCAGGGCCTGGCGTCGGTCTTCTGCATCAGGCCCTGGTGTTCTCATGCAGGAACCGTATTTTCTAGGAGGCAAAAAACAAAACTAGACGTAACGCAAAGCGTTACAAAATATGACCGCCGAACTGTTCAGTAGGTTTTGGCACAGAATGAGTCATGGTTGTCAGTGTGTTTGTGTGTTTTTATGTGTTTTGTGTGTGTAAATTGGTTTGTGTTTAATTTTTATGTATTAAAGGAATTATTTGTGCATGCGTACATTTGTCTACTGTGTGTGTATGTGTGCATACGAATGTCTACTGTGTATGTGTGTGTATCTGTTGCAGTTTTGACCATGCATTATGGTGCAGTTTTGACCATGTCAGCCAGAGATACCTGCAATTACATCACCTCATGTTTGCTTTTTCGTTTTTAAGTAGGTGGCGCTATACATAAAATGAGTGGTTATGGGATGGGTTGACATGGCCCCTTTAGACAAACATTCAAAAAACTGGTGGCCCTCCTAAACCCTACAGTTCTCGGGATATTCGTAGAAAACTGTGTCAGCCCACCTACAGGCCAGTTGGTGTAGTCACATAAAAAAAAAATATTGTATGGCCCCCCATGGACAAAATTGCACGAAACTTGGCATGCATTCAAAGGGTCTCATAATGATCCACCACTTTTAATTTCGTGCACGTTCGACAATATATGCATAAGTTATAAGTGACTGGAGTTGTGAAGAGTGCATAGTTTGAGGGTCTTCCACGCCCACACCCTTCAAACTTTGTAAAAGACTCTCATAACTTTTAATTCCCCATTGCTGAAGAGTAACCTGACCACGCTTGAAGGCATTACCATTAAATCTGTAGGAGGAGTTCAATCACATGCAAGGTGTGGAAACAAAGTGAAGTTTCCAACCACCAACAGGTGGCGCTATAGGTGATATCAGTCAGGCCTATGTACGCGTTCGGGCCGGATCCAGCGTCCACCCTAAGACATTGTCTCTGGATCAAACAATGTACGCAACAGTTATAAGAGACTTTGGTTTTGTGGCAAGCACTAACAAGTTGGCAAAGTTTGAGGGTCTGCAACGCCCACACCTTCCGACTAATGAGAAAATCCAATATAACTTTTAGTCGCCCATGGCTGAAGAGTAGCCAGACCACATTTCAAGGCGTTACCATTAAAGCTGTCGGAGGAGTTCGATCAGATGCGAGGTGTGCAAACGCCGTCAAACGCATCTTCCACTCAAAATGGCCGACTTCCTGAGGACCTGCCACCATGGCGTCGGAGACTTTTTGGTGCGTCCAAGCATGATGAAGACGTGTACCGAATTCCGTCAAGCTACGCCAAAATAACCCCAATGCGCAGGGTTTTTTGCAATGTTCTAGGGGGCGCTACAGAGCCATTTTGCTCCATCCATGGACAAAAACTCTACCGAAGATGGATGGTTACAGGCTTGATGTCCCTGGCAAATTTGGTAATTTTTCGAGCACTTTGACATATATTCGATCAAAACACCTAATTTTTGCTTTTCAATTATTAACTAGGTGGCGCTATACATGTAATGACTGGTTATGGTATGGGTTGACATGGCCCCTTGACACAAACATACATGAACAATTTGGCCCTCCAAGGCCCTACGGTTATGTGAGGTCACCTCACACTTCATGATTTCCATCAGTAGGATAGCAGAGAGCAAGAGAGAAATGAAATTAACTAAATAAAACAAATGCACAGTTATAATTGCAACTGTCCACGTGAATAATGTGTGTAACTCCTGTTCACTCCAGTGACTGCATCTCACCCATTCGGTCAAAGTATTGAGGACTGGCAGCGCCTGGGCAGTCAGGGCCTCTTCTGTATGCATCTGGTGCTCCTCCTGTGGGGCCGACAGATAAAAACAAACTGAAAAATCCAATAAAATGTCACCTTAAAAACACATAGACTTACTTCTAACAGGTGCCATACCCATTGTGAATCCAGTGCCATTATGGTGTCTATTAGCATTAAGATTGCCTTTCTGGGATAGGTTCAGTGGTGGGTGCAAAAAATAATAATAAAAATAAATAAATAATAATAATAAAAGCGGTTTAATATGTCCATCACAGGAAAACGATGCTTTATGTCAATTTTATCAAATGTTGTCTCAGTTTTCATCGTTTTCCTGTGATGGACGTTTCTCTCAGGCAACTTTGGTGAATCAAACTTTCGCGAATCAACTTTCGCGAATCAAAGAGGTAGACTCTAGCTGTGAGATTGCATTATCGAGCGTAATGAAAATAGGGCCAAGTGATAACGAGGTGTGACATTTTCCACTACAACGGTTTTGGGATGCAAATATATCACTCTTTTGAACACATAATGTTTTGGGAAGAGAAACGTTTTATTTTCCTGGGTCTAGAAACCTGCCGGACTACTTTCGGTTTGACCAAAACTGGACGAGAACTCTGCTCACAGGACGCTGTCGGAGGTAAGTCAGCGTGGATTGCATTACACTGGTGATGTAGATGCCATACAACTTCATGTCTTAAAAACCGAACTATCCCTTTAAAGGAGGTCGCAGAGGACAACGCTTCTTCCAGGGCTCTGCTCTTCACCCTGTGAAGGTCCGCTGTTGGGGAAAGCAGGAAGGCAAGAATGACACAGACAGCGGCCTACAGGAGCTCACACATTTTGAGATCTCACTGGGACGGTTCTAAAGATGTCAAATGTATTGAGGCACACACAGACAGTGTTGAGGTACTCCAGGAGGCTCAGATGGAGACGGCTCTGCTGCTGCAGGGACCTCCGCATGTTGTAGCTAGTCTCCATGTGCTGGCGAAATTCCTGCATTCTCTCTAGTTTGGCATGGTACAGTGTTTTGATTTCGCTTAACGGCATATTGAGATGGAGTGGCAGTTTTATTTTCACGTAATTGAACGTTGCACTTTGTTGTAGTTGTGAAAGGAAATGGAGTGTCGGCTGGCTTGACCAACAAATCGCGAGTGTCGGCTGACTTGACCGCAGTCATTATTAGGCCATAGGCTAGCTCTCAGAAAGGGCCTAGAAATTGACTTCCGTTCCAGTATCCTGGGAAATACTTTTTTTTTTGTTTTTTATCAAGTACAATAGTTAAACTTCTTCCACAAAAAGTTCCACAAGCAGGAATTTTGCAGTTAGTGAGTAAATCGCCTTTTGAAGTTGGAAATGTATGAAAGTATGGACATAAACTCAGCACAAAAAGTAGGGAAACTTACTTTTGTTTGGTAGATTATTTCTTTGCTGTATGAATGCTTCTTGGCAATACATCTTATACCGTTGGAAAGCCTACTTTCTTCCCTTTCCGATGGTGCCACATTTGTAAGGAACAAGCATTCATAGGATGAGCTGCAGAGCTGAGTTTGTGGGTTGCGCCCATGAAAAATGTGCCAGAATAAACTGAAACTAAGGAAATTTGGTGTTTGGTAGATTATTTCTTTGTTGTAACAACGCTTCTTGGCAATGAACCATATACCATTGGAAAGCCTGTTTACTCACCTTTCAAATGGTGCCACATTTGCAAGGAACAAGCATTCGTAGGATGAGCTGCAGAGCTGAGTTTGTGGGTTGCGCCCACGAAAAGTTTGCCAGTATAAGCTGTTTGGCAAATGTTTCACCAGGCGCAAGAAGCTCACCATGGGGTGTAATTTTTCACATACCACATTTCAGATTAGACTATATAAGCCCCTTAACTGATATTAAGATAAGTTCCAAATAATTTCTTATACCTTCAATGGAATCAAATAAAACATATACCAATATTGTCGTCACGCCCCTGTCTAGGGCTTTTAGGACATGACAAAACGAAAATGAAATGGACGGACAACGGAATAAAAATAATCATTTATTTACAAAAATAGAAAACACACACACCACACACACATGAGAGAGCTGCTGCTCTCTGATCCCTCCCCCTCTGATCCCACACACACTCACACACCACACAAACATACACACTCACACAAAACACACACACACACGAGAGAGCTGCTGCTCTCTGATCCCTCCCCCTCTGATCCCACACACACTCACACACCACACAAACATACACACTCACACACACAAAACACACACACACACGAGAGAGCTGCTACTCTCTGATCCCCCCCCCCCACACACACTCACACAAACACACATACTCTCTCTCACACACACACACACACTCACACAAAACACACACACACACACACACAAACACACATGTAATCCAGGTGCAGGGCCAGACTCCCCGATCTCCAACTCCAGCTACAGCTGCGCACCAACCCACCTACAAGACACAAGGCAAAACAGAAAACACATTTATTACGACCCTGTGGGTCATCCATTGTAATCACAATGTACCACAAATTTGATCATCATAAACGATTAAGCGCTCCAGAATAGCCTACTCACGCTAAAGTGTATCATCAGCAGAGTACAATGTGTGTAGGAGGTCTTTTGGTTTTTGGTCTAGTCTTGAAGTCACATGCTCTGGGCTGTAAGAGCCATTGTCTGTTTCTGAAGATCCTAGGTCACTTTCTGTAGAGTGTAATTCCTCAAAAACAGACCCAGTTGAAAGCGTTTCAACATACACAAGTTCACTCTTATTTCTCAGAGATGGCCGATGAAAGGTGATCTGAGGATAGTCTGCTTGAATCCTTGACTTTAGCTGGTCATTCCTGAAATTAAAAACTGAATTTAACTTAATTCTATTAATCCCCTGCATTTAACCCATCCGGGAACTATGGCTATTTCTAGTATTCCTACTACACCCGGAGCAGTGTGCTGCCACCGAGGCCTTGGGCCTTGCTCAAGGGCACCTCATCAGCGTCTCAGGTGGAATTTCGGTCCAGCCAATTTCTTAACCACTAGACCACTGATGCCCCTAAAAAGTACCGGTAAGTGTGATTGACAACAATTTCGTGCTGGTGAATGAGATTTCAAAGAAAAAAACAATAGAGAGTTCTGAAATTCCCAGATCAAGGCTCATTCCTACAGAATTGCATTAATGTCCATTGTGTTTTGGATTAGGAGCTTTTTTTTCTTGGTCCCACAAGTTCATTATTCAATCCAAAACAAAATCTTACAATTGAGGGTCTTTGCAGAGGGGGGCTTTTTTCCCAAGCCAAAAATCAAAATCATATTCAATAGCAAAAATATTTCTTTACTACTATTCAGTTAGGTATATTCAGTAATACCCTCAGAAATACAATTATGTGTACCTGTAATTGGAGGCATCCAATGACTCATGTTTCTGCACAATTTTCTTGAAGGTCTTTAGAAGGCTAGTCATCCGAAGAACTTCTTGGTTGTCCAAAATCCTCTTCACAATGACAGTATCACAGAATACCTTGTATGAGGCATCAAATAATGACCTTCTCCCACTGTAAAATGCATTAAAGAATGAAGATTAGTTTGCAAGGAAATTACACTAGTCAATAATTAAAGCATTATCTAAGGAAAATAAGAGCCACCTAGGATAAATGTTAAGATTCAGTGCCTTGATTGAAATTGAAATATTTCATAAAAATTCCCTCAGCAAAGTTGAATTCAATCAGGTATAAGTTCACATTCTTAAAAAAAATGTTTTGGGGATAACATTTCTCATTAATACAAACCTTCCTGTTTCAGATTGAGTCTTAGAAAGGAATCTAGTATACGCTCTGTAGCAGTCATAGTGATACCTGGCCTCCACTGCTACACAATCTTTCCCACGTATCTGAATCAAAATACTCTCATCATGCTTCAGCTCTGCTGCCTCGCGTAGTCGCCCTGAACATTTTGATGTAAATTCAATGAGGACTAAGCCGACTATTAAAACAAGAACTTGAATAAAACATGTAGTAGAGACAATAGGGGTATGGACTAGGCTAGCAGTCAATTCAATCATAATGCTTTTAAAGTATGCTGGTAAGCCTAAATATGACTCACTCACTTACAAGAAACAAGTATACATCACAAGTTTTGATCTATTTTTGCAAGGATTTATATCGTATTTTGAATGTGAAGGGAAACATTTTTAAAATGTACACAGTAGTAAACATAAACCTCAGTAGGCTACAAACACTGCAATATGAGACTGAAACTACGAGAGAGTCCAAGAATGTATTACACTAAGTTTACTACCGCAGTTTTCTGTTTTTGCTTTGGCCAATTTATCCTTCACTCTCGTTCCTCTGACTGTTGTAAATCTTTCCTTTTTCTTGCAGATCAAACAGACTTCAGGAAGTATTGCTGAAGATCCCTGCATTTCTGTTTTCGAACGCAATCTCTTAGGGGAAGGACCTGCACTGTCTGGAAATAACAATGAACATGATGGCATGTCCCAATAATATTTTTAATTCGATTTTTCCTATATAATATGGCATAGTTAGGCTAGTCATACAGAAATGCTGTTTTACTGGTTATGACTGAGGCTTCGCCTGTTATTGACAAAAAACGTGCAGAAAATATAAATTGAGGCCAACTCACCAGTACAACCTGACTTCTGTTTCTCTAGTCTCTCCTTGGCATGGAACAGCTGTCTTTTATCAGTAAATCGTTTGTAGCAGGAGGGATGATAGCAGGGGAGTGTTTCCAGTTCACAGTATTCACTGTCCAACATGTGTACAATTGGCAACACGGCGTTGTTCTCTCTCCCTTTCAGCGATATCCACTCTTTTGCGATCTTCCTGAATGTGTCCCATCTTGTTCGAGTTAAAACGCAGGTATTTTCGTCACAATTCTCTAAAATATGCATACAGCAAGCAGGATTTTCCTCTGAACGCAACCGCTTTCGACTGGGCGTCGCCATCTTTGTTTACCAACAGACCGCGACTCACTCACATCACAAAGTAGTAATCGTGATCGCTCATTGGTCGGAACTGGATCAGTGACGCTTAACACGTGAATCATACCGCGGCAGATAAGGTAGTTCGATATTCAGAGTCAAAATGCAAAATAAATACAGGATTTCAGCGTGTGGAAACTTCATGTAAGCAGGATGGTGTAGTACACTTTCAGAATACGTTGAGAGATTTTATTTCCCATAATACTGGAACGGAATGATACAATAGAAAAGCTAGCCTATGGCCTATAGTTTAGCTTGCTCATAATTGTTACGAGCACTGTCACTTAATTAATCTAGCATGATGGCATTGTTCGTGAACTAGTTTAGCATTAGCTGCTAATGTACAAATACGAGTGTTACAGGGTTTACCTTTGCTAACTTTTGACCGGTCTTTCATTTAGTGTACATGCTCTTTAAGCGAAATCAAAACACTGAACCGTGGGGAGTGGAGTCGAATGACCGATCCACCTTATTATTATGTAGTAGGCCTACATCCATTTCTGTGCAAATGATGTCGTCCTGAAAATGTAGCAATTATTAAAAAAAAATAACTTTGAACTAGTTCAGAATTTTAATGGTGAACTATGAACGTGAACGATTCATATTTACTTGTATAAACTAAACTTTGAACTAGTTCATGAGAGGTGTGAACATGCACAACACTGTCCATTTGGTAAGTGTAGTCGTAGAGTTTTATTCAAATGTGAGTAGCAGTCTCACCAAGTTGATAACAGTAGGTTTTTCAGACTGAAAAAAAAAGTGAAATGTATGATGCAGATTGATAAACTATACACTGTAGTAAAAATAATAAAAAGGAATTTTAAATTTACATCAAGCGATCTGCGATACAGACTATTTCGTGTCTATCTGTTATTGACACTCTCATATAATCTCCTCGATACACAATATATTCTGTGGTCCATCTAGAATACTGTCAAGGCCCCACCCAGTTTCTTGTTGGCTATTGTGTCTATTACTTACCTTAGTTGGATTCCAAATGTTGGATGATAGTTCTGTAACACATGTGCCCATAGTGGTGGGATGCAACCATAACACACCCCACCACTACCTTACTGTCCATCGACAAGCTATTTTCACCTACAGGACCTTTCCCTGTTTTGTCGAGAAGGATGATGTGTAAAATGTTTCAACTCTATTTGATTCTGAAAACCTTTCAGCATAAGGATTTGATGAAAGTTGTGGGTTCCTCTGTATAGTTAAATGTATTTTGATTAAGAGTTATTTGTCTGTTTTCTGAGATTGTTGAAAATAAATCAAATAAATATTAAAAGAAAAAAAATGTATCATCATTTATGAGATTCTTTATTTCTTCAGAGATTTGTGTTCATATAATTCAAACATGCATACACCCAATAATGCATTTTTATATACTGGTGAATTTCCTGTATATAACATACACATACAGCACACACATGTATACTTTAATGAGGTATTACAACAAACATTATACATTGTATTTTTGTTCATATATGATACATTGTACATTCATATCTTGATTGTATTTTGGTGATACATTGATACTCATTTGCAGAGGATGTGTGCCTGTAGTGCTGGGAAGCGACATCACTGTCTGCCTCAGTCAGCTCCTCCAGGGAGACCAGTGGCAGCGGCAGTGAGTGTGGTGAGGTGTGACCCTGGTGTTATGAAGAAGCCGTGCCTGACACCGTCTCGGCCTGATTCACAACACCAGCTGCCCCACGCCACCATAGAGAAGGGAACGCTTCTTCCTTATAGCCTTCAAATCCTCCACGTCTCTGGATCTGGATGCTGGACCAGCTGAAAAAGAAACAGATAAAAGACATTAAAGTTTATTCCAGGCTTATTCTTATAATACAGTAATACATCTAAAGCACACAGTGGGGGAAATCAAATCCATTTAGGCCTTGACCCTGAGATCTTGTGTATAAACCTCCACTTTGAATTACTATATGAGCAAAGCACACTTTTTCTCATCTTACATTTGAATTACTTATGGCTTTTCTTGCTCCACCCTTTCCCTTCCTGGCTCTCTCTCTCTCTCTATCTCTTTGGTAATCCCTCCTGTGATGAAAAAGTCACACAAGCACATAATGTCCAGGCAAAACATTTCTCTTAATCCTCTTTTATCAGCTCTGTTGCCCTTTCTGCTCAATCTAATTGCAACAAAGCCTACATCAGGACTTTTGTGCCAAGACTTCTTTTAGGGTTTCAATTAAAGCGACTGAGCAGCGGGTCGAGGTGCTTGGACGTCTGCCAGTGTCCTTCAGATGAAGAATGTCATCGCACTTAATTGGCAGGAGTACATTCTGCCATGCCAGAAGAGACAGAGAGAGAGAGAGAGAGAGAGAGAGAGAGAAGACAAATACTGAAGGCACGCAGGAACTCTGGTTGTGTCTGCCCCCATTACACCTCCTGTCAGGGAATACAATAGAAGCCAGCACATCAACACTGCCCCCTGGTGTTGGGTGTGGGGCACCCACGACTAAAACAGATGGCCTGAGAAGTGGTACAGAGTCAGAAATCACTGGTATCTCAGCTTAAGGCATTACAAGGGCCACATAATCTTACCTTTATCAGAGATCTAAAAATATTCTGCATCTTTCTCATTCACAGTCTCACAGATTTTCAGATAAATCTCCCTCTCATTTTGAACCTTGTTTGTCTCAATACTGATGTGACACTGCATATGTATGCATGTAGAAACAGGAAAATATCTTCACAACTTCGCACTCATCTTTTGAGATCAGGTTATACTTTCATTACAAACCACCAGCCATTTTGTGCTGTTTCACAGCATGACATCACCATGAATGTATTTAATTCCAGGGGAGTATGAATACTGTCTTGACCATGTCAGCATACTGTTCTCTTCTCTTTACTACACTACTCCCTTAACAGAAAAAAAAACACTGCCATGAATCTACCAACTGAAGAAAGGGAGACCTAAACGGCCCACGCCTGTCATGTATACCACTTTGGGGTCTGCCCTCATCACATTTTATGACAGACACAGTCAAAGTGTCTGAAAAAGCTCTTTTATTCTTTTACACAAGCTCAAAACAACCAGCAGCACTCATCTATCTACTGCACATTTGCCGTTTGCGGACAACCACATATATCCTCACAGAAAAGTTGAGGGCCAACAGAGAGACGAGAAATATGGGCCCTATATTGTGCTTGAGTGGCTCGCTAAATGCTGGCCCACACACATTAATGGCTGTGCTGTGTAATTAAAGCTTTCAGTGAAATTACCCTTCCAGCATGAGCTTCGCTCCACTGGCACAGAGGTGACTGCACCCTCAAGCCAGAGTCTCAAACCGTGGGCAGAAATTTTGTGCTGATGGACGCGCCCATCCTTTTCTCGGCCTCCAGACAGCAGTGCTTAGCTAGCAGAATGTCTACAGGGGCCGGGGGCACTTTGCTTACCATGGAAAAGGAAGCAATGGGCTCCCGATTACACCCATTCCCTCAGATCAATCATGCTCCCCTCAGTGAGCGAGACACCCACAACACCAGGATTCACAGTTGAACCAACAGGGCGTGACTGCAGACTAAGGGTGGAGAGGGCACTGGGAATGGTTGTACAGTAAGTCTGGCTGATCAAGCTATGTCTGAATGATATGAAGTGGTGGCTCTTCGAATGTTGGCCCAGGGTTAAAGCACTAAGGTGGCAGCAGCCAGGTGAATCATGTCAAGGGACCTCAGCTGGGAGTTTCAGAACAGGACATAAATAAACAGATACTACAGATAGCCTGTGTGTGCAAGAGAGAGAGGGAACATCAGATCATTACCAGCTTGTACTGTGTGCAACTGAAATCTACAGATACGGATTTTGAACCTTACGTCAACCTGACAGTTGGCACAACCAATTAAGACTCAACCCCCTCCCAACTAAATAATCACATTTCTGTTTTTTACACACAAGAAGTTTAAATACTTGTTCCAATTCAGTTGTATTTAAATGGAGCTGGTTTGGCAGTAGTGTGATATTGAGTAATTTAAAAAGAGATGTGAAGCTCTTATCAGCTGCACAGCAGGCAGGCAGGCGCTGGGGAGGAACTGACTGCACAGGCCACAGAAACTCTCCTCTCCATCAGCCTCCACACTCTTGCCACGCCTGCACGGCTCTCTGCCTCCATTTACAGATAGACACTTTGCCTCTTACCACCTGCAGAGCACATTCTAGAAACATCTCCTTCTGACCTTATGTTATACGGCTAGCCGATGCATGTGAACAGTAAGTCAACCCATATCTCATAGCACACCTATCTCGGAGCACTGGTTCAGCAAAACCACAAACACACCTAGGTACACACTCACAAAATGGCTGATAAATAAAGACAATGCCTTATTTGCAGGTCACCCATTGTTAATACAGAGTAACCAAACAATTGTCCTCTCTTTGATGTGTGTGGGTTAGCATTCACAGAATTTGAGGTTTGCAATGTGTAAAGGTTAGTCTGTGCCTTGGTAGGGTACCTTAAAAGTGAAACATTCACATAATATCCTCCAGTGACGCAATGAAACAAAAACATGAGCTGAGCTGTAATTAGTTACCTATAAGAACCATACTATATGACAGCAGGCAGCACACGCTCATTAAACATGGAAACAGAGCTGTGACGCACCACTACTCTGGATCGCCCAGCATGCATTAGATTTGGGAAAAACAAGAACACACACACACACACACACACACACACACACAGACTGGAGTCTCCAACTGTCTTGAAACACATGACTGACAGTGACAGTCCCCTCTGGAGGGTGATGGTGTTTTCCTATCCTCTGAGAATCTCGGAACTCCGTATCACTGTTCCCCTCCCCCACACATATATCAATGATCTTTGAACGAAGCTGGACTGAGAAAAAGACCATGCTGTTTGCAGGGTTGACTCCCCCGATTTCCCCCCACACATCTTTTCTCTCTCCAAAGAGCCCTATATCACAAAATGGCTGCCGAGGCATCCACTGCCTGAGTGGTGTTTCAGGCTACAGGTTCAGCAGAGACTTTCTCAAACAGGAACATCCTCAGGCATTGCTGAGAGGTTTTAACACTGCACATGAAATCTAGATAAGCTGTTGTATCAGAGACTCGTTTCCACCTCTGTGAAATAGAAGGCAGCTGAAGCGGGTGGCACGCGGCTCTTGTGGTTTTCTGACAGACCAGGCGTGGCACTGCACCACGCGTCCCTCTGACCAGTCACACCTAGGCTACTGAATACGGAATACAACTTAGCATCGATCTTTACAGAGTAGAGATGAGCTGCTTAATTATCTATCTTTCCTGAGATTCAAAAGACAGAGAGGAAGGCGAAAAAATGTAAATGCTGAATGAGATGAGAATTGTTCAGGTGACAGAGCATTGACAGCACTTCAGAAACGAAGAATACAAACAAGGATGACAGAATAATGAACATGAGACCAGAGGAGAGAAGAATGAAGATTGAATGAAAGAGCTGACTAAAGAATTCAGAGTCAGCCCATTTAATCAGTATAGTTCTCAGTATAGTTGAGTATAGCTCACGTGAATTCAACCACATACACTCACACACCTAAGAAGAGCTCAGGTTTCACAAGCCTTTTATGCGAGGAGTCTCAGAATGCGCCACAGGCATGTAGCTTGTAATGTTGTGATGTAAGACACAGGGCAAATTCAATTCACTAGCAGTTACCAATTCCCAGTACTCCGTACTCAACACTAGTTTTTCTTGTCTCTACTGTTATTATCAAAACTATATATTAATACAAATACTATTTTGTTCTGATTTATAAACCGGTCTATGAAGTCATATGTTTCATTTTAGGCAACAACATCAATAATACAAAATATGAGTGCTTTGACTGGCAGGACAAATATAACATTAAACCTTTCTCATATAAATACATTTTATTTTGAATCATAAAAAATCTGTATCTGTATACATCAATTGTAACAGGGCAGTTATCTGCCTTGCCATAAAATGTACATATTTGTATATTTTAAATAAAACCTGAAATGTTTTTTTTTTATCATGATGTCAGCATTGCAAGCTGTATATTACAGTGATAAAGGCTCTTATCAAAAAAGTATTTCATGATCATGACACATAATTCAACTCTGTGTTATAAGGTAGTTACCAAACTTTAAGAATAAAGTATACAATTCAATTTTGTACATAACTTAATTTGAATCATTTATGCTACACTGAAAAAAATAATGGAAAAGAAAACACAAGACATTGTGCTGCAATGTTGGCAATATGATTTCTTAGAAAATACGATTCAAAGAATGATACGCATTTTTTTCAAAACTCAATAGACCTATATGTTTTCCATGATCCAGGATTGTGAGGATGGGGAAAAGATTATAGTGTCCAGCTGAAATGGAGCAGAGAGACATGACAGTGCCCTCAACACAGGCGCTGAACTAGGACTGAAAGAGCACACAGAAATACAGAGACTATAAAGCGGTGCTAATCTGCCACACTGCATCAGAAGACGATCCACTCTGGCACACTAATCATGTCAAGCACAATGCCTCTTCCAGGTGGAGAAACACTGAGAATTAGTGTTAAGAAAATGAGAATGAAACAGGATGAATTCTTATTTTTAAGGCCTGTTAGATGTGGGCATGAGTCATGACACCTGAATTATTTCAGACAGGTTTACATTCTATGTGAAAAGGTAACCTGAAATAAGATATGCATTGCTGAATATTTGCATTTACAGATGCTAAATATGCCACTCATTTGATATGTTATGATATGATATAAAACATATCTCAAAGAAGAAAAAGAACAAATTGTCTTATTTGCTCCTATGAAATTAAAGAGTTGTTTTGGTCTTCCAAAAACTCTTCCAACTTGGTGTAATCTTGAAGCTGGGAAACACTGCCATAATATGTATATAATATGCCTAGTTATGTTAGAAAGAAAATAAAACAAGACAAAAAAAGAGATTAGACTGCAAGATTATAGATGCTATGGATAGTTAGAATTACTGACAGTTCTCATATGCTTAAATGAATATTTCCTAGCCTAATATGTAGACTAAACTAAACTTGAGCAGTGATTTAACATGCTAGGCCATAACACAAAGAATAACTGCAGAAAAGAAGAACACTAATGAACATTTAGAAGTTTTTCAAATCTTAAGAGTAAACGTCAACATAGAAAACTGGAATAGGGAGATAGGGGGAAACGTATACCGGTTGACACACGTTAAAGGATGAAACCTGCAGCATCAGTCAACTTGTAAGAAACATAATCGAATACGCTGGGTTTTGCCATTCACATTTTAAAATAGGATCTAGCTTATGTTGTCAGTACCGGCAACAGGATGAGTAGTGTATGATAACAGACATCACACAATGATCATCTTTGCAAAGGTTCCGTTGCCAGTGGTTCGGCTGCTACAGCTCCCGTCTTATGGACGCCAGCTAGATCCGCTCAACGGAGATAATGCAGCCATTCATCGCGGCTGCCTGGGCTTGGTCTGATGTCAGGCATGAGCCTGGTGCTTATTGATTAAACTCAAATAGTCCTCAGGTCCCTTGGACTCGGTACATTCGGCTTTGTTCACGCGTGGTTGTTTATTAATTGACTAACTGATTAACTGCACATAACATTTAGAATAATACAATAACACGAAAGACACGTTTAATTCTCTAAACCACTCAATTGGACACAATTATAAGATAAATGTATACATTTGACATGTAGGCTAAACAATTTTCACGTTAAATACCCCCTGGTTACAGACAACTTTCTTTGAATTTACTGAAGGAACCCATAATTATTAGTGTGGTGAAAAAACAGCACGTTTTACATTTACAGTAGGCTATATTTGAAACTGACTATATTTCAGTTTATTTCCACAAACTATAAACGTTTTACTTGTTCATGTTAATAAGCCGACTTGTTGTTCTTCATTACCATAGAATTTGTCTCAGGCCACATTCATATGTCACAGAGATCATATCTTGAACTGTTTCAACAGCTACTTGCCTGCAGTTCAGTTTTCTGGTAATTCATTTTTATGTGCATTTAGAAAGGATATTCTCAACTACAACACTTACTTCAGACTTTATCCATGTTTGGAAAATATGCCTTGAAATACTTTAATCTGTGACAGCATATTTCTGGGCAATGCTGCCAGGGTTCACCCAGTCCTCTAAATATGACAGACAACTGTAGTCCATACCTGAAGCCAATTATGGAGACACAGTGAAATATTATTTTTTTCATGGCTGTCAATGTAATTTGTATGCGTGCAAAAGTGCATTTGTGTCTCTGAATATGTGTTGTTTGCTTCTTTGGTGTTACCTACATAGAACATTAGCAAATCAAAATGAAGACTATCCAAAATATCAAGTGGTCTATGTCTGTGAGTGAACTGCTTGAGTGAGTCAAATAGGATTTATTTTAAGTTGAGACTGACAAAATGAATACAAATATGAATGCTCTCTACCTCTCTCACTCTCACGCATTTGACTGTATGTGGATGCACCTTTCCCTTGTGGTTTCTATTTGAGAGGGATACAGTGGATGAACACCCAATGCTTACTGGATATGGATGAAAGATTCTCAGCACATTCCTCCATAGCCTAAGAAATGAGGATATGAAATTGGGGTGTTCCAAAAAGAAACCATAATTTTACAGAATTATATTATCTCCCCAAGGTGCAGTCCAAAAGACAGCCTCCTGCTCTCCAATCTCAAGGATACAAGGATCAGTATATTCTCTGGTGTAGACCTGCAAGGCCATGTGTTCTTGCAGTGTTGAGGAAGCTTCTCTGCAAGAATAGCTTTGAGAGCTATACCAATTACCTCACACTGGGAGAAGTTCAACTACAGCAAAGCTAGGAGAAATCTAATTTGGTTAACTAAAGCTACTACGAACAAGTAGTTTAAACTACTTTGTAATTTCTTTTATCAAATCGACTAAGAACATGTGATGAAATTATAACAAAATTTCATACAAAAAAAAGTAAAAATGCCACTCTATTGAGTTTATTGTAGAAAGTCCCTTCTTGTTCAAAAGTCTTGAACCAAATACAAAAAATGTGTTTGTTGTCTTTGCATTAGAGAGAGTGTATTTACTCTTGGCTTGCATAGTAACTACAAATACTACAAAATAGTAATTTAACTACTCACTAGCTGCAAACTGTAGTTAAACTATTTATTTAATTACATGTAGTTCATTACTCCCCAACACTGTGCATTTGTCCTGGAAGTTGATTTAAGTCTATGCAACCATTACTCAGTTATGCTCCGCTATAGAATTGATTTAAATCTACGTAACCATTACTCAGTTATGCTCCGCTATAGAATTGATTTAAATCTACGTAACCATTACTCAGTTATGCCCCGTTATAGAATTGATTTAACTCTATGTAACCATTACTCAGTTATGCCCCGCTATAGAGTTAATTTAACTTTATGCAACCATTACTCAGTTAAGCCCTTCTATTTAATTGATTTAACTCTATGTGACCTTTTGTTGTATGAAACTGTCAGTGTGTTTATGGCCGTCACAGATCTTTGATATGGCTTAGAAAGACTGATGATTGATTCAGTACATTGGAGATTATTGTCATTTTTAATCCCACGATCATGAGACACACATGCAGCACTCACACACATGCAAACACACTCATTCAACCCTCATGCCCATGATTAAAATGTCTAACATATTATCTCCGAGTGCTTGCGGTCAGAAACAACCTGTATGAAAGGTTTGAGACAAAGCAAATAATCAAAGAATAGGAAACAGATCGTGAGAGAAAGACAGGGAGTAAGAGAAACATAGACCAGATTGAGGCTATTTCTCTGAGCATTGTCTCTCTCTCCTTCTGCTCCTGTGTCTCTTGTTCCTCACTATGGGGAGAAACAGCCTACCAGCAGCCCGGCTGTCACTCAGGCTGTCTCTTCTTTATCTGCAGTTAGCATACCTGCAATCCGCATCCAGGAATTAAGTGATAATCTTTTCCATGGAGCGAGGGAATTAGGAGAGGTGCTGAGCATGAGGATGGATCAAATTTAGCAGCCATAACTTCCACATGACATCGGGAATGAAATGGGTCATGATAAAGAGCTTTCAGGTACACACACCTCCATTTTCCTTAGAGCCTCAAACTGAACACTTTCTCTTATATTGTTCTTGTGCAGAAGGGCAATAAATATAATACATTCATGGTGGCCACAGCTGACCCAGTGAGTGTGACCATGGTAGGGAGAATATAGTCTGGCTCACAAAATATAAAAGCCAGTTTAGAAATGGCTCACATTTTATGGCTGACTATGCCCCAGTCACAATCCCTTGTTTCAAGGCGGCCCGTGAAATCCGGGTTTTGATCATTTTTGGCAGACAGATAGTTGGTCTTGAAAGATCCTGCCAGAAAAGTGCAACTAGCTTGGATGTTGCCTTTAAGTGTTTTTCTATGACATACTATTCACTTAGATCAGCGACCTTTCTTTGTTGCTACTAGGAGCCAGAAAGACAGCAATTGTTTGCTGTCATCTTGAGGTGCTGCCTGCAGAACACAGCACCTCATGTTGAAGAGCAGAGAGAGATGAGTGTGGACTGATGATGGAGTCCATGTAGTGCTTGATGACAGACAAGCATTCAATGACTGATGGCATGCGTTTGTCTTTTAATT
>NC_137917.1:0-2500 GCF_963457725.1 Sprattus sprattus | reverse complement strand
CCGATGCTCTTTTTTCCCTACTTTTATGAAATATAAAGCGTGGTAGGATTGCATTCATGGTGATTCAGTCAAGAGATGGGGATTGGGATCAAATTAGGAGTTCAGGACAAAAATGTCAAGCAAAAGATCCCCACACTAAATGGTGGGCGAGACACATTTTGACTTCCATAGCTGGCCTGCATAGCTAAACAGAACCTCCATACAGACAAGCACCCACCCCCCCCCCCCCCCACACACACACACACACATGCACACATGCACACACACACACACCCACACCCACAAACACATACACACACACATGCGTACAGACACACCCTGGGGAGTCTAATAGCATATGTTCACCTTTCTTTTGTGAAATCATAGTATATGTATAATCATAGTATATTAGCCTACTCTCACATACAGCATACTAGTATACTAGCCACTTTCACACACAGACACATAGACACACAGACACACATAGACACACACACACACACACACATACACACCCAAACACACACACACACACACACACACACACACACACACACACACAGACTCATACAAACACCTGAACATATGTACACACCGAAGCACACACACATACACCTCAGATCAAGAGATGGTGGCCTTACTGCATCTGCCCTCTCACAGCTCCCTCTTCGCATCCCTGACTGTGTCTGCCGCTCCTGATACTGCGGGGGTCAGATGAGCGCTTGACTCCCCCTCCCTGCTGAAGCTGTGTTCCTGGAGGCTGCTGTTTGAATGGTTCTCTGCGCTTAAGGGTTTCTCGTGCCTCAGTGGCCTGAAAGTGAAGCGTTTGTGCCGCGGCTGAGAGAGGCTGTTTGTGTGTCTGTGACCCTGTTTGTGCATCCATCCACTTTTCATTGGTGTGAATGGGGCACACACACACACACACACACACACACACACACACACACACACACACACACACACACACACACACACACACACACATTCACACACGCATTCCTTCAATCCAGTGCCTCTCAGACCACTCTTTGTCTGACTCTTTGGGTGTGATGACATTCATGTCGGTATGTCCAGCATTATATGAAATGAATTGCATGCCGCACAAGGGCTGGTCTGACTGCCATCTGCCATTTGTCTGGTATTCCACTGGCGACAGCTATCTTGTCTCAGTTCTGAAAAAACAATCCTCCCTCTATCTTGAAACATGCAGTAAAATGAATCACTGGGAAAGAAGAGCATGCCGCTGTAAGAGTTACACCCTCCAAACTTTGCTGGCTGCGGTAGCCGTCGGTACCGTGCGGGAGGGGGCTCGAGCAGTGCTGCGCTCTGGTGGCACCCAGGGGCACCCAGCAGGGGTGGGGTGCAGACGGAGACCTCATGCCAGAGGCAGTTCTCATGTCTCATGCCCCACTCAGAGACATCGCGGACCCATAGAGCAACCCGTATCCAAGAGGCACAGACACAGGAGGACACAGACTGAAGGTGTGTGTGCATGTGGGAATGGGTGTCTGGCTGTGTGTGTGAGTGTGTGTGTGTGTGTGTATGTGTGTGTGTGTGTGTGTGTGTGTGTGTGTGTGTGTGTGTGTGTGTGTGTGTGTGTGTGTGTGTGTGAGTGTGTGTGTGTGTGAGTGTGTGTGAGAGTGTGTGTGAGATAGCACTCCCATCAGACTTACCCTCTGGCTGCCCCCATGGACCCGTGCTGCAAACAGTGCTGAGGATGCCGATGAGGTCCGCCGCCTGTCAGACTTCTGGCAGCGCCTGGCTTGCACTAGAAAGCCTCTTCAACTCTGTCTCTCTTTCCCAGCTCTCTCCTCTCTCACTCTCGTCTCTCCGAGACACACACACACACACACACACACACACACTCACTCCAGGAGAATCATATCGCTCTCTCTTGCACTGGCACAGAACAGCAAGACACATGGGAGGGGTGTTTTGTAATCTGTGAGGCCGTACCACCCGGGAGAGAGAAGCCACAGACGGGGGAGGGGGAGAGTAGGCTGGAGATGCTGCCTACTGCTTTCCAGCCATACCTTCTACACCTCCCTCTATCTGTTACACATTGGTCTCTCCCTCTCGCTCATGCTGGATGCTCATTGGAGCCCCTTCCTGCCTTCAGAGCAATTCAAGGAACCTGTGAGAAAGAGAAGAAAGATAGAGAGCAGGGAGGAGTGGGAACCTGAGAGAAAGAGAAAAGAGAGAGAGAGAGCAGGGAGGAGTAGGAACCTGAGAGAAAGAGAAAGAGTGAGATAGAGAGAGCAGGGAGGAGTGGGACAGACTAAAGGATTACTGCTAAACTCAAGTGTGCTTTGCTTTTGGTACATATACATATATATACAGCCGCGGAAAAAAATAATAGACCACTTTAAAAAAAGTATCAGTTTTTCTTTTTTTTTACTATTTATTGGTATGTGTTTGAGTATAATTAACACTTTTGTTTCATTCTATAAACTACTGACAACATTTCTACTGAATTTCAAATAAAAATACTGTCATTTGGAGCATTATTTGCAGAAAAATG
>NC_137916.1:31748511-31812495 GCF_963457725.1 Sprattus sprattus | reverse complement strand
CTAACCCTAACCCTAACCCTAACCCTAACCCTAACCCTAACCCTAACCCTAACCCTAACCCTAACCCTAACCCTAACCCCTAACCCTAACCCTAACCCTAACCCTAACCCTAACCCTAACCCTAACCCTAACCCTAACCCTAACCCTAACCCTAACCCTAACCCTAACCCTAACCCTAACCCTAACCCTAACCCTAACCCTAACCCTAACCCTAACCCTAACCCTAACCCTAACCCTAACCCTAACCCTAACCCTAACCCTAACCCTAACCCTAACCCTAACCCTAACCCTAACCCTAACCCTAACCCTAACCCTAACCCTAACCCTAACCCTAACCCTAACCCTAACCCTAACCCTAACCCTAACCCTAACCCTAACCCTAACCCTAACCCTAACCCTAACCCTAACCCTAACCCTAACCCTAACCCTAACCCTAACCCTAACCCTAACCCTAACCCTAACCCTAACCCTAACCCTAACCCTAACCCTAACCCTAACCCTAACCCTAACCCTAACCCTAACCCTAACCCTAACCCTAACCCTAACCCTAACCCTAACCCTAACCCTAACCCTAACCCTAACCCTAACCCTAACCCTAACCCTAACCCTAACCCTAACCCTAACCCTAACCCTAACCCTAACCCTAACCCTAACCCTAACCCTAACCCTAACCCTAACCCTAACCCTAACCCTAACCCTAACCCTAACCCTAACCCTAACCCTAACCCTAACCCTAACCCTAACCCTAACCCTAACCCTAACCCTAACCCTAACCCTAACCCTAACCCTAACCCTAACCCTAACCCTAACCCTAACCCTAACCCTAACCCTAACCCTAACCCTAACCCTAACCCTAACCCTAACCCTAACCCTAACCCTAACCCTAACCCTAACCCTAACCCTAACCCTAACCCTAACCCTAACCCTAACCCTAACCCTAACCCTAACCCTAACCCTAACCCTAACCCTAACCCTAACCCTAACCCTAACCCTAACCCTAACCCTAACCCTAACCCTAACCCTAACCCTAACCCTAACCCTAACCCTAACCCTAACCCTAACCCTAACCCTAACCCTAACCCTAACCCTAACCCTAACCCTAACCCTAACCCTAACCCTAACCCTAACCCTAACCCTAACCCTAACCCTAACCCTAACCCTAACCCTAACCCTAACCCTAACCCTAACCCTAACCCTAACCCTAACCCTAACCCTAACCCTAACCCTAACCCTAACCCTAACCCTAACCCTAACCCTAACCCTAACCCTAACCCTAACCCTAACCCTAACCCTAACCCTAACCCTAACCCTAACCCTAACCCTAACCCTAACCCTAACCCTAACCCTAACCCTAACCCTAACCCTAACCCTAACCCTAACCCTAACCCTAACCCTAACCCTAACCCTAACCCTAACCCTAACCCTAACCCTAACCCTAACCCTAACCCTAACCCTAACCCTAACCCTAACCCTAACCCTAACCCTAACCCTAACCCTAACCCTAACCCTAACCCTAACCCTAACCCTAACCCTAACCCTAACCCTAACCCTAACCCTAACCCTAACCCTAACCCTAACCCTAACCCTAACCCTAACCCTAACCCTAACCCTAACCCTAACCCTAACCCTAACCCTAACCCTAACCCTAACCCTAACCCTAACCCTAACCCTAACCCTAACCCTAACCCTAACCCTAACCCTAACCCTAACCCTAACCCTAACCCTAACCCTAACCCTAACCCTAACCCTAACCCTAACCCTAACCCTAACCCTAACCCTAACCCTAACCCTAACCCTAACCCTAACCCTAACCCTAACCCTAACCCTAACCCTAACCCTAACCCTAACCCTAACCCTAACCCTAACCCTAACCCTAACCCTAACCCTAACCCTAACCCTAACCCTAACCCTAACCCTAACCCTAACCCTAACCCTAACCCTAACCCTAACCCTAACCCTAACCCTAACCCTAACCCTAACCCTAACCCTAACCCTAACCCTAACCCTAACCCTAACCCTAACCCTAACCCTAACCCTAACCCTAACCCTAACCCTAACCCTAACCCTAACCCTAACCCTAACCCTAACCCTAACCCTAACCCTAACCCTAACCCTAACCCTAACCCTAACCCTAACCCTAACCCTAACCCTAACCCTAACCCTAACCCTAACCCTAACCCTAACCCTAACCCTAACCCTAACCCTAACCCTAACCCTAACCCTAACCCTAACCCTAACCCTAACCCTAACCCTAACCCTAACCCTAACCCTAACCCTAACCCTAACCCTAACCCTAACCCTAACCCTAACCCTAACCCTAACCCTAACCCTAACCCTAACCCTAACCCTAACCCTAACCCTAACCCTAACCCTAACCCTAACCCTAACCCTAACCCTAACCCTAACCCTAACCCTAACCCTAACCCTAACCCTAACCCTAACCCTAACCCTAACCCTAACCCTAACCCTAACCCTAACCCTAACCCTAACCCTAACCCTAACCCTAACCCTAACCCTAACCCTAACCCTAACCCTAACCCTAACCCTAACCCTAACCCTAACCCTAACCCTAACCCTAACCCTAACCCTAACCCTAACCCTAACCCTAACCCTAACCCTAACCCTAACCCTAACCCTAACCCTAACCCTAACCCTAACCCTAACCCTAACCCTAACCCTAACCCTAACCCTAACCCTAACCCTAACCCTAACCCTAACCCTAACCCTAACCCTAACCCTAACCCTAACCCTAACCCTAACCCTAACCCTAACCCTAACCCTAACCCTAACCCTAACCCTAACCCTAACCCTAACCCTAACCCTAACCCTAACCCTAACCCTAACCCTAACCCTAACCCTAACCCTAACCCTAACCCTAACCCTAACCCTAACCCTAACCCTAACCCTAACCCTAACCCTAACCCTAACCCTAACCCTAACCCTAACCCTAACCCTAACCCTAACCCTAACCCTAACCCTAACCCTAACCCTAACCCTAACCCTAACCCTAACCCTAACCCTAACCCTAACCCTAACCCTAACCCTAACCCTAACCCTAACCCTAACCCTAACCCTAACCCTAACCCTAACCCTAACCCTAACCCTAACCCTAACCCTAACCCTAACCCTAACCCTAACCCTAACCCTAACCCTAACCCTAACCCTAACCCTAACCCTAACCCTAACCCTAACCCTAACCCTAACCCTAACCCTAACCCTAACCCTAACCCTAACCCTAACCCTAACCCTAACCCTAACCCTAACCCTAACCCTAACCCTAACCCTAACCCTAACCCTAACCCTAACCCTAACCCTAACCCTAACCCTAACCCTAACCCTAACCCTAACCCTAACCCTAACCCTAACCCTAACCCTAACCCTAACCCTAACCCTAACCCTAACCCTAACCCTAACCCTAACCCTAACCCTAACCCTAACCCTAACCCTAACCCTAACCCTAACCCTAACCCTAACCCTAACCCTAACCCTAACCCTAACCCTAACCCTAACCCTAACCCTAACCCTAACCCTAACCCTAACCCTAACCCTAACCCTAACCCTAACCCTAACCCTAACCCTAACCCTAACCCTAACCCTAACCCTAACCCTAACCCTAACCCTAACCCTAACCCTAACCCTAACCCTAACCCTAACCCTAACCCTAACCCTAACCCTAACCCTAACCCTAACCCTAACCCTAACCCTAACCCTAACCCTAACCCTAACCCTAACCCTAACCCTAACCCTAACCCTAACCCTAACCCTAACCCTAACCCTAACCCTAACCCTAACCCTAACCCTAACCCTAACCCTAACCCTAACCCTAACCCTAACCCTAACCCTAACCCTAACCCTAACCCTAACCCTAACCCTAACCCTAACCCTAACCCTAACCCTAACCCTAACCCTAACCCTAACCCTAACCCTAACCCTAACCCTAACCCTAACCCTAACCCTAACCCTAACCCTAACCCTAACCCTAACCCTAACCCTAACCCTAACCCTAACCCTAACCCTAACCCTAACCCTAACCCTAACCCTAACCCTAACCCTAACCCTAACCCTAACCCTAACCCTAACCCTAACCCTAACCCTAACCCTAACCCTAACCCTAACCCTAACCCTAACCCTAACCCTAACCCTAACCCTAACCCTAACCCTAACCCTAACCCTAACCCTAACCCTAACCCTAACCCTAACCCTAACCCTAACCCTAACCCTAACCCTAACCCTAACCCTAACCCTAACCCTAACCCTAACCCTAACCCTAACCCTAACCCTAACCCTAACCCTAACCCTAACCCTAACCCTAACCCTAACCCTAACCCTAACCCTAACCCTAACCCTAACCCTAACCCTAACCCTAACCCTAACCCTAACCCTAACCCTAACCCTAACCCTAACCCTAACCCTAACCCTAACCCTAACCCTAACCCTAACCCTAACCCTAACCCTAACCCTAACCCTAACCCTAACCCTAACCCTAACCCTAACCCTAACCCTAACCCTAACCCTAACCCTAACCCTAACCCTAACCCTAACCCTAACCCTAACCCTAACCCTAACCCTAACCCTAACCCTAACCCTAACCCTAACCCTAACCCTAACCCTAACCCTAACCCTAACCCTAACCCTAACCCTAACCCTAACCCTAACCCTAACCCTAACCCTAACCCTAACCCTAACCCTAACCCTAACCCTAACCCTAACCCTAACCCTAACCCTAACCCTAACCCTAACCCTAACCCTAACCCTAACCCTAACCCTAACCCTAACCCTAACCCTAACCCTAACCCTAACCCTAACCCTAACCCTAACCCTAACCCTAACCCTAACCCTAACCCTAACCCTAACCCTAACCCTAACCCTAACCCTAACCCTAACCCTAACCCTAACCCTAACCCTAACCCTAACCCTAACCCTAACCCTAACCCTAACCCTAACCCTAACCCTAACCCTAACCCTAACCCTAACCCTAACCCTAACCCTAACCCTAACCCTAACCCTAACCCTAACCCTAACCCTAACCCTAACCCTAACCCTAACCCTAACCCTAACCCTAACCCTAACCCTAACCCTAACCCTAACCCTAACCCTAACCCTAACCCTAACCCTAACCCTAACCCTAACCCTAACCCTAACCCTAACCCTAACCCTAACCCTAACCCTAACCCTAACCCTAACCCTAACCCTAACCCTAACCCTAACCCTAACCCTAACCCTAACCCTAACCCTAACCCTAACCCTAACCCTAACCCTAACCCTAACCCTAACCCTAACCCTAACCCTAACCCTAACCCTAACCCTAACCCTAACCCTAACCCTAACCCTAACCCTAACCCTAACCCTAACCCTAACCCTAACCCTAACCCTAACCCTAACCCTAACCCTAACCCTAACCCTAACCCTAACCCTAACCCTAACCCTAACCCTAACCCTAACCCTAACCCTAACCCTAACCCTAACCCTAACCCTAACCCTAACCCTAACCCTAACCCTAACCCTAACCCTAACCCTAACCCTAACCCTAACCCTAACCCTAACCCTAACCCTAACCCTAACCCTAACCCTAACCCTAACCCTAACCCTAACCCTAACCCTAACCCTAACCCTAACCCTAACCCTAACCCTAACCCTAACCCTAGAACGCGTTCGACTCTACGCATTCATCCTATACTCTAACCCTAACCCTAACCCTAACCCTAACCCTAACCCTAACCCTAACCCTAACCCTAACCCTAACCCTAACCCTAACCCTAACCCTAACCCTAACCCTAACCCTAACCCCCATCTTACCCTAATCCTAACCATAACCTTAGACCCCCTCTACGGTTTAGTACTTATTTGCATTTTCCTGGACTGGACAGGGTTCTTTTTTCCCCTAACCCTAACCCTAACCCTAACCCTAACCCTAACCCTAACCCTAACCCTAACCCTAGGTTGACTTGACTTGGGTTGACTTGCCTTGACTTGGGTTGACTTGCCTTGACTTGGGTTGACTTGCCTTGACTTGGGTTGACTTGCCTTGACTTGACTTGGGTTGACTTGACTTGACTTGACTTGACTTGGGTTGACTTGACTTGGGTTGACTTGACTTGACTTGGGTTGACTTGACTTGGGTTGACTTGACTTGACTTGGGTTGATTTGACTTGAAAAAAAATGTACCAAAAAAGGGTGTCCAATAGACTCCCCAGGGTCTGAAACGTGCTTCTGACAACTTTTCCTAGGAAGCATTAAAAAAACCCACTAGGGTTGGACTTAGAGAAAAAAAAAAAAAAATCCTATTGAAGTCAATGGGGAAACACCTTTTGCTCTATAACTCCGGAAGTGAAAGTCTGAGAGACTCATAACCTTGATCCACAGTGCCAAAGTTGGGGTCGGCGAAGACGACAGTGAGGAATCAACTTGCTCAGACTTCCGGTTTCGGAGATACAGCAAAAAAAAATCTTATTTTTGGAATAACTTTTGAACGGTAAGTCCGATCGACAAAATTTCAACTTAGGCGTGTCCGCCGTCGAAAGGCGCATCTGAAGTGTTTCCTCCATTTTTCTCTACGACCCTTCCTTCATGGAGTAAAGTTGAAAAAACTCTTTAAAAAGACCGGTCGTCGACCGGTTGGTAGTATTTATCCCTATACCCTAACCCTAACCCTAACCCTAACCCTAACCCTAACCCTAACCCTAACCCTAACCCTAACCCTAACCCTAACCCTAACCCTAACCCTAACCCTAACCCTATACTCTAACCCTAACCCTAACCCTAACCCTAACCCTAACCCTAACCCTAACCCTAACCCTAACCCTAGACCATTTCCTGAACCCAATTTCCCATAAACATGCAAGTTATGTAAAAGACACTTACCATTTTGTCTCCTTGTTGCGTGATCTCTCGGTCCCGGCGCACACACTGCTCTTTTCCGCAGATGTCGACTCGCTCTATACGAACATAGAGACGGAACGGGGGATCAGGGCAGTGCGCTCAGCGTTCGCTAGACACCCAGACCCAGCGCGCCCGGGTGAACAGCTGATAGAACTCTTATCACTCGGGCTCACTAGAAATGATTTTGAATTTAATGGTAATTATTTCCTGCAAATCCTTGGTTGCGCTATGGGAAAAAAATTCAGCCCTGCGTACGCAGACATTTACATGGCGGATTGGGAGACCGAAGCGTTCGGGAAATGTACCTTTAAACCTTTGTTATATCTGCGTTACCTAGACGACCTCTTTGGTTTGTGGACTCATACGGAGGCTCAATTCTTAGAGTTTGTAGCCGTCCTCAATAGTCACCATCCACGTATCAAAATCATACATGAGCTAAGCCCAAACAAACTACAATTCTTAGATACTGAAGTCTCGTTTGCATCTTCCACCTCTGAGCCAGGCATGAAAAGACTAGCCACGAAAGTCTATTTCAAATCTACAGACAGACATGCTTTGCTACACAAAACGAGTTTTCATCCACGTCATACTTTCAAAGGTTTAATCAAATCACAACTTATTCGTTTTCTGCGCATATGTACCTTTAGGAATGATGTGGAATCTGCAACTCAAACTCTGTTTGCGGCGCTCAGACCTCGTGGTTACTCAGCACGCTTCCTTCGAAAAATTAAAGAACAGGTTATCACGAGTTTTGATGAGGGCACAGGTGTGTTCAATACCACTAGACAACAGGAAAATCCTCTCATACCATTCGTTATAACATACTCCACGGCAGCGTTGGATTTTAGGAACAAGGTTGCTACTAACTTTAAACATGCGGTCTCACAATGTTCAGAACTTGCTAATTACAGATTCATTACGGCACAGAGACGCAATAAAAATTTACAGGACACCTTAGTCAGATCACGCATGAAGAGCGGACGTCAATGCAGTGAGAGTGCAACGATTCCTCCTACCTTCAAACAACTTACATACATACGTAATAACCTTTCGCAGAAGGGTGCACCCATCATAGTCCCACTAACCATTAACACGAAAAATATTGTTTACTGTATCCAATGCCAAAACTGTAACATGCTGTATGTAGGCGAAACACGTAACATGCTACTCGAGAGGATTAAACAACATCTCTACCACACACGCAAGGGAGATATCCGTAACTTATTGTATGATCATTTTCGTAGCGATAGCTGTGCATCCTGGGTGGTGACGGGGTTAGAGAGCGTGACATTGTGGTCTAACGGTCAAAGGAAGCATTTCGAGCGTGCGTGGATGACTAAACTGAATACTTACCATCCGATGGGTTTGAACGATCCACTGCCTGTTAGGGGGGCTTTGACGTAGCTTGTAAACAAACACGTACGGACGTGACGCACAAATGTCTAGTCTCTGAGTTGCCGGTAAACTCTCCACTGCCACATGACACTCTCAGGTCTGTGGTCGACGTTTAAAAACAATAGAGCTTTCACTCCCCCACACTCACGGTTAAGCGAATGAACAACGTTTAGTGGAACATATACACACATTTCCCTGTTGTAATACCACTCTGTTTCGGACACAGTGTAGGTATCCCTTTTTGTGTTGTCTTTTTTTCTTTTTCTTCCCCATTTTGTACCTTGTTTCTTTTCCTTGGTCAGAGGCTGGAGGAATCCTGTAGGGGTGGGGTGAGGGGTGAGCGGCTGAGGGTCCGCTCTGTCATCATTATTATTATATACAATTACTTTCATTAACATATAATTTACTTACATAGAGGTTTCATTATAGTGGCTACATGAACCTCCTAGTTCAAAACATTTCCTTCTTTTTCTTTTTGTTATATATATATATATATCTAGTTATCGATCCAACAAAGGGGTGGCTTTCCACTCTTATGAGAAGACTGAAAACGGCAACTTGTTCTTTTAACATATATTTATTCATTCATCTGCTGAACGGGTCGGGAGCCTGGCAAACTCCTGGCTTGTCCTCATCACCTCCGAACAGCTGGGTAGCATGGTGCTGGGTTTCAGCGGCGGGGGGGCCCCTCCTTCCTGCCCTCTTCAGTTGTGAGGAAAACTGAATTTTTTAATAAACATTCAAGAAAAAAACAGGAGCAGTTGAGGTGACATGGGTTCATTGTGGGATAATTTCCCTTAGGCCACACGTCATTACGAGCACTTATTTTTTAACACAGTGTTTAACGTGTTTCCTTAACACACTCCTTTGACATTTTGAACATTGAATAAACGAGTGTTTTGTATTTTTGTAATCACTTTTCGTGATTTTTTGCGGTTGCAGTGTGATGGCACTTACCTTATACCCCAACGTGTAGCACTTAGCCTGGGGAATCACATTTTACCTGTGTCACTCTCTCCTGTTCCAGTGAGTCCAGTCCGGATCCGAGGGCCCCATCCGACGTCCTCCAGCTCCTAGAATACAAATACACATTATTTATTACAATTCTTTAATAAAACCAAAGCCTTTTTTCAGTCTTCTCATCCTGTGTCAAGCCCTCCTTTTAAGGTTCAGAATGCATTCCTTTTTAAAGTATGCATATGGGAATGCAATGTTTGCATTTTTCCCCACTGTTAGATAGTTTAAAGGTCTTATTCTTTTTGAGCTGTGCTAGTCCTGGGTAAAACAGTGAAAGAAATTTTTAAAGGGTCTCATTGGCCATCTCTGGCTTTAAGTTGGTCAAACCAAAAAAACCATACCCAAAAAAATAGCTTGTTTTCTTTAAAACATTTAAAAACAACAAACTTCTCTAAAAAAAAGAGTGTATACATATTTTATGGTACTCACCTGGGTCCTTTGAGGAGGGTAGAACGGGGGTCGAACTGCTCCCGTGACCTTCGAAACAACTATTGAGGTTATTTATACCAAGGTCTCTTTTTGGGAGTTTTGTTCTTAAAAACAAAAAAAGGTTTGGCCACAAGATGGCGCTATATGACCACCACCATCTGGGTGCCCAACCATCTTCTAGGTTTCACAACTAGGATTAGCAGCTCCTTAAAAGGGTCATAGCTCCTAAAAAAAGAAATCATTTCTTTAATAATACAGGTTTTATCACATTCTATTCATAAATACTTACCACAATCCTCTGTAGGCACAATGCCTAAACCTAAGGTCCATCTACATAACCTTCACCTAGAATTACATAGATACACCATAACCCAAACAATACTACTAACCCTAACCGTCAATGTAAGTATACCATCACCTCGACCAGAACTCTAACCCTAACCCTAACCATCAGTAACAGTTAACTCTAATAACCCTAAATTTCTCATCACCCCAATCAGATTTCATACCCTAACCCTAACCTTCAAGGGACAGTACATTTCAATAACTTTTTTTTTTTTTTCTCATAACCATAATCCAGAACTCTACACTAACCCTAACCATCAGTGGGTTACATATTGGACCCCCAGTATAATAGCTACCCCATTAGAACATCTACCCCATTAGGATACATAACCCCAGATCCCCTCGCTAGAATGACCAGCTTAATACAGTGTGTTTTCTTTAAGTGTTTATTCTTTTTCTTTTCTTTTTGATAAGGGAATGTCTAGAATGGTGGCTAGAGTTGAAGGGTTATACCACCAACTCTATACCATCCAACACGTGTGAACATATCAGCATACTTCACCTGAGTATAAGATTAGCCTGTGCCCGTGCGCAAAAGTATCCGACATGGGGCTCGTGAGGGCTCCATGGAGGTATTTTTATTCCCCTAACACATAAACCTAACCCTAGGTAAGTCCGATCGACAAAATTTCAACTTAGGCGTGTCTGCCGTTGAAAGGCGCATCTGAAGTGTGTCCTCTATTTTTCTCTACGACCCTTCCTTCATGGAGTAAAGTTGAAAAAAGAGCCTGATACGCGTATCAAGGTACGCTTTCATCCTATACTCCTAACCCTAACCCTAACCCTAACCCTAACCCTAACCCTAACCCTAAACCCTAACCCTAAACCCTAACCCTAACCCTAACCCTAGAAACGTCCTCCTGTCAATTTTTGGCAAAAAAAAAAAAATTAGGGTTGGACTTGGTAAAATTTTCAAAAAAAAAAAAAAAAAATCACAAAAATCTACCATGAAATGGGTCTCAAAACATTCAAAATGGCCTGAAACGTGCCCTCTAGATTTTTTTGCCAGAAAAAACTTACAAAAAGGTAGGGAAAACACTTAAATATATTTTCACAAAAAACTCCTATATATTTTCAAATGAAATCCTTACCCTGCCTTAATTCGTCGTCTCTGAACACGCCTGAGGTGGTTTCATCTTTGCCAAACTTACAGTTTTTGAGATATAGCCAAAACAAATCTTATTTTGGCCTTATCTTTTGAATGGAAAGTCCAATCCACAAAATTTCAACTCAGGCGTGTTCAGCGTTGAAAGGAGATGCTGACGGATGTCCTCCTTTTGTCTCTACGACCTTTCGTTCTAACCACATCCCTATTTGAAACCCAAAAAGGATCAGAGGGTGTCCAAGGCGTAGTCCGTTCACCCCTTTTCACCTAAATGACAGCCGTAAGTCGTAGAAAGTTGGAAAAAGTTAGTTTAAAGGGTCCTCTAGTATAAAACCTCCACCTGGACTCTGCCGTGACGTCAAAAACACCAAAAAACCTGTCAAAAACACCAAAAATGCTCAAAAATGCTCAAAAGAAAGATCATCTCAATCAAACACTTCTACTAACCATAACCTGTCAATGGGGAACATGTTAGCACGATGTTAGCATAATGAAAGATGACCTGAATCAAACACTTCTACTAAACATAACCTGTCAATGGGGGCAAAGCATGGTTGACTTGGGTTGACTTGACTTGGGTTGACTTGCCTTGACTTGGGTTAACTTGACTTGACTTGACTTGGGTTGACTTGACTTGACTTGACTTGGGTTGACTTGACTTGACTTGACTTGGGTTGACTTGACTTGACTTGACTTGACTTGACTTGGGTTGACTTGACTTGGGTTGACTTGACTTGATTTGGGTTGATTTGACTTGAAAAAAAATGTACCAAAAAAGGGTGTCCAATAGATTCCCCAGGGTCTGAAACGTGCTTCTGACAACTTTTCCCAGGAAGCGTTAAAAAAACCCACTAGGGTTGGACTTGGAGAAAAAAAAAAAAAAATCCTATTGAAGTCAATGGGGAAACACCTTTTGCTCTATAACTCCGGAAGTGAAAGTCTGAGAGACTCATAACCTAGATCCACAGTGCCAAAGTTGGGGTCGGCGAAGACGACAGTGAGGAATCAACTTGCTCAGACTTCCGGTTTCGGAGATACAGCAAAAAAAAATCTTATTTTTGGAATAACTTTTGAAAGGTAAGTCTGATCGACAAAATTTCAACTTAGGCGTGTCCGGCGTCGAAAGGCGCATCTGGAGTGTGTCCTCTATTTTTCTCTACGACCCTTCCTTCATGGAGTAAAGTTGAAAAAAGAGCCTGATACGCGTATCAAGGTACGCTTTCATCCTATACTCCTAACCCTAACCCTAACCCTAACCCTAATTAGGATCAGCTAGCACAAATTTATAATCGGCAAGGTAGATATGATGGAAGAATTCCAAGTTTTGGGGGAGCATTTTTGGAATTAATAAAAACTTCAATATATCCAAATATAAAGCAAAATGCCTTGATATTATGGTTTTATATCTTTCTTTTGACATAACAGATAATTTCACAATGAACAAAACTCTGAAGTTATGTATATTTTTTCAGAAAATTGCTTAATTAAACTATCTCAAACTGTAATGATTTATTTCACCACTGGATGGCAGAAGCGCTCCATCTTAAAACTTTGTGTTGTTTTCTACATATTGGGATGAGGATATTCTGGAACTTCCACCTTTTTGACATTGATACTGGCAGGGACCCTCTAATAAATGTCTGCGGGGAAATAAGCACCCAAAGTGGGGTAGGCAGCCAGGTGCTATTCACGAATTGCCACCTTAACTTCCATTTTCTTTTACTTAAATATAGGCAGGAACTCTCTACTGAATGTGTACGGGGAAATGAGTACCTAATGTCGGGTAAGCAGCCAGGTGATATTATGGAAGTTGGCCTTCAACTTCCAACTTTTTGACATCGATCCAGGCAGGGACCTTCTGCTGATTGTCTGCGGGGAAATAAGCACCCAAAGTCGGGTAGGCAGCCGGGTGCTAGCCCGGAATTGCTATCTTAACTTCCATTGGCTGTTGTGGGCAACAAACTGGACTGCCTCACAACGGTGTTGGAGAGAAGGACCCTGAATAGGTTGCTGTCTATCTTGGACAATGTCCACCACCCACTACACAGTACCCTCAACAGACAGAACAGCATATTCAGTGGAAGACTCCTCTCACTGTCATGCTCATCGGACAGGCTGAGGAAGTACTTTGTCCCCAGGGCCATTCAGCTACATAATGCCACGACGAAGGGGAGGGGGAGGGAGATGGACTCTGCATGAGTCTACCTCACTCTGCCCTTCTCTTCTCATCTCTTCTATTAATTACCTCCCAATGACTCAATACAATACACAGGGCAGTGCTAGGAGCTCTGTGTGTGTCTGTGTGACCCTCAGTGACCTTTAATAGACAGCAGGCTAATGAGGCCTAACTGGGCAGGTGTCTGTAGCTCTGGGCCTCCCAGTGACTCAATACAATACACAGGACAGTGTTTGGTGGTCTCTCTGTGTCTGTATGACCCTCAGTGACCTTTAATAGACTGCAGGCTTTTGGGACATGTGAGTGCATTTGGGCCTCCCAGTGACTTAACAACTTATATCTCTTTGCACCATCAACACACACACACACACGCAAGCTCGAGAACTTTGCACTATGATACAAGCACGTGTATATGATTTATGTTTGTATGTCTGTGAGGTAGTGTATAAGCCCTATGTGTATGTGATTTATGTATGTTTGCCTGTGAGAAAGTGTATAGGCCCTATGTGTATGTGATTTATGTATGTATGCCTGTGAGGTAGTGTATAAGTCCTATGTGTATGTGCTTTATGAATGTATGTCTGTGAGGAAGTGTATGAGCCCTATGTGTATGTGATTTATGTATGTATGCCTGTGAGTAAGTGTATTAGCTACTATGGATAACCTAAATTTCCCTCAGGATGAATAAAGTATCCATCTATCTATATATCTATCTCTTTCACGTAGATCCAGGCAGGGACCTTCTACTGATTGTCTGCGGGGAAATAAGCACCCAAAGTGGGGTAGGCAGCCAGGTGATACTTGGGAGTTAGACTTCAACTTCTATCTCCTTTACTTATATCCAGGCAGGGACCCTCTACTGATTGTCAGCGGGGAAATAAGCACCCAAAGTGGGGTAGGCAGCCAGGTGCTACTTGGGAGTTAGACTTCAACTTCTATCTCCTTTACTTTTATACAGGCAGGGACCCTTTACTGATTGTCTGCAGGGAAATAAGCACCCAAGGAGGGGTAGAAAGCCAGGTACTATTTTGAAATTGCTACCTTAACTTCCATCTCATTGACTTAGATCCAGGCAGGGACCCTTTACTGATTGTCTGCGGGGAATTAAGCACCCAAAGAGGGGTAGAAAGCCAGGTACTATTCCGGAATTGCTATCTTAACTTCATTCTCATTGACTTAGATCAAGGGAGGGACCCTCTACTGATTATCTGCGGGGAAATAAGCACCCAAAGTGGGGTAGAAAGCCAGGTGTTTTTCTGGAATTGCTACCTTAACTTCCATCTCTTTGACTTAGATCCAGGCAGGGACCTTCTACTGATTGTCTGCGGGGAAATAAGCACTCAAAGTGGGGTAAAAAGCCAGGTGCTATTCCGGAATCGCTACCTTAACTTCAATCTCATCGACTTAGATCCAGGGAGGGACACTCTACTGATTGTCTGCGGGGAAATAAGCACCCAAAGTGGGGTAGAAAGCCAGGTGCTATTCCGGAATCGCTACCTTAACTTCCATCTCTTTGACTTAGATCCAGGCAGGGACCTTCTACTGATTGTCTGCGGGGAAATAAGCACCCAAAGTGGGGTAGAAAGCCAGGTGCTATTCCGTAATTGCTACCTTAACTTCCATCTCTTTGACTTAGATCCAGGCAGGGACCTTCTACTGATTGTCTGCGGGGAAAGAAGCACCAAAAGTGGGGTAAAAAGCCAGGTACTATTCCGTAATTGCTACCTTAACTTACATCTCTTTGACTTAGATCCAGGCAGGGACCATCTACTGATTGCCTGCGGGGAAATAAGCACTCAAAGTGGGGTAGGCAGCCAGGTGCTATTCCGGAATTGCTACCTTAATTTCCATCTCATTGACTTAGATCCAGGGAGGGACACTCTACTGATTGTCTGCGGGGAAATAAGCACTCAAAGTGGGGTAGAAAGCCAGGTACTATTCCAGAATTGCTACCTTAACTTCCATCTCATTGACTTAGATCCAGGCAGGGACCTTCTACTGATTGTCTGCGGGGAAAGAAGCACCAAAAGTGGGGTAAAAAGCCAGGTACTATTCCGTAATTGCTACCTTAACTTACATCTCTTTGACTTAGATCCAGGCAGGGACCATCTACTGATTGCCTGCGGGGAAATAAGCAGTCAAAGTGGGGTAGAAAGCCAGGTGCTATTCCGTAATTGCTACCTTAACTTCTGTTTCATTGACTTAGATCCAGGGAGGGACACTCTTTTGATTGTCTGCGGGGAAATAAGCACTCAAAGTGGGGTAGAAAGCCAGGTACTATTCCGGAATCGCTACCTTAACTTCCATCTCATTGACTTAGATCCAGGGAGGGACACTCTGCTGATTGTCTGCGGGGAAATAAGCAGTCAAAGTGGGGTAGAAAGCCAGGTACTATTCCGTAATTGCTACCTTAACTTCCATCTCATTGACTTAGATCTAGGGAGGGACGCTATGCTGATTGTCTGCGGGGAAATAAGCAGTCAAAGTGGGGTAGAAAGCCAGGTACTATTCCGTAATTGCTACCTTAACTTCCATCTCATTGACTTAGATCTAGGGAGGGACGCTGTACTGATTGTCTGGGGAGAAATAAGCACCCAAAGTCGGGTAGACAGTGAGAAGATACTTGGGAGTTAGACTTCAACTTCTATCTCCTTTACTTAGATCCAGGCAGGGACCCTCTACTGATTGTCTGCGGGGAAATAAGCACCCAAAGTCGGGTAGGCAGCCAGGTGCTATTCCGGAATTGCTTACTTAACTTCCAATTATATTACCTTACTTCCACATGTACTACCTCACACACAGGCATGGACCCTTTACTGATTGTCTGCGGGGAAATAAGCACCCAAAGTGGGGTAGAAAACCAGGTACTATTCCGGAATTGCTACCTTAACTTCCATCACATTGACTTAGATCCAGGCAGGGACCTTCTACTGTTTGTCAGCGGGGAAATAAGGACCCAAAGTCGGGTAGGCAGCCAGGTGCTATTCCGGAATTGCTTACTTAACTTCCATTTATATTACCTTACTTCCACATGTACTACCTCACACACAGGCATGGACCCTTTACTGATTGTCTGCGGGGAAATAAGCACTCAAAGTGGGGTAGAAAGCCAGGTACTATTCCAGAATTGCTGCCTTAACTTCCATCTCTTTGACTTAGATCCAGGGAGGGACACTCTACTGATTGTCTGCGGGGAAATAAGCACCCAAAGTGGGATAGAAAGCCAGGTGCTATTCCGTAATTGCTACCTTAACTTCCATCTCTTTGACTTAGATCCAGGGAGGGACACTCTGCTGATTGTCTGCGGGGAAATAAGCAGTCAAAGTGGGGTAGAAAGCCAGGTGCTATTCCGTAATTGCTACCTTAACTTCCATCTCTTTGACTTAGATCCAGGCAGGGACCTTCTACTGATTGTCTGCGGGGAAATAAGCACCCAAAGTGGGGTAGAAAGCCAGGTACTATTCCAGAATTGCTACCTTAACTTCCATCTCATTGACTTAGATCCAGGGAGGGACCCTCTACTGATTGTCTGCGGGGAAATAAGCACCCAAAGTGGGGTAGGCAGCCAGGTACTAGTCCAGAATTGCTACCTTAACTTCCATCTCATTGACTTAGATCCAGGGAGGGACCTTCTACTGATTGTCTGCGGGGAAATAAGCACCCAAAGTGGGGTAGGCAGCCAGGTGCTTTTCTGGAATTGCTACCTTAACTTTCATCTCTTTGACTTAGATCCAGGCAGGGATATTCTACTGATTAACTGCGGGGAAATAAGCACTCAAAGTGGGGTAGAAAGCCAGGTACTATTCCAGAATTGCTACCTTAACTTCCATCTCATTGACTTAGATCTAGGGAGGGACGTTGTACTGATTGTCTGGGGGGAAATAAGCACCCAAAGTCGGGTAGACAGTGAGAAGATACTTGGGAGTTAGACTTCAACTTCTATCTCCTGTACTTAGATCCAGGCAGGGACCCTCTACTGATTGTCTGCGAGTAAATAAGCACCCAAAGTCGGGTAGGCAGCCAGGTGCTATTCCGGAATTGCTTGCTTAAATTCCAATTATATTACCTTACTTCCACATGTACTACCTCACACACAGGCATGGACCCTTTACTGATTGTCTGCGGGGAAATAAGCACCCAAAGTGGGGTAGAAAACCAGGTACTATTCCGGAATTGCTACCTTAACTTCCATCACATTGACTTAGATCCAGGCAGGGACCTTCTACTGTTTGTCAGCGGGGAAATAAGGACCCAAAGTCGGGTAGGCAGCCAGGTGCTATTCCGGAATTGCTTACTTAACTTCCATTTATATTACCTTACTTCCACATGTACTACCTCACACACAGGCATGGACCCTTTACTGATTGTCTGCGGGGAAATAAGCACTCAAAGTGGGGTAGAAAGCCAGGTACTATTCCAGAATTGCTGCCTTAACTTCCATCTCTTTGACTTAGATCCAGGGAGGGACACTCTACTGATTGTCTGCGGGGAAATAAGCACCCAAAGTGGGATAGAAAGCCAGGTGCTATTCCGTAATTGCTACCTTAACTTCCATCTCTTTGACTTAGATCCAGGGAGGGACACTCTGCTGATTGTCTGCGGGGAAATAAGCAGTCAAAGTGGGGTAGAAAGCCAGGTGCTATTCCGTAATTGCTACCTTAACTTCCATCTCTTTGACTTAGATCCAGGCAGGGACCTTCTACTGATTGTCTGCGGGGAAATAAGCACCCAAAGTGGGGTAGAAAGCCAGGTACTATTCCAGAATTGCTACCTTAACTTCCATCTCATTGACTTAGATCCAGGGAGGGACCCTCTACTGATTGTCTGCGGGGAAATAAGCACCCAAAGTGGGGTAGGCAGCCAGGTACTAGTCCAGAATTGCTACCTTAACTTCCATCTCATTGACTTAGATCCAGGGAGGGACCTTCTACTGATTGTCTGCGGGGAAATAAGCACCCAAAGTGGGGTAGGCAGCCAGGTGCTTTTCTGGAATTGCTACCTTAACTTTCATCTCTTTGACTTAGATCCAGGCAGGGATATTCTACTGATTAACTGCGGGGAAATAAGCACTCAAAGTGGGGTAGAAAGCCAGGTACTATTCCAGAATTGCTACCTTAACTTCCATCTCATTGACTTAGATCTAGGGAGGGACGTTGTACTGATTGTCTGGGGGGAAATAAGCACCCAAAGTCGGGTAGACAGTGAGAAGATACTTGGGAGTTAGACTTCAACTTCTATCTCCTGTACTTAGATCCAGGCAGGGACCCTCTACTGATTGTCTGCGAGTAAATAAGCACCCAAAGTCGGGTAGGCAGCCAGGTGCTATTCCGGAATTGCTTGCTTAAATTCCAATTATATTACCTTACTTCCACATGTACTACCTCACACACAGGCATGGACCCTTTACTGATTGTCTGCGGGGAAATAAGCACCCAAAGTGGGGTAGAAAACCAGGTACTATTCCGGAATTGCTACCTTAACTTCCATCACATTGACTTAGATCCAGGCAGGGACCTTCTACTGTTTGTCAGCGGGGAAATAAGGACCCAAAGTCGGGTAGGCAGCCAGGTGCTATTCCGGAATTGCTTACTTAACTTCCATTTATATTACCTTACTTCCACATATACTACCTCACACACAGGCATGGACCCTTTACTGATTGTCTGCGGGGAAATAAGCACTCAAAGTGGGGTAGAAAGCCAGGTACTATTCCAGAATTGCTGCCTTAACTTCCATCTCTTTGACTTAGATCCAGGGAGGGACACTCTACTGATTGTCTGCGGGGAAATAAGCACCCAAAGTGGGATAGAAAGCCAGGTGCTATTCCGTAATTGCTACCTTAACTTCCATCTCTTTGACTTAGATCGAGGGAGGGACACTCTGCTGATTGTCTGCGGGGAAATAAGCAGTCAAAGTGGGGTAGAAAGCCAGGTGCTATTCCGTAATTGCTACCTTAACTTCCATCTCTTTGACTTAGATCCAGGCAGGGACCTTCTACTGTTTGTCAGCGGGGAAATAAGCACCCAAAGTCGGGTAGGCAGCCAGGTGCTATTCCGGAATTGCTTACTTAACTTCCATTTATATTACCTTACTTCCACATGTACTACCTCACACACAAGCATGGACCCTTTACTGATTGTCTGCGGGGAAATAAGCACTCAAAGTGGGGTAGAAAGCCAGGTACTATTCCAGAATTGCTGCCTTAACTTCCATCTCTTTGACTTAGATCCAGGGAGGGACACTCTACTGATTGTCTGCGGGGAAATAAGCACCCAAAGTGGGGTAGAAAGCCAGGTGCTATTCCGTAATTGCTACCTTAACTTCCATCTCTTTGACTTAGATCCAGGCAGGGACCTTCTACTGATTGTCTGCGGGGAAATAAGCACTCAAAGTGGGGTAGGCAGCCAGGTAATATTCCACAATTGCTACCTTAACTTCCATCTCTTTGACTTAGATCCAGGGAGGGACACTCTGCTGATTGTCTGCGGGGAAATAAGCAGTCAAAGTGGGGTAAAAAGCCAGGTACTATTCCGGAATTGCTACCTTAACTTCCATCTCATTGACTTAGATCCAGGGAGGGACACTCTGCCGATTGTCTGCGGGGAAAGAAGCACCCAAAGTCAGGTAGAAAGCCAGGTACTATTCCGGAATTGCTACCTTAACTTCTATCTCATTGACTTAGATCCAGGCAGGGACCTTCTACTGATTGTCTGTGGGGAAATAAGCACCCAAAGTGGGGTAGAAAGCCAGGTACTATTCCAGAATTGCTACCTTAACTTCCATCTCATTGACTTAGATCCAGGGAGGGACCCTCTACTGATTGTCTGCGGGGAAATAAGCACCCAAAGTGGGGTAGGCAGCCAGGTACTAGTCCAGAATTGCTACCTTAACTTCCATCTCATTGACTTAGATCCAGGGAGGGACCTTCTACTGATTGTCTGCGGGGAAATAAGCACCCAAAGTGGGGTAGGCAGCCAGGTGCTTTTCTGGAATTGCTACCTTAACTTTCATCTCTTTGACTTAGATCCAGGCAGGGATATTCTACTGATTAACTGCGGGGAAATAAGCACTCAAAGTGGGGTAGAAAGCCAGGTACTATTCCAGAATTGCTACCTTAACTTCTATCTCATTGACTTAGATCTAGGGAGGGACGCTGTACTGATTGTCTGGGGGGAAATAAGCACCCAAAGTCGGGTAGACAGTGAGAAGATACTTGGGAGTTAGACTTCAACTTCTATCTCCTGTACTTAGATCCAGGCAGGGACCCTCTAATGATTGTCTGCGGGGAAATAAGCACCCAAAGTCGGGTAGGCAGCCAGGTGCTATTCCGGAATTGCTTGCTTAACTTCCAATTATATTACCTTACTTCCACATGTACTACCTCACACACAGGCATGGACCCTTTACTGATTGTCTGCGGGGAAATAAGCACCCAAAGTGGGGTAGAAAACCAGGTACTATTCCGGAATTGCTACCTTAACTTCCATCACATTGACTTAGATCCAGGCAGGGACCTTCTACTGTTTGTCAGCGGGGAAATAAGCACCCAAAGTCGGGTAGGCAGCCAGGTGCTATTCCGGAATTGCTTACTTAACTTCCATTTATATTACCTTACTTCCACATGTACTACCTCACACACAAGCATGGACCCTTTACTGATTGTCTGCGGGGAAATAAGCACTCAAAGTGGGGTAGAAAGCCAGGTACTATTCCAGAATTGCTACCTTAACTTCCATCTCATTGACTTAGATCTAGGGAGGGACGTTGTACTGATTGTCTGGGGGGAAATAAGCACCCAAAGTCGGGTAGACAGTGAGAAGATACTTGGGAGTTAGACTTCAACTTCTATCTCCTGTACTTAGATCCAGGCAGGGACCCTCTACTGATTGTCTGCGGGGAAATAAGCACCCAAAGTCGGGTAGGCAGCCAGGTGCTATTCCGGAATTGCTTGCTTAACTTCCAATTATATTACCTTACTTCCACATGTACTACCTCACACACAGGCATGGACCCTTTACTGATTGTCTGCGGGGAAATAAGCACCCAAAGTGGGGTAGAAAACCAGGTACTATTCTGGAATTGCTACCTTAACTTCCATCACATTGACTTAGATCCAGGCAGGGACCTTCTACTGTTTGTCAGCGGGGAAATAAGCACCCAAAGTCGGGTAGGCAGCCAGGTGCTATTCCGGAATTGCTTACTTAACTTCCATTTATATTACCTTACTTCCACATGTACTACCTCACACACAGGCATGGACCCTTTACTGATTGTCTGCGGGGAAATAAGCACTCAAAGTGGGGTAGAAAGCCAGGTACTATTCCAGAATTGCTGCCTTAATTTCCATCTCTTTGACTTAGATCCAGGGAGGGACACTCTACTGATTGTCTGCGGGGAAATAAGCACCCAAAGTGGGGTAGAAAGCCAGGTGCTATTCCGTAATTGCTACCTTAACTTCCATCTCTTTGACTTAGATCCAGGCAGGGACCTTCTACTGTTTGTCAGCGGGGAAATAAGCACCCAAAGTCGGGTAGGCAGCCAGGTGCTATTCCGGAATTGCTTACTTAACTTCCATTTATATTACCTTACTTCCACATGTACTACCTCACACACAAGCATGGACCCTTTACTGATTGTCTGCGGGGAAATAAGCACTCAAAGTGGGGTAGAAAGCCAGGTACTATTCCAGAATTGCTGCCTTAACTTCCATCTCTTTGACTTAGATCCAGGGAGGAACACTCTACTGATTGTCTGCGGGGAAATAAGCACCCAAAGTGGGGTAGAAAGCCAGGTGCTATTCCGTAATTGCTACCTTAACTTCCATCTCTTTGACTTAGATCCAGGCAGGGACCTTCTACTGATTGTCTGCGGGGAAATAAGCACTCAAAGTGGGGTAGGCAGCCAGGTAATATTCCACAATTGCTACCTTAACTTCCATCTCTTTGACTTAGATCCAGGGAGGGACACTCTGCCGATTGTCTGCGGGGAAAGAAGCACCCAAAGTCAGGTAGAAAGCCAGGTACTATTCCGGAATTGCTACCTTAACTTCCATCTCATTGACTTAGATCCAGGCAGGGACCTTCTACTGATTGTCTGCGGGAAATGGAGCACCCAAAGTCGGGTAGGCAGCCAGGTGCTATTCCAGAATTGCTACCAAAACTTCCATCTCTTTTACTTAGATCCAGGCAGGGACCTTCTACTGATTGTCTGCGGGAAATGGAGCACCCAAAGTCGGGTAGGCAGCCAGGTGCTATTCCAGAATTGCTACCAAAACTTCCATCTCTTTTACTTTGATCCCCGACCCCCCAGAGGTGGCTGACAGGTGCCTGACCAGAGTGCACCTTCGGCGGGGATATCCCTGGGAAGTTAGCCTGGGACCCCCTCCAGGGGACACGCCCCCCTCCAAAAAATCAGACTTAATCACCGGTCCACCCTTAAGACCGTTACCAGCCTTAAACACCTTATACGAGGATTCAGGTGATGTTGTGCGGCCTACGGATCCACGGCCCATGGTTAACCAAAAAGAAAATTCCACCCATGGTTAACCAAAAAGAAATTCCACCCATGGTTAACCAAAAAAAAAAATCACCCATGGTTAACCAAAAAGGAATTTTGGTTCACCATGGGCTGGCAGTCCCATGGCCGTGTGCCCCAACCATGAAGCCTAGGGGAGAGTGCATAAGTCGGGCAAGACATGGAAGTTGGCAGAGTGCTTAAGGCTGGGTGTCAGGTAGTAAATGTGGAAGTTAGGTCACACATATGGAAGTTCAGGTTGCCCTTCCGGAGTATTAACTGGATGTTTACCCGACTTTGGGTGCTCGTTTCCCCGCAGACAATCAGTAGAGGGTCCCTGCATGGGTGTGAGGTAGTAAATGTGGAAGTTAGGTCATACATATGGAAGTTCAGGTTACCCTTCCGGAGTATTAACTGGATGTTTACCCGACTTTAGGTGGTAATTTCCCCGCAGATATTCAGCATAGAGTCCCTGACTGGATCTAAGTTAAAGAGATGGAAGTTGAAGTCTAAGTTCCCAAACAACACCTGGCTGCGAACCCGACTTTGGGTGCTCATATCCCCGCAGACAATCAGTAGAGGGTCCCTGCATTGGTGTCAGGTAGTAAATGTGGAAGTTAGGTCATACATATGGAAGTTCAGGTTGCCCTTCCGGAGTATTAACTGGATGTTTACCCGACTTTGGGTGCTCGTTTCCCCGCAGACAATCAGTAGAGGGTCCCTGCATGGGTGTGAGGTAGTAAATGTGGAAGTTAGGTCATACATATGGAAGTTCAGGTTGCCCTTCTGGAGTATTAACTGGATGTTTACCCGACTTTGGGTGCTCATTTCCCCGCAGACAATCAGTAGAGGGTCCCTGCATGGGTGTCAGGTAGTAAATCTGGAAGTCTAGGTTGCCCTTCTGGAGTGTCAACTGGATATTTACCCGACTTTAGGTCCTAATTCCCCCGCAGACACTAAGTGGAGGGTCCCTGCCTGGGTGTGAGGTAGTAAATGTGGAAGTTAGGTCAAATATATGGAAGTTCAGGTTGCCCTTCCAGAGTGTCAACTGGATGTTTACCCGACTTTAGGTGGTAATTTCCCCGCAGATATTCAGCATAGAGTGCCTGACTGGATCTAAGTTAAAGAGATGGAAGTTGAAGTCTAAGTTCCCAAACAACACCTGGCTGCAAACCCGACTTTGGTTGCTCATATCCCCGCAGACAATCAGTAGAAGGTCCCTGCATGGGTGTGAAGTAGTAAATGTGGAAGTTAGGTCAAATATATGGAAGTTCAGGTTGCCCTTTCGGAGTATTAACTGGATGTTTACCCGACTTTAGGTGGTAATTTCCCCGCAGCTTTTCAGCAGAGAGTCCCTGACTGGATCTAAGTTAAAGAGATGGAAGTTGTAGTCTAAATTCCCAAACAACACCTGGTTGCTAAACCGACTTTGGTTGCTCATAACCCCGCAGACAATCAGTAGAGGGTCCCTGCATGGGTGTGAGGTAGTAAATGTGGAAGTTAGGTCATACATATGGAAGTTCAGGTTGCCTTTCTGGAGTATTAACTGGATGTTTACCCGACTTTGGGTGCTCATTTCCCCGCAGACAATCAGTAGAGGGTCCCTGCATGGGTGTGAGGTAGTAAATGTGGAAGTTAGGTCATACATATGGAAGTTCAGGTTGCCCTGCCGGAGTATTAACTGGATGTTTACCCGACTTTGGGTGCTCATTTCCCCGTAGATATTCAGTAGAGAGTCCCTGACTGGATCTAAGTTAAAGAGATGGAAGTTGAAGTCTAAGTTCCCAAACAACACCTGGCTGCTAAACCGACTTTGGTTGCTCATAACCCCGCAGACAATCAGTATAGGGTCCCTGCATGGGTGTGAGGTAGTAAATGTGGAAGTTAAGTCATACATATGGAAGTTCAGGTTGCCCTTTCGGAGTATTAACTGGATTTTTACCCGACTTTAGGTGGTAATTTCCCCGCAGACACTAAGTGGAGGATCCTTGCCTGGGTGTGAGGTAGTAAATGTGGAAGTTAGGTCAAATATATGGAAGTTCAGGTTGCCCTTCCAGAGTGTCAACTGGATGTTTAACCGACTTTAGGTGGTAATTTCCCCGCAGCTTTTCAGCAGAGAGTCCCTGACTGGATCTAAGTTAAAGAGATGGAAGTTGAAGTCTAAATTCCCAAACAACACCTGGCTGCTAAACCGACTTTGGTTGCTCATAACCCCGCAGACAATCAGTAGAGGGTCCCTGCATGGGTGTGAGGTAGTAAATGTGGAAGTTAGGTCATACATATGGAAGTTCAGGTTGCCTTTCTGGAGTATTAACTGGATGTTTACCCGACTTTGGGTGCTCATTTCCCCGCAGACAATCAGTAGAGGGTCCCTGCATGGGTGTGAGGTAGTAAATGTGGAAGTTAGGTCAAATATATGGAAGTTCAGGTTGACCTTCCAGAGTGTGAACTGGATGTTTACCCGACTTTAGGTGGTAATTTCCCCGCAGCTTTTCAGCAGAGAGTCCCTGACTGGATCTAAGTTAAAGAGATGGAAGTTGAAGTCTAAATTCCCAAACAACACCTGGCTGCTAAACCGACTTTGGTTGCTCATAACCCCGCAGACAATCAGTAGAGGGTCCCTGCATGGGTGTGAGGTAGTAAATGTGGAAGTTAGGTCATACATATGGAAGTTCAGGTTGCCTTTCTGGAGTATTAACTGGATGTTTACCCGACTTTGGGTGCTCATTTCCCCGCAGACAATCAGTAGAGGGTCCCTGCATGGGTGTGAGGTAGTAAATGTGGAAGTTAGGTCATACATATGGAAGTTCAGGTTACCCTTCCGGAGTATTAAGTGGATGTTTACCCGACTTTAGGTGGTAATTTCCCCGCAGATATTCAGCATAGAGTCCCTGACTGGATCTAAGTTAAAGAGATGGAAGTTGAAGTCTAAGTTCCCAAACAACACCTGGTTGCCAACCCGACTTTTGGTGCTCATATCCCCGCAGACAATCAGTAGAGGGTCCCTGCATGGGTGTCAGGTAGTAAATCTGGAAGTCCAGGTTGCCCTTCTGGAGTGTCAACTGGATATTTACCCGACTTTAGGTCCTAATTCCCCCGCAGACACTAAGTGGAGGGTCCCTGCCTGGGTGTGAGGTAGCAAATGTGGAAGTTAGGTCAAATATATGGAAGTTCAGGTTGCCCTTCCAGAGTGTCAACTGGATGTTTACCCGACTTTAGGTGGTAATTTCCCCGCAGACAATCAGTAGAGGGTCCCTGCATGGGTGTGAGGTAGTAAATGTGGAAGTTATGTCAAATATATGGAAGTTCAGGTTGACCTTCCAGAGTGTGAACTGGATGTTTACCCGACTTTAGGTGGTAATTTCCCCGCAGCTTTTCAGCAGAGAGTCCCTGACTGGATCTAAGTTAAAGAGATGGAAGTTGAAGTCTAAATTCCCAAACAACACCTGGCTGCTAAACCGACTTTGGTTGCTCATAACCCCGCAGACAATCAGTAGAGGGTCCCTGCATGGGTGTGAGGTAGTAAATGTGGAAGTTAGGTCATACATATGGAAGTTCAGGTTGCCTTTCTGGAGTATTAACTGGATGTTTACCCGACTTTGGGTGCTCATTTCCCCGCAGACAATCAGTAGAGGGTCCCTGCATAGGTGTGAGGTAGTAAATGTGGAAGTTAGGTCATACATATGGAAGTTCAGGTTGCCTTTCTGGAGTATTAACTGGATGTTTACCCGACTTTGGGTGCTCATTTCCCCGCAGACAATCAGTAGAGGGTCCCTGCATGGGTGTGAGGTAGTAAATGTGGAAGTTAGGTCATACATATGGAAGTTCAGGTTACCCTTCCGGAGTATTAAGTGGATGTTTACCCGACTTTAGGTGGTAATTTCCCCGCAGATATTCAGCATAGAGTCCCTGACTGGATCTAAGTTAAAGAGATGGAAGTTGAAGTCTAAGTTCCCAAACAACACCTGGTTGCCAACCCGACTTTTGGTGCTCATATCCCCGCAGACAATCAGTAGAGGGTCCCTGCATGGGTGTCAGGTAGTAAATCTGGAAGTCCAGGTTGCCCTTCTGGAGTGTCAACTGGATATTTACCCGACTTTAGGTCCTAATTCCCCCGCAGACACTAAGTGGAGGGTCCCTGCCTGGGTGTGAGGTAGTAAATGTGGAAGTTAGGTCAAATATATGGAAGTTCAGGTTGCCCTTCCAGAGTGTCAACTGGATGTTTACCCGACTTTAGGTGGTAATTTCCCCGCAGACAATCAGTAGAGGGTCCCTGCATGGGTGTGAGGTAGTAAATGTGGAAGTTAGGTCAAATATATGGAAGTTCAGGTTGACCTTCCAGAGTGTGAACTGGATGTTTACCCGACTTTAGGTGGTAATTTCCCCGCAGCTTTTCAGCAGAGAGTCCCTGACTGGATCTAAGTTAAAGAGATGGAAGTTGAAGTCTAAATTCCCAAACAACACCTGGCTGCTAAACCGACTTTGGTTGCTCATAACCCCGCAGACAATCAGTAGAGGGTCCCTGCATGGGTGTGAGGTAGTAAATGTGGAAGTTAGGTCATACATATGGAAGTTCAGGTTGCCTTTCTGGAGTATTAACTGGATGTTTACCCGACTTTGGGTGCTCATTTCCCCGCAGACAATCAGTAGAGGGTCCCTGCATGGGTATGAGGTAGTAAATGTGGAAGTTAGGTCATACATATGGAAGTTCAGGTTACCCTTCCGGAGTATTAAGTGGATGTTTACCCGACTTTAGGTGGTAATTTCCCCGCAGATATTCAGCATAGAGTCCCTGACTGGATCTAAGTTAAAGAGATGGAAGTTGAAGTCTAAGTTCCCAAACAACACCTGGTTGCCAACCCGACTTTTGGTGCTCATATCCCCGCAGACAATCAGTAGAGGGTCCCTGCATGGGTGTCAGGTAGTAAATCTGGAAGTCCAGGTTGCCCTTCTGGAGTGTCAACTGGATATTTACCCGACTTTAGGTCCTAATTCCCCCGCAGACACTAAGTGGAGGGTCCCTGCCTGGGTGTGAGGTAGTAAATGTGGAAGTTAGGTCAAATATATGGAAGTTCAGGTTGCCCTTCCAGAGTGTCAACTGGATGTTTACCCGACTTTAGGTGGTAATTTCCCCGCAGACAATCAGTAGAGGGTCCCTGCATGGGTGTGAGGTAGTAAATGTGGAAGTTAGGTCATACATATGGAAGTTCAGGTTGCCCTTCCGGAGTATTAACTGATTGTTTACCCGACTTTGGGTGCTCGTTTCCCCGCAGACAATCATTAGAGGGTCCCTGCATGGGTGTGAGGTAGTAAATGTGGAAGTTAGGTCATACATATGGAAGTTCAGGTTACCCTTCCGGAGTATTAACTGGATGTTTACCCGACTTTAGTTGCTCATTTCCCCGCAGATATTCAGTAGAGAGTCCCTGACTGGATCTAAGTTAAAGAGATGGAAGTTGAAGTCTAAGTTCCCAAACAACACCTGGCTGCTAAACCGACTTTGGTTGCTCATTTCCCCGCAGACAATCAGTAGAGGGTCCCTGCATGGGTATGAGGTAGTAAATGTGGAAGTTAGGTCATACATATGGAAGTTCAGGTTACCCTTCCGGAGTATTAAGTGGATGTTTACCCGACTTTAGGTGGTAATTTCCCCGCAGAAAATCAGCAGAAGGTCCCTGCATGGCTGTGAGGTAGTAAATGTGGAAGTTAGGTCATACATATGGAAGTTCAGGTTGCCCTGCCGGAGTATTAACTGGATGTTTACCCGACTTTAGGTGCTCATTTCCCCGTAGATATTCAGTAGAGAGTCCCTGACTGGATCTAAGTTAAAGAGATGGAAGTTGAAGTCTAAGTTCCCAAACAACACCTGGCTGCTAAACCGACTTTGGTTGCTCATAACCCCGCAGACAATCAGTATAGGGTCCCTGCATGGGTGTGAGGTAGTAAATGTGGAAGTTAAGTCATACATATGGAAGTTCAGGTTGCCCTTTCGGAGTATTAACTGGATGTTTACCCGACTTTAGGTGGTAATTTCCCCGCAGACACTAAGTGGAGGATCCCTGCCTGGGTGTGAGGTAGTAAATGTGGAAGTTAGGTCGAATTTATGGAAGTTCAGGTTGACCTTCCAGAGTGTGAACTGGATGTTTACCCGACTTTAGGTGGTAATTTCCCCGCAGCTTTTCAGCAGAGAGTCCCTGACTGGATCTAAGTTAAAGAGATGGAAGTTGAAGTCTAAGTTCCCAAAAAACACCTCGCTGCTAACCCGACTTTGGGTGCTGATTTCCCCGCACACAGAACTTACACATTTACTACTTGACACCCAGTCTTAAGCATTTCATTACACAACTTGCTTCACCTATTGAAAGAAAAATTACAACTTTTTACTTTTACAACTTTTTAATGTGAACGTGATATGAACTTTGAACTTCTTTTTTGAAAGAAAAAACTAAATAAAAAATATAAATTAAATAGCATTAAAGTCATCGTCCCCTTTTCCCTCCTCCTCAGTGGTCTGTCCCGGACTCAGACCCACTGGAGCCCGAGACAGACTCACTGGAGCTAGAGCTTCCGGACTCTTCCTCTCTGGCTTGGGCTTCCTCCTGGCCCTTCTCCTCACCCTCCTCAGTGGAGGAAAAGGAACTCCCAGAACTTGAACTGCTGGTATCTGACATTCCCTCCTGGCCCTCATCTACCTGATCCTCCTCATCCTCTCTCCTTTCCTGACCTGCCTCCTCATGGTGTTTGGGCTCCTCTGAGACCCCTGGCACATCAAAATGAGGATTAAGCTGTTTTTCTGTACAATTCATTAAACACTTAGAAAACATATCATGACAATCATTACAAAATCAAGAAAACACCAAAAACGACACCCACTTTTAGCCGGCCTGGCCGAGTCCATAAGGGACCTCAAAATACTCAGTCTTATGGACTGGGCTTGTTTGGCTGTGGCCTCCGGGACATAAAACTTTTTCGCCGTCTTGGGATCATGGGCCATTGCCTGACACACCTTCTCTCTCTCTTCAAAAGGTAGCATCACATCTGTCTGTGGGAGAGAAAGTGCTTTATGGATATAGAACATTTTTATATCAGCTTATTGGTCAAATTGATAGGAACATACATGAGTTGAAATTGCCGTCCTAATGTCCGTTAATGTGGGTGACCCCGGCAGTCCACACTCGGCCCAAACTCGACTGACAAACACCCCCATTCTTGTCATTTCTCCTTCTGCACTATTAAAGAACAGCGTCTTTGGTGGGTTATGGTAACCAGGGAGGCTTGGCCTCAATTCACAGAACTCCCTTAGGAGCCTGTAGAGGTCCTTTGTAATACAGATCTTTGCAGCCCCAAAAGTCTTCGCCGTTTTATGCAGAGGTACCTGAGAAAATGGACAGGCATTGGAAAAGACTTTACCAGACAGGTTGGAAGAACTTTGCAGCAGTCATTATATGTAACTAATGACCTGCGAATGTTGGGGTGGATTCAAATCAACAGAACTTTTTGGAACATTCTGAAGAGTAATATAATAAACTCACTGTAATGGTGAAAGAGGCCTTATAGGCCTCTGCGGTCTCAACATCCTCTACAGTCATTCCCAAAAATACACATTTTCGGTGGCCTGTGGACGCTGCCATGCCCCCCACCAACAGCCCTACCACTCGGGCCAGAAGACTTGGGTTGGCTTGATCCAAACGGAGGTCCTGCAGAGCTTGAGGTAACCTTTGGCCGACCTGCTGGATGAAGGCCAGGAGGTGCTCAGCCAGTATGAGTTTCCCTGTAAGAGAGAACAGTATACCATGTCGAGACAAGATAGTTTTATCAGCATACCTCTTTCATCAGCACCTATTTTCTTTCAAACTTACCACATTTAAACCTTCGATATTCTTGCCTTTGAATTACAACTCGGGGCCCTAGGCATCTTTTCCACAGGGAAAGCTTTTCTAATATCCAGCCAATCTTGAGGGGAGTGAGTCTGCAGCCATGCAGTTTTAAATACCTCAAGAAGGCCTCAATATCCAAAATGATATGCACCTGACTGGTTGGCTTCAGTCTGCCATTCAGACTTGTGAGATAGCTTGAGAAAAAGAAATAAAAAGGAATATATGAGCACTTCAAATATGGACTGTATTTTCAAAACTTTAAAGTGTGCTCTTATTTCATACCACGTGAATAGTGAAAACAACACACCTGTTCAGTTTGTGCATATCATTCAGGAAATTGAAGGTCTTATTGATGTCCCCCTTATTTCCTGACATATACAGGAGGAATTCCTTTACATAGCTCTTGCGTTGTTTTAGATTCCTAAGGGCCTGCTGGGACTGATTTGGTCCAATGAGGCTGGCTTCGAATTGGTCCAGCACATTATCTGAAAAATAGGTGGTCCCAGTTCTGTTCTGTTTAGGCTCTGGGCTCTGTTAAGCGCCTAGAGGCAATTGTATTGTTATAGCGCTATGCAAATACAATAAACTGCCAAACAACCATTTGAATCAACTTACCCAGATTAGGCAAGGGTGTCTCTTGCTGTCCCACTGAAGGGCAGGAAGTCTCCCTTGTTGGAGAGTGGAGTGGAGAGAGCAGAGGAGGGAGCGGCGATGTGTGGGAAGTCACAGGTGAGGCAGGCTGCATCATGCTGGTTGTGGGTTGTGGCGATGTATGGGCAGTCACAGGTGAGGCAGGCTGCATCATGCTGGTTGTGGGTTGTGGCGATGTATGGGCAGTCACAGGTGAGGCAGGCTGCATCATGCTGGTTGTGGGTTGTGGCGATGTTTGGGCAGGCACAGGTGTGTGGGAAGTCACAGGTGAGGCAGGCTGCATCATGCTGGTTGTGGGTTGTGGCAATGTATGGGCAGTCACAGGTGAGGCAGGCTGCATCATGCTGGTTGTGGGTTGTGGCGATGTTTGGGCAGGCACAGGTGAGGCAGGCGAGATGGGATGAGATGATTGTGGAGTGTCAGAACCTTGCTCTTTGCAAAGGGCCCTGAGGTAGTTCACCTCCTTCCTTAGCAGTTGGACATCTTTTTTCATGGCTTCAACCTCACTTGCCAGATGTCCAATGGATGGTGGTGTTGCGGTTGGTGGTGGTGGCTGCAAGGAGCAAGGTTCTGACACTCCTGACACTCCTGAGGTGGATGATGGCTGGACCTGTGGTGGATGATGGATAGCCTGTAGCTCCTGTAAAATGGCTTTCTTCTTCGCCATCTTGAGGAGCTTCTTCAGGCATCGACCCTGTTAAAAGATTATATTTCAAATTGTTTTAATCTAGCAAAATACATCTTCGAATAACATTTGATCAATTGTAAAAGTAAAACCTTTTGCTTGTGCTTGGTAATGATGTGCTTATCCAGCCGTGAGTACAGTTTGTCTGTACAGTTTGGTATTGGGCATCCCAGCTTCCCGCTGTACCTTCCAACGGTCAGGCTCCTCTCTCTCTTGTCTCTCATCCCGTGCGTGTGCCGCAGGTGACGCGCCAGGTTGGCAAATTCACCCTGGCACTTCGGACAAGTCTTTTTATCCTGTTATTCCAAAAAAAACTACATTATATTCCATAACAACTACATGAACTTCCAGAAAGCCAAAATAGTGTTCCAAAACAATGACATGAACTTCCAAAAAAACTGCATAATATTCCATAACAACTACATGAACTTCCAGAAAGTCTACACAGTGCTCCAAAACAATGACATGAACTTCCAAAAAAACTACATTATATTCCATAACAACTACATGAACTTCCAGAAAGCCAAAACAGTGTTCCAAAACAATGACATGAACTTCCAAAAAAACCTACATTATATTCCATAACAACTACATGAACTTCCAGAAAGCCTACACAGTGTTCCAAAACAATGACATGAACTTCCAAAAAACCCTACATTATATTCCATAACAACTACATGAACTTCCAGAAAGCCTACACAGTGTTCCAAAACAATGACATGATCATCCAGGAAAGCTACGCTACGTTCCAAGACAACTACATGCGTTTTCGGAAAAGCAGATGTAATGAGATATGTCCATACCTTCATGGTCGCAATTGTGGAAATGAATGACGAAGTGCCAAACCTTGCTATCTATACAGAAGATTTAGCATGCCTCCTAATTTGAATGGGCCCATTATGTTCACTACCACAAAAGCTACGCAGTGTTCCAAAACAACTACATGAACTTCCAGAAAAGCTACACAATAGTCCACAACATTAACATGAACTTCCAAAAAAGCTACGTAATAATTCAAAACAACTACATGAACTTTCAGATAAGCTACACAAAAGTCAACAACAGCTACGTGAACTTAAAAAAAAACCTACATTATATTCCATAACAACTACATGAACTTCCAGAAAGCCTACACAGTGTTCCAAAACAATGACATGAACATCCAGGAAAGCTACACTACGTTCCAAGAGAACTACATGCGTTTTCAGAAAAGCAGATATAATGAGATATGTCCATACCTTCATGGTCGCAATTGTGGAAATGAATGACGAAGTGCCAAACCTTGCTATCTATACAGAAGATTTAGCATGCCTCCTAATTTGAATGGGCCCATTATGTTCACTACCACAAAAGCTACGCAGTGTTCCAAAATAACTACATGAACTTCCAGAAAAGCTACACAATAGTCCACAACATTAACATGAACTTCCAAAAAAGCTACGTAATAATTCAAAACAACTACATGAACTTTCAGATAAGCTACACAAAAGTCAACAACAGCTACGTGAACTTCAAAAAAAACCTACATTATATTCCATAACAACTACATGAACTTCCAGAAAGCCTACTCAGTGTTCCAAAACAATGACATGAACATCCAGGAAAGCTACGCTACGTTCCAAGAGAACTACATGCGTTTTCAGAAAAGCAGATATGATGAGATATGTCCTTACCTTCATGGTCGCAATTGTGGAAATGAATGACGAAGTGCCAATTATTGCTATTTATACAGTTGATTTGGCACGCCTCCTAATTTGAATGGGCCAATTATGTTCACTACCACAAAAGCTACGCAGTGTTCCAAAACAACTACATGAACTTCCAGAAAAGCTACACAATAGTCCACAACATTAACATGAACTTCCAAAAAAGCTACGTAATAATTCAAAACAACTACATGAACTTTCAGATAAGCTACACATAAGTCCACAACAGCTACGTGAACTTCCAAAAAACCCTACATTATATTCCATAACAACTACATGAACTTCCAGATAAGCTACACAATAGTCCAAAACAGCTACATGAACTTCCAAAAAACCTACGTTATATTCCAAATCAACTACATGAACTTCCAGAAAGCCTACTCAGTGTTCCAAAACAATGACATGAACATCCAGGAAAGCTACGCTACGTTCCAAGAGAACTACATGCGTTTTCAGAATAAGCAGATATGATGAGATATGTCCTTACCTTCATGGTCGCAATTGTGGAAATGAATGACGAAGTGCCAATTATTGCTATTTATACAGTTGATTTGGCACGCCTCCTAATTTGAATGGGCCAATTATGTTCACCTCCAGAAAAGCTACGCAGTGTTCATCTAATACAGCTAATAGCTTTGGGCAAATTTATGGATGCAAAGGTGAATTAAAGACATGACTACTTCAGCAATCACCAATCAAACATTTTAATGAAATATGTGTACATCAATCTCGTTCCTTAACCATAATTCGAAGTCTGTTACGAACATTTTCAACAGATACATTCATCTTTTTGCACATTCCAAGAAGTGCTGGGTTGTTTTTAAGGGTGTTTTGAATACTCCGTACCCTGATGATCTTTTTCTGGATGTCAAATTGGAAGGCCAGTCTGAGCATTGCTAGGAATTCTGGTGAATAGCACAACCTTCTCCTTTCACGCTGTAAAGATTAAGAGGTCAATTATTAAGCAGTAACCCAAGTGAATTCAATCAATTAATTATATTATTACCTCCACAGGTCATACCTTACCTTTCTAGACGTTTTGGCAGTAAGCTGTTTGCCAGAGTGGAGCTTCTTTGTCACTGTAACTTTCTTCCCATTATCGCCCTCTTCTCCCTTCTTGCTCTTTCTTTTAACCGCTCTTGTTTTCTGAATCCTGCAAGCCTTTTGAGGGATCTTTTTCTTTTCAGGGATCTTTTTCTTTTGAGGTCTTGTAAGGGGCAGAGGAGGACTTTTCCTTTTTTGCAGCAGCTTGGAGAAATCTGTATTACTCAGAATGTTGTCAAGTTCATCCATCTCTGAGTCGCTGTCAGTAACTGCACTCTCAACCTGTGCAAAATATAAATGATTAGGAACTAAAGCACGCTGTAAAAATAGGGTCAATTCCGACAAAGCAACATCCATAAATTCTACTTACTGTATGGAATACGTTGGACTTGGGCTCCTGGTAAGGTGGAATGATCTGAGAGAACCGGGTCTCCTCATCCAGTTCATCCTCTAAAAAAACTGGTTTGAGTTCAATATACGTCTCTTGGTCCTCTAATTCATCAGGTGTTATGTGTACCTGTCCAGACAGACACGTGATAAGGAACTGCAACACGTTGTGATGTACAGTTAATGTGAAACAATCAACTTCCAAGAATTCTACTTACCTCTTCCATGTTCTGGGAGTTATCTAGCTGGTTATTTGGATTAACCAGAGACAACCCAAGATTTTCCTCCAGCTTCTCTTCGGTCTGGTTCACATGGCAAGAATAGGCAGACACGTGATAAGGAACTGCAACACGTTGTGATGTATAATTAATGTGGAACAATCAACTTCCAAGAATTCTACTTACCTCTTCCATGTTCTGGGAGTTATCTAGCTGGTTATTCAGATTAACCGGAGACAACCCAAGATTTTCCTCCAGCTTCCTCCAGCTTCTCTTCACATGGCAATAATAGGCTGTCCCGGTCTCTGCTTTCTCAATCCGATGACGCATGACAATTCTTGCAGTGTGTATGGATTTGAATGGAGAGATGGCGGCATTTATAGCCTTAGCTTGCCTACGTCATCTTGCTATTCAAACAGATAATAGACTATGCCTCCTAATTTGAATAGGCCAATCACATCCACTAACAGAAAATATACGCAATGTTCCAAAACTGCTACATGAACTTCCAGAAAAGCTACGCAATATTCCAAAACAACTACATGAACTTCCAGAAAAGCTACACAGTGTTCCAAAACAACTACATGAACTTCCAGAAAAGCTACACAGTGTTCCAAAACAATTACATGAACATCCAGGAAAGCTACACTATGTTCATCTAATACAGTTAATAGCCTTGGCCAGCTTTATGGATGCAAAGGTGAATTAAAGACATGACAACTTCAGCAATCTTTTTTATTTTTTATTGTGGTATACTATGACCAATATTATATAATAAATTATTAGCAGCAGGCCGAACAGGACTGCCGCCAAAGACAGTGTGAATAGGTCACACGGATTGCCACAGGTGCATCTGCAAGAAAAATGAATAATTTTAGTGAAAATAGTGGCAAATTAAATTGATTAGTAATATGCACAATATCAGTATAGAAAAGAGGAACTAAACTTGCCTGCAGGACCCTCCAATTTCTTCCACATCTGGGCGGCCAATCGGTATATTTGGGGGAACTGCTACATGAACAGGCACTATTACTGTGGTGAAGCCAGACAGTAGTATAGAATTTCATTAATATTTTTTACAGTAAAACTTTTGGACATAATGACTTAAACACAGAGTGAAAAGTTCCACATACCTGACATTTCTTCACCAAGATTTCCTTTCCAGCTTCACGCTTTTCCTCCAGCTTCTCTTTGGTCTGGTTCAAGATTTGGCTTGTCCTAGTCGGTGCTTTGTCAATCCGCTACATAACGATTCTTGCAGTGTGTATGGATTTGAATGGAGAGATGGCAGTATTTATAGCCTTAGCTCACCTACGTCATCTTGCTATTTTTACATCCTGCAAATCTATTGGTTATTGGTATAAATACTGGAGCAAATGAATTGGTTCAAATTATTGTCTGCAAGCCTGTGGAAACATATAAAAGGGGGATGAATCCAAAGGCACCCAACAATGGACTGGCAAATATTCCAAATATTACTATTGCTGACCGTCAAATGTAGCAGCGTCCTGATCAACTCGACCAACAAGAAACTTGTGGAGAAGGCGGTTGGAGGAGGCGCAGCACTGGACTGCCAATTCACCCTCGCCCCAGATGACCTTGGACCTCTGGAAATTGAGTGGACTCGGCTGTCTAACCCTGGACTAACAGAGGACCCAGTAATCATTGTGTATTCCGCCGGGCAGATCTATGACAACTACTACGTGCCACTCAAAGGCAGGGTCCACTTCATTTCAATGGATCCAAGGAAAGGAGATGCCTCCATTAACCTGCTACTACTGACACCCTCAGATTCTGGGACTTACAGGTGCCAAGTGAAGAAGGTCCCTGGTATCCAAAGAATTTCGGTTATCCTCCGGGTGATACATGCTCCCTCCAAGCCAAGTTGTCACACAAAGGGCACTGAAGAGGTGGGCAGAAATGTGGTGTTGCACTGCAATGCCCTGGAAGGTGCAATCCCCATCGACTACAACTGGCAGAGAACCACCGGACCCTACACGCTACCATCCTCTGCCCGCTTGGATGCTGTTGCAGGCACGCTCCACATCTCAGTAGCAGAAGAGAGGGATTCAGGGACCTATAGCTGCATTGCCAGGAACCGGGTTGGAATGGAGGGCTGCTTTTTGGAACTAAAGATTATTCCTCCTTCCATGGTTGGCATGGTAGCAGGAACAGTAGTGAGCAGCCTCCTGGTCCTTGCTGTGATCACCTTCAGTGTCTACCACCGCTACAAGTGCAAGGAGGAAATGGTGGAAGAAGACACCGCAAATGACATTAGAGAGGATGCAAGTCCCCCGAAACACAGAAGATTAGCCATCACAGGCGATGTGAGTGTCACAAGCAGCACCACTGACCTCTAAAATGAGAAATTACTTTGACTTGAATGAGAAAATAAAAAAAAGAACAAAAACTTACTTTGTTTGTCTTTCAAATATCTTTGAAAATGAAATGAATTGTATTAAAACACAAAATATAATATCAAAGAGTTTCACTCCATGAGGTGCTCATGATGTGGACTTCAGGTTCACCCAAAGTCGGGTAAACATCCAGTTAATACTCCAGAAGGGCAACCTGAACTTCCATATATATTACCTATCTTCCACATTTACTACCTCACACCCAGGCAGGGACCCTTTAGTGAAAGTGTGCGGGGAAATGAGCACCTAAAGTCGGGTAAATATCCAGTTAATACTCCGGAAGGGCAACCTGACCTTCCACATATATTACCTTACTTCCAGATGTACTACCTCTGACCCAAGCAGGGACCCTGTAGTGAATGTCTGCGGGGAAAGAAGCACCTAAAGTCGGGTAAACATCCAGTTAATACTCCGGAAGGGAAACCTGACCTTCCACATATATTACCTTAATTCCAGATGTACTACATCTGACCCAGGCAGGGACCCTGTAGTGAATGTCTGCGGGGAAATAAGCACATAAAGTCGGGTAAACATCCAGTTAATACTCTGGAAGGGAAACCTGAACTTCCATTTATAATACCTTACTTCCACATGTACTACCTCACACCCTGGCAGGGACCCTTTAGTGAATGTCTGCGGGGAAATGATCACCTTAAGTCGGGTAAACATTCGGTTAATAGTCCGGAAGGGAAACCTGAACTTCCATATATATTACCTTACTTCCAGATGTACTACCTCTGACCCAAGCAGGGACCCTGTAGTGAATGTCTGCGGGGAAAGAAGCACCTAAAGTCGGGTAAACATCCAGTTAATACTCCGGAAGGGAAACCTGACCTTCCACATATATTACCTTAATTCCAGATGTACTACATCTGACCCAGGCAGGGACCCTGTAGTGAATGTCTGCGGGGAAATAAGCACATAAAGTCGGGTAAACATCCAGTTAATACTCTGGAAGGGAAACCTGAACTTCCATTTATAATACCTTACTTCCACATGTACTACCTCACACCCTGGCAGGGACCCTTTAGTGAAAGTCTGCGGGGAAATGATCACCTTAAGTCGGGTAAACATCCGGTTAATAGTCCGGAAGGGAAACCTGAACTTCCATATATATTACCTTACTTCCACATGTAGTACCTCACACCCAGGCAGGGACCCTTTAGTGAATGTCTGCGGGGAAAAGAGCACCTAAAGTCGGGTAAACATCCAGTTAATACTCCGGAAGGGTACCCTGAACTTCCATATATATTACATTACTTCCACATGTACTACCTCACACCCAGGCAGGGAGCCTTTACTGAATATGTGCGGGGAAATGATCACCTTAAGTCGGGTAAACATCCGGTTAATACTCCAGAAGGGCAACCTGAACTGCCATATATATTACATTACTTCCACATGTACTACCTCACATCCAGGCAGGGAGCCTTTACTGAATGTTTGCGGGGAAATGAGCACCTAGAGTCGGGAAAACATACAGTTAATACTGCGGAAGGGCAGCCTGGTGCTATTCGGGAACTTCTGATGGGGAATTTATGCCCCCTTGTGGCCATTTGGTGGTATCACACTAGCAACTTTCAAAGACTGAAAAAAAATAGTTAAATGTCTTAATTTTTGAAACAAGTTACAAATATAAACAACAAAAATCTAAAAGTAGCTCCTAATTTTTTTTTGTTAATTTCTGTGAACACTTAGTCCTTAACTGGAATTCCAGAGTTTCTACTTGGAAGTGCGCGGGATTTGGAGGCATCCATTGACATTACATCTGATGCGCTAACTGCATTCGCTAACCTTGGAAGTGAAGTAGCTTTTGTGGAAAAATTCCAAAGAGACTACCGATATCTCCAAGTGGGCTACATGAAATTCCAGAAGTGCTACACCGAGTGCCAACGTGGTTATAACCCTAACCCTAACCCTAACCCTAACCCTAACCCTAAATCCTCTTGGTTTCTCACAGCACTATCTCCATCACCACACCAACACTGACACCACTGACTGCTCACAACCAACATACTTACATTTTTCATACATTTAAGGTCTTCCTAGTGGAGGAATACTGAGCCCAAAAAAAAAAAATAAAAAAATGGAAGAAGAAGTCTCTTCATTTGTCGTGTCTCACTTCTTTAGTTATTTAGTTATTTAGTGAATTTATTAAAAACCGCTTTTTAGACATGTTTTTTGCATAATAATTTTTTCTGTGTCTAAATATCATCTCACTTCTCATTCTCCTGCTAAACCTAACCTCAGTGGTTTTCATATTTATCAATACACCGGTTATATTCAGAACCACCATAGTTATCCACTTTCTCATAAAAACTCATCCAACTCCATCAGTGCTATCCATTTTTTCATTTACCGCCATTCACCCTCGTGGTCTCTTTTCCCTCTCAGTACTCTCCGGCACACATTGACAAAGACTTCTTTCTTTCTCTCTATATATAAAAGAACAAAAAATATTATTATTATTATTATTATTATATAGTTACACATTTAGACAGGTACACATTATACTGACATTCACAACACACAGACACACACACCACACACTCCACATATTAGTTGTTTTTCTTAAAATCTTTATTATTTCTTAATAATTTTTTCTTTCTCTCTCTCTCTCTCTCTCCTCCCTCTCCTCCTTCTCCTCCTCCTCTCCTCCTGTCTTGAGGCATCCATCTGTGTATGAAAAAAACATAATGAGCATATAGGGAAACTCAAAACAAATGGATAAGAATATTCAAGTAGCAACGCTGTGCCCATGCTTGGGTAACCACAAGAGGGGAAAATTGTTTTTACTTTCCTCTTGTGTGTACACCCCTCCTTAAACTACAAACCTAACCCTAACCCTTAAGGTTAGTAGTGGGCCCGGCCTGGATGGCATTGAATCAACTTTTCTTAGGCTTTCATCTCATGTCCTTATGTTCCCTCTTTGTGATCTTTTTAACACTCTAAGGTCCAAGGCCTTTTAGACTTTTCTAAGTTGTCTGACATGCCTTGATGTTTTTGTACATTTTGCTTAACTAAAAACATTGATGCACAAATGGAATATATGATTCAATTCTAGAAGACCTCAGCAATAATATCATGTAAGTAAAAGGAATGTAGTAAAAAAAGTTTAATTTAAATCAAATGTAAACATACCCTTGGAAAAACCTTGTTTCAGAGGTGCTCAGACTTTGTACACAAACACATTGTAAAGATTTATTCACAAGACTTTTTATTTCTGAGCCTTGTAAACATAGGTGTTGGCTAAACACATGTTAGTTTAGCATTCAGAAAGTATGTCTTGTTTCACTGCCACATGTTTATAATTTCAGAGTGTCCTCTGCCATTCCTAAATCTGTGCCCCTACAAATGCATATTGATGAGTTGGTGTGAACAAATCTGTGACACCTCTCGCAAAGACAAAGGCCATATCCTAATGGCCCTAGAATGTCTTTGTGGCCCAAAACCCCCGGAGTGAATCTTGCCACACCATGACCCAATGGAGATCACTGAATCACCATCCCCTTATCATATGAATAGCTTTAATTTGCTAATGGGTGGGTCCTTAGCAGCAGAAACCCCACTCAGATACTAGAAAGTGCAACACATCAGTTCTGTTCCCTGACAAAGTGCTTATTTATTTTAAAATGTTGAACTGTATATATTATAAAAGAAAAGGGTTCAATGTTTCCATGGTTGTTCTTTTTATGTCTCTAAGACGAAAACTCGCGGAGCTTAAACATTTTTTGGACAAAAAAATAATAATATCCCGGACGAGGGATATAGACCTTAGACAGTTAACTTGTCTTTAGCCACTTGTGACATACCGGCCATTTGGAAATGTTCACGTATTACCCCCTTACACAAAGGAGGTGAAGCACTTGAACCTAATAACTACCGACCTATTTCAATTATATGTTCTATTGCTAAAGTTTTAGAAAAATTAATTTATAATTAATAAGTTATCTTGACAGGAACAATATCTTGTCCCCCTATCAATCAGGCTTTCGATCCAACCACTCTACCTCAACAGCTTTGTTAAAACTAACTAATGATATTTTTTCTGCTTCAAATGATTCTAAACTAACAGGTGCCATCTTTATTGATCTGACTAAGGCTTTTGATTTGGTTGACCACTACCTCCTTTTGGACAAGCTCTATTCCATTGGTCTGTCTCGCAATGCATTGCTCTGGTTTAACTCCTATCTCCATAATTGAAAACAATGTGTTGTCATACAAGGTTCTAAATCTGACACAACCTTACAAAAATATGGTGTGCCACAAGGCTCAACTCTTGGTCCACTCTTGTTCTCTATTTTTATCAATGACCTCTCCTCATTCTGCTCATCCAGCTCTATGCTGATGACACAGTGTTATACACATCGCAAACAGACACATTTCAAATTCAATCTACCTTGCAATCTGGCTTTAATTCTCTACAACACTGGCTGGCAGCAAATAAACTGTCACTCAACAAAATTAAATCTCACACCATGATTTTTGGCACTCAACTAAATATTAAAACAAAGTTCAAATCCTCTTCATATATGATCACCTGTCTCGATGGTACACCACTGAAAAAAGTTGAACACATAAAATATCTTGGACTCTGGTTAGACTGTGGACTATCATTTAAATATCACATTGATCACACCGTAAAGAAACTGAATTTTTGCCTTAGTGTCCTCTACAGATCTAAACACTGTTTTTCATTTGCTGTTAGGAAGAGACTTGCTTCATAACTCATATTACCAATTCTCGACTATGCAGATGTTGTTTATATGGTGGCCTCAAAAACAAACCTCCATCCTCTTACTACTGTGTATAATAGATTGTGTAGGTTTATCCTTGGCTGTCCTTTCACAACCCACCACTGTACAATGTATGAAACACTTAACTTTACCTCTCTCAATATAAGAAGACAGTTGCATTGGTATCACTTTATTTTTAAATGTATTTATTTCAACTACCCTCTTTACTTAAAGAATTTCTTTGTACCATTCTCATTCTCATTCTCATTACAATTTAAGACATGTCTCTCAAATATTTTTTTCTACTCCCACAGTCGGTAAATCTGTTGGTAAAATGGCTTTTGAGTTTAAAGCACCATTAGACTGGAACAATCTACCAGGAAATATTCGGTCAATTTCATCATTACCTGTGTTTAAAAATGCTCTTTCTTCTTATTATGCAAACTGCTGCAACTGTTTCAATTAATATCTTCTTTTATATATATATATATATATACACAGTATATATGTATTTTTATTTAACATAGTGTTGGGGGATGTGACTGCTGGATAAATAGATACAGATAGATTGATATAGATAAATAGTTATAGATAGATAGATATTATTACTATACATATACAGTATGTATTACTATTATTAACATTAACATTATTATGCTCCTGAGCTGATGATCTGTTGTTGTGCTCTGCTTGGAGTGCAGTCGTATAATTTGTTATGTATTTGATGTCTTGCTGCAATTCTGCTGATCATTTGTTGTGTGTTGTTTTTGTTTGTCCTGTCTTATTGTTGTTTCGATGTTTATGTTCAGTTAATGTATGTTTACAATCTGATTGTGTTGTGGACCTCCTCGAAAACGAGATGGTACATCTCAAGGGGTTATTCCCAATAAAGATAATTTCCAACATTTAGACAGCAATTTAGGTTACGTTAATTAACCTAGATAACGTTGTTATGCCCAGTGCCTACGAAGCATTTATGATTGATTTAGAATGTTTAGGCCTAATGTTTAAATTAAATATAATTTTATTGAAAGTCCAATTGTCATTTTTGTTAGTTTAATGGCAATTTTTTAAAATGAGCAATGTAAATTAATGAGATGGTGGGAGATCTAGCAAGGAGACCTGGGATGTTCTCCTAGCTATTCATCAATCTTTTGGTACTAGGCTAACAAACGTGATGTTCCCACTGCTGTTTGCATAGCAACAGCCACAAATACGGGGAATATTTTTTTTAGGCTACTGAAATGCGACACAACTTCTATCCTAGGGTCTACCCTTCGTTTACCGACATCTACAACTACTGTGTGCTGAAAGGCAGCTTACTATTTACTTTCTATTTATATTGTCGCTGGCAACCGTTGAACCCTTGAACAGTACATTATTGACGATACAGTACTACCTTGAGTACCTTATTGCTTAATTCTTCTTCTGAGCTTTGTGTTTTAATGAACATTATTCTTCTGAGAGTTGTGTTTTACTGATCATTATTCTTCTGAGCCTTGTGTTCATTGGACATTATTCTTCTAAGCGATTGCTATATTCAGTAATGACATTTCTAGCATGAAATAACTTACTTATTTGAAATTGAATGCCTTGGTCTGACCTTTTTCATGTAACCTTATTTGAAAGGGTTGACATGAGAATTGCATGACACTGTCATAACCATAACATGACATAACATAACATGCCATAACATGCCTAATGATTAAACTTATATAACTTTAATTATAGTCATAATCTTTAATATAAAAAATTACATTTTTCAGTAATTCCATAATTTTAAATGCTGGTGTATCTGACTAATTATGAACATATACTTAATAACTATACCACTAATTATGAACAGTACTGCATTAAATGTCTGCATCAAACCTGGAATATGTGCTTCAGATCTCCATCTGGTTTACATTTCTCCATTTGGGTCCTGGGGATGGAAAATCAAAGTGAAGAAATATGGAGGGAACATTTAAACATCAACAAAAGCACAGTTGACCCTGATTTAAACTAGCCAGCTTGCTACCTGATGCACTTTGGCGATATATTTGGCAACACTGTGCTGTAAAAGCTGGACATTTCCAGAGGGTTTCAAGTATATTGAGTTTTCATGGACTTGCCTTGATGCATTTGTACCATCTTCATTTTGGAAGTTGATAAAGCGCTCTTCTGACTGGTCACTCTTCATGGACACACAACTGGGCCCAGGTGATGGAGGTCTCTCCTGATGGACGTGTCTATCACACAAAAAAGCACCCATGATTTACTACAGAGGCAGTTAAAGTGTGGCCAGAGGGAGCAGACTCTGCACTACAGCACCGGTTTGAACACACAGACTGGAGTGTGTTTGCCACCCAGGCCACACTGGACTCCCACACGGACATCAACGCCTATGCCTCATCTGTACTGGACTTTATCAACACCAACATAACAGTGTCACCACCCAAAAACAAATCACCACATTCCCTAATCAGAAGCCATGGATGAACAGGGAGGTCCGCCTTTTGCTGAAGGCATGTGATCTTGCTTTCAGAACAGGTGACACCCAGGCCTACAGTTCATCCAGGGCCCACCTGAAGAGGGGCATCAAAAAGGCCAAGCACAGCTTAGTTAAAGATTGAGGAGCACTTCAAAAACAACTCCGGCCCCCGGCACATGTGGCAAGGCATCCAGGCCATAACGGACTATATACCCATCAACACCAACCCCCCAAACCGGCGAAGCATCACTCCCTATTGAGCTTAACAGCTTTTATGCCTGCTTTGACAGGGACAACCAGGAGGCAGCCATCAAGGCTGTGCTCACTTCAGACCAGCCCCTCACACTCTTCACCACCGACGTGTGTGCTGCACTGAGCAGGACTAATGCACGAAAGGCTGCTGGCCCTGATGGCATTTCCTATTTATCTATTTTTATATTATCATTATACATTTGCACATACTTCTACTGTTCTTACTGTTCATGCCACTCATATCTTATTTCATACTGTATATATCCTAATTATCTTTTTTAATACAACCCCGAATTCCGGAAAAGTTGGGACGTTTTTTAAATTTGAATAAAATGAAAACTAAATTACTTTCAAATCACATGAGCCAATATTGCATTCACAATAGAACATAAATAACAATTTTACAATTTTATGCACAAAATTAGCTCATTTCAAATTTGATTCCTGCTACAGGTCTCAAAATAGTTGAGACGGGGGCATGTTTACCATGGTGTAACATCTCTTCTTTTCAAAACAGTTTGAAGACGTCTGGGCATCAAGGTAATGAGTGTCTGGGGTTTTGGTGTTGGATTTTGGTCCCATTCTTGCCTTATATAGGTTTCCAGCTGCTGAAGTGTTTGTAGTCGTCTTTGACGTATTTTTCATTTAATGATGTGCCAAATGTTCTCTATAGGTGAAAGATCTGGACTGCAGGCAGGCCAATTCAGCACCCAGACTCTTCTACGACAAAGTCATGCTGTTGTAATAGCTGCAGCATGTGGTTTTGCATTGTCCTGCTAAATCAGGCCTTCCCTGAAATAGACGTTGTCTGGAGGGGTGCATATGTTGCTGTAAAACCTTTATATACCTTTCAGCAGTCATAGTGCCTTCCAAAACATGCAAGCTTCCCATACCGTAGGCACTTATGCACCCCCATACCATCAGAGATGCTGGCTTTTGAACTAAACGCTGATCATACGATGGAAGGTCTCCCTCCTCTTTTGCCCGGAGGACACGGCGTCCGTGATTTCCAACAAGAATGTCAAATTTGGACTCGTCGGACCATAGATCACTATTCCACTTCGAAATAGTCCATTTTAAATGAGCCTTGGCCCACAGGTCATTACAGCGCTTCTGGACCATGTTCACATATGGCTTCCTTTTTGCATGATAGAGCTTTAGTTGGCATCTGCAGATGGCAGGGCGGATTGTGTTTACCGACAGTGGTTTCTGGAAGTATTCCTGGGCCCATTTAGCAATGTCATTGACACAATCATGCCGCTGAGTGATGCAGTGTCGTCTCAGGGCCCGAAGACCACGGCATCCAATAAAGGTCTTCGGCCTTGTCCCTGATGCACAATGATTTCTCCAGTTTCTCTGAATCTTTTGATGATGTTATGCACTGTAGATGATGAGATTTGCAAAGCCTTTGACGAACATTGTTTTTAAAGTATTCCACAAACTTTTTACGCACTCTTTCACAGATTGGAGAGCCTCTGCCCATCTTTACTTCTGAGAGACTCTGCCTCTCTAAAACATCCCCTTTTATAGCTTATCATGTTACAGACCTGATGGCAATTCATTAAATTAGTTGCTAGATGTTCTCCCAGCTGAATCTTTCCCAAATGTTTTGCTTTTTCAGCCATTTATTGCCCCCGTCCCAACTTTTTTGAGACGTGTAGCAGGCATAACATTTTAAATGAGCTCATTTAGTGGATAAAAGTTTAAAATTTCTCTGTTTAATCATCTGTTATGTTATCTATGCTCTATTGTGAATAAAGTATTTTCCGGAATTCGGGTTGTATTACCACATATGCACACACTCTGCACTCTTCTGCATTTGCATTTCTGGTTAGATGCTTAACTGCATTTCGTTGCCTCAGTACTTGTACTCTGTGCAATGTCAATAAAGTTGAATAAACTGACTGACGATTCTTAAAATGGGGAAGCTGGAAGGGAAATGTTTGTATTTAAATGAAATATGACAAACTATTTACAGAAAGTTTTTTTGTTTCTTGACCAAATATCTGGTTGTGACACTCTAAATGCACTGTTTGTGGACTACCTGCTGTGTGCATGGACAGTATACCAGTGACGTGCGGTGAGGTTCGTGGCTGGTGAGGCACTGCCTTGTTCAGAGCTAGATTTACAAATACATAAACCCAATAGAGTATAAAAAAATAAAAATAAAAAAAATAATTGCCATTCAATTTGCATCTTGCAAATTGACTACTGGTTGTTTTTTATACCAGCATTCTTTACACAGGTATAGGTAAGGTACATACAGATAAACTTGTGAATATGAACTCTTTCATACGAAGTTGCACAAGCACCCTGAGGGTTTCTACCCTTTCCCATTATAATTTAAGAGTTAAATCGAGGAGACTATAACATCAGCTAGATAACCAGCTATCATTTCATGCAAATTGAACACTTCCAATTAAATGGTTTACGTTATTAAGTTTCCTTAGCTAGCGAATTAGCTAGTGTAGCAACTGGATAACCATAATACAGGCCTGATGGAGAGACAGAGTCTGGCCCGGCGGCTTTCCAGGGGGTTCGGTCTCTTCAATAATCTGTTGATATTCTTCTCCAGAATGGAGAGTCGTCACTGTGAAAGGGGAGGAGGGAGGGGGCTCTGAGGTGGGCAGGTGTGAAAAGGCGCAGGCCTTTGCTGAGGTTGGGGGGGTGCAGTTGATGGGCAGGAGCTGCAGGGTGTTTTCACGGGGATGGACTAGACTGTCCCATTGTCCCTCAAAGTGACAGTAAAACCTATCCATTTGTGTCTTTATTTTGCAAGGTTATGTGGAATTAAATACGGTTACAAAATATTCATGGAATGCATCATTTCTTATTTTGATTTCGATACATAAATTCAGCCATTGAACAGAACTGGCCAGAGTTTTAATGACGCTGCTGTGCTCACAACATTTCCATATAAAATGCCAGAGCTTGTGAAATGTAGTTTTCTCCTCTCACTACTGTACATACATGTCCTACAGGAGAGGGTGTGAAATGTAGTTTTCTCCTCTCAATAACCCTTCCCCGTATACCCTTGACATGAGTCTGTTTAATGGACTTGCCTTGATGCATTTGTACCATCTTCATTCTGGAAGTTGATGTGGCGTTCATGTGACTGGTCACTCTTCAGGGACACACAAGTGGGCGCAGGTGATGGAGGTCTCTCCTGACGGATGTGTCTATCACACAAAATAGCACCCATGATTTACTACAGAGGTTTTTACACCCAAATCGTACTGACACTTCTGAAAAAGGGGAAGTTGGAAGGAAAATGTTTGTATTTAAATTAAATATGACAAACTATTTATAGAAAGGTTCTTTGTTTCTTGACCAAATATCTGGTTGTGACACTCTAAATTCCCAATTTGTGGACTTCCTCCTGTGTGCGTGGACAGTTTACCTTTTTTAAGCATACCCTTTACATGAGTCTGTTTTATGGACTTGCCTTGATACATTTGTACCATCTTCATTCTGGAAGTTGATGTGGCGTTCATGTGACTGGTCACTCTTCATGGACACACAAGTGGGCGCAGGTGATGGAGGTCTCTCCTGACGGACGTATCTATCACACAAAATAGCACCCATGATATACTACAGAGGCATTTATCCATAATATCCTGACTATTCCTTCTTGTCTTGATCCATTTGTATATTCATTTTGGAAGTTGATGTGGAATTAAATACAAAATTATCATGGAAGGCATAATTTCTTATTTTGATTTGGATATTTAAATTGAGCCATTGAAATGAACTGGCCAGAGTTTTAATGACGCTGCTGTGCTCACAGTTCCATTTGAAATGCAACATGTGTGAAATTTTCTCCTCTCACTACTGTACACACATGTCCTACAGGAGAGCATGGGAAATGTAGTTTTCTCCTCTCACTACTGTACACACATGTCCTACAGGAGAGCGTGGGAAATGTAGTTTTCTCCTCTCACTACTGTACACACATGTCCTACAGGAGAGCGTGGGAAATGTAGTTTTCTCCTCTCACTACTGTACACACATGTCCTACAGGAGAGTGTGTGCCTCCAGAATGAGTTCCTGCTCTGCTGGTAGAATGAGCAACAGCTGTAAGGAATGTCATTGTTTGGAACAAGTTACACAGAAGCTGTATAACTTACCTGTAGTCTAAGCATTTGACAGAAGACTGAATGAATGACATTACTTAGAGCTGTAAATATTATTTTAAGAGTATTTCTTTCAAAATGTCTTATAAGATCACTGTTGAGCAAAGCACTGATGTAAGTGTTTCAACTTCACTAAAAATTAAACATAAAACTGGTGGAGGAATTCAGAGCCCTGGACTGTGACTCATTCAGAATTTAGAATAATTATCCATTTTTGTGTTAATTTGTTCAAACTCATTTTCATACAGTGTAGGCCTACGTCATGTTTTCCACGTATGGTGTTTGACACTGCATGACTTGCTTGTATGAAAATGGAAGTAAACACACAGAAAATGCGGACATATCAGCTTCATTTAACATCACACATGATTCAGATGATGCATTACCTCTGTCCCTCTGGAGCGTCTCCTGGTGTTTCCATTGCTCAGCCACTCTTCATGGACACACGCTGAACTGGCTTCAGTAGAAAAAAAGGAATCAAAACAATGTATCTGAAAACACATTACATTTCTCCCAAATAGAAACAGTAGCTATCGGTTGAAAGGTATCTGGGACTGGAGGTCTTTATACAAAAAGGAGGCATGTAGAGGGTGATGGTGAGGAGGACAATTGTATATTGTCTCCAGGCAAAGTCCAGTGAACCACCCGTTTAGAATATTTACAGTGCCAGGTTCAAAGGTATACACAAAAACAGAACATAAATAATCACCATGAACTTCCGTAGATACTTCCAACACCTTTGTAGACATGATAAGGGCTGGGAGACATCACAACCTCTTAACGCTGCCTGCAGAACACTAATACCTTCTCTCTGTTCATCATCAGCTCATTTCCATTGCTTCATTAGCTGCCTCCTCTCTTCAATCAGCCTCTCTATTTCAACCTGTCGTCTTGATGTGGTTCAGCCTTGCTTTTCCTTCCTGGCTTTCTGACAAACTCCATGTCTTTCTATGCTATAATTATAGATGACCTCACCCATGTGATTCAATGTATTCTCTGCTGTCCTCTTTAATCCTTTGCAACATTCTTTTTCAATCAACAATGATCCAACTCCATTCCCTGACTTCAGACACCCCTGGCCATATGCCAAACCTGTCATCAATAAACAAGATTTCGCAATCAGAGGTGAAGTACTCCGTACTAGGGGTGTAAAAAATAACCGATACGTATCGATATCCGTTTTTAGCGTGGAAGATACGACTTCATCGACGCATGAAGTCCAGTATCGGTATAGGGAATACCTCCCTGAAATGACTTTTTGCAGGTTGGGATGTCTGACTTAGCGTTTTCAATAATTGAACGGCATCGAATCGAATCGCATCGAATCGTACTGAATCGTTTTTTATCAACATGCATCTTTTCTCGTATCGTATCGTTTCCATGTATCGAGATACAAATCTAATCGTTTTTGTCATGGGAGATTTACACCCCTTCTCAGTACCTCATACAATACAGCTCTTCAGCGTCTATAAACAATTAAAATGTCATACATATCAGCATCACTCTCACTCATGCTTTTACAGCTATTAGTTTAAGTTTCTTGCCTCGGTTTGTATGAAACAAAATATGTTTTGTGAATTCACCCTTTGCTAAGCCACGCCCGAAAACCGCCCCAGGCCAATCGTAGTTTAGCAACCGTAACTAAGCGCGGAGGACCTGATGAGCTTTTGAGCAAAGTGAAGATGCCGAAGCACTGTGCCTATGGGTTGTGCAAAACCGACAGCCATTACCCAAAGAGTTTGGAGGGTGGGGTTGAATTTTTTTCCATTCCCAAAACTCAATATGAGAAATGCCGTGAGTGGATAAAGAAGTGTGGGAGGCCCCAATCGCAGCTGAATGTCTCGGAAATTACGAAGAACACTTGCATTTGCTCCAAGATAAGAACAAGCTAATGTTAGCAAGTGAACTAACTCATCTCAGTATTGCTTGCATATAATTACGGTCCTTTGTTCACAGTGCATATATTTTAACGTAAAATGAGTATAAAATACATATCTACTGCTCGCGTTTGACATACTGTTGAATGTATTTTGGCACTTTGTTAAGTGTCCAACATGAGGACAAGCTAATGTTATCGAGCTAGCGGATAGTTAACTCATCTCAGTATTGCTTGCAAATGATTACGGTTCTTTGTTTAGAATGCGTACATTTTAACGTAAAATAAAATGGTAAGAGACAAGATGCAGGCTCGCTTTGACATACTGTTCAATATATTTTAGCATTTTGTTAATGGACGGCCGACACACGACTTCCCCAACCTATATGCTTTGGCCTCAATATGTGTTTCCCCATTGTCTGACCTCGTGCAGATATCATGTATCCCTCAAAAGCATACTGAAGCCCCTTTTCCCTCGTTCTTTCAGAGATCTCCCCTGAACTCCAGAAATGAGTAATTATCTCTCTGGGGACGTCAGATAACGGTAAATACAGGTGCATCTCAATAAATTAGAATATAATCAAAAAGTTGATTTATTTCAGTAATTCTATTCAAAAAGTGAAACTCATATTGTATATAGGTTCATTACACACAGACTGATATATTTCAAGTAAGTATTTCTTTTAAATTTGATGATCATAACTGACAGCTAATGAAAACCCCAAATTCAGTATCTCAGAAAATTAGAATATTACTGAAGACCAATAGAAAAAAGGATTTTTAACACAGAAATGTTGGGCTACTGAAAAGTATAAACATGTACAGCACTCATTACTTGGTCGGGGCTCCTTTTGCATGAATTGCTGCAGCAATGCGGCGTGGCATGAAGGCAATCAGTCTGTAGCACTGCTGAGGTGTTATGGAAGACCAGGTTGCTCTGATGGTGGCCTTCAGCTCTTCTGCGTTGTTGGGTCTGTTGTCTCGCATCTTCCTTTTCACAATACCCTATAGAATCTATGGGTTTTAGGTCAGGCGAGTTTGCTGGCCAATCAAGCACAGGGATACCATGGTCCTTAAACCAGGTACTGGTACCTCTGGAAGTGTGTGCAGGTGCCAAGTCCTGATGGAAAATGAAATCCGCATCTCCATAGGATGGTCAGCAGAAGGAAGCATGAAGTGCTCTAAAACTTCCTGGTAGACGGCTGTGCTGACCTTGGACCTGAGAAAACACAATGGACTAACACCAGCAAATGACATGGCACCCCAAACCATCACTCACTGTGGAAACTTTACACTGGACCTCAAGCAACTTGGATCCTGTGCCTCTCCTCTCTTCCTCCAGACTCTGGGACCTTGTTTTCTAAATGAAATTCAAAATTTACTTTCATCTGAAATGAGAACTTTGGACCACTGAGCAGCAGTGCAGTCCTTTTTGTCCATAGCCCAGGTGAGACGCCTCTGACTGATTTTCCTCACACTCGACACACCTCATCCCAGCCAAGAGCAGCATGGTTATGTGACCAGTCAAATGTACAAGGCTGATAACATGGCTTAGGTGGAGGTGTGGAGAGGACATAAACATGGACCCTTTAATACTTCTAAGTAGACTACTCAAGATGAGACTAGAGGTGGGTTAGAGGTTGGCATTGTTCCAGTACAAACTGTCAGGCACTGGAGTCGGGATGCGAGCCCGGGTCCCTGGCGTGGTAAACCAGCGATTTACCCAGTGGGCTAGTGAGGACCCAGATGCAGAGATGGATTTCAAATCCTGGCTTTATTTATTCATTCTCAGAGTCTCAAAGAAGGCAAGACGTTGTCTTTAAACAGCAAAATCCAAAACATAAGAAGTTGATACAAAAAGCACAGAAGATCTCCAAAAAAGGGAATAATCCAAACGAAATCGTTAACTCAAAAATAGGGTAGTAATCCAAACAGGGAAGTTTCTCCAACACACAAAAGAACAGTCCATGCGGCAAAAGGCCTAAAAAAAAGGAAGCTATCAAAAAGTGTAGCTCTAGCTCACCCAGGCGAGGAAACAAACACAGAACTCCAGAGACTGCTGTTTCAGGGAAACAGTGAATTGCGGCCGAGAACCGCGTTGACAAACAAACTGTTACTGAAGAGTAACGTGGCACACACGAGAGTCAATCAAAATCAAATGTCGCGATGACGTAGCTGGCAAACTACCAGGCATTTATACCCTGGTTAATTGAGTGCTAACAATAAATACAAAACAGGTGTGACACAGAAGGGCATATGAAAACAATACAATGGTGGAGAAAATTTCTTTAGGCCACCAGAGGTCACCAAAGACCCAAGTTGTGATGACAGAGGTCCAAAGTCATGACACAAACAATACATTCTCCACAGGATAACTTGCTTAACAGGGTACTATTCGGCGACACTCGCTAAGCGGTTTAGCGAGCTAAACTCCAGGCTAAAAAAAGACAACACCGCTTTAGCGGATTCGGCGAAGCAACTTTTGCTCAATTTCCATGGTAATTAATCGCTTAGCCCTAGCCTGCTCCAGGGCAGGCTAAGCAAAGTTTAGCTGGCTAAACTTGCCACACCCACGCCAAAAGGAGGGATCCCATTGACAAGGAGTCATAGTTTGATTAGCGTAGGAAGAGTTCTTTGCGATCGCCAAGAAGATCCATTTTTCCATCATGATGAGTTCTTGTATGACTGCTACCGATCCACCCGACAAGGAATAATTAATTTAAAAGACCTTCTCGAGTCATTTATTGCATACACCACCGTCGAACATTGAATGTCTTCTATTTTTGTAATGTCGGCGATGCGGAGAACAAAGCACTCATAATTATATGACATTGGTACAGTTGATAAACCAGAAATAACTTTCATGCTCAGCCTGAGACGTGATTTTTAGTTTGCACATGAATACTAACGTTTTCTTTGATCCCAGGACATTTGAGCACATAACCCATCACCATTACGGAGATATTGGCTAAAGTTGTTTTACCTACTTTAACTTACATCATTGCAAACGTTTAGTTTTGCAAACGTGTCTAGTTTTTGTGCAGTGGTGGATGTGGATGGTAAGGTGGTTGCATGATAAGAAAGAAAGAAACACAATTTATTTGCATTGCTTCAATTTATTGAATTTCTTATTAATACATTTTCATTTAGTCATTTAGCAGACGGTTTTATTCAAAGCGATTTAAAACTATAATTCTTACGAAGGTGATGGGAATCGAACTGGTGATTAACTGCATGTAAGCCCTACGCTCTGCCCGCTGCACCAAAGTCACATGTTCGGATCAAGAAAAGATATCACTACTTAGACAGCCTATGGACAGTTTCTTTAATGCTGTTGCAGTCGCGACAGTGATGAATTTTGACATGATTATGGTCTTGAATTCTTCATAACGCGTTCATGGTCATATCCCGCCTTAGCAGAGAAAAAAATGAGTCCTTTTCTTTGAGTTTAGACTATAATGCAGTTCAAAAAATCCTGGTTTTGGTTATCGACCTTTCATGCCTTTTAAAGCAGGACGTGCACGCGCAATTTAGCTGATGATTTTAGCCTGGGATAAATTAACGAGAGGTTAAAATAAATTAGCGCCCGTCGATAGACGGGCTTGGCCTGTTCTCAATTAGCGAGCTAGTTAATCTCCAGTTGCGAGCTAAATGAATTATCTTAGCTTCAGTTGTACGCCGAACAGGGCCCAGGTCTGATCACCTCTACAGAGTTGTAAGAACTTAACAAAGCAATGATGGTATCTGTTCAGAATTCAACTACTTCTTAAACTGAATTCAGTTATTACATTTGCATCATCAAATTAGCTTAAATTCTCCTCTACCGCAAAATAACCCAGTTCATATTTTAGATTATATGGTATTCCTTTCTTTTTATATGCCTTACTCTCAATATATCAAACCTCAGTCATCTACTTGTGTTTACTGGCTGTTTCTTAGTTACACATTTTACTCTAAAATTCAGCAAATGGGGCACACTATTTCACCAAGCTTGAGTTCATTCTCTCTCCACATGCAATAAAGAGTTATTTAACTACTTCCTGCTCAGAAACATCATAAACACCAACAGGAATTGAGACTCTTGCAGACATCATTACTTCACCATTACCCCACTAGAGACTCCTGTATGTTTTTTGTGTTACTCACCTACTGTTTACCTCGAAGACATTAGTTAGCTTTTTCCTCTGCCTTCTGTGAATAGCACCTGATCGAAGCAAAGAGCAAAGTCTCTGTCATGAGAAGCTAGTTTATCAAGATGCAGTTCAGGAAGTTTAATGACGTCCAACATAAAGAATGTAGCCATGCAGGATCACCTTACCTACATTCATATCAGGTGTACGCCCTTCTGAGATCTTACTGGCAACAACACTGTTAGGATCATGGCAATTTACAGTGAAATGTAATGTATGTACTTTTGAAAAAGGGAATCGTGTTAATGTGCACCTGCTGCCTGGGGGTCTGTGCTTTTAATCATGTAATTAAAGCAACCACTTGGGGTTTCAGTCACAAGGTTCTGTCTCGCTCTTTCTCTTTCTCTCTAACTCACACACACACACTGAAGGCTGCCAGAGGAACTTTCCAATAGGGATATGCTGACTAGAGGATTCTATCATCTAAATTCCAGACCAGCTTGCTCTGTGTTAAGAGGAAAGTTGTGTGAGTGTCTTTGTGTGTGCATATCTGCGAGTATGGATGTTTGTTTCTGTGTGTATGCATATCTGTGAGTATTGATGCTTGTTTCTGTGTGTATGTGTGCATTTGCCTACATGCAAACGTGTCTTTTCTGTGTGTGTGTGTGTGAGAGAGAGAGTGAAAGGGTGACCTCCCCCTTTTCCCCATTTGCAGTAAAAGGTCCAAGAAACCTGAAATCTCATATAAGATAAGCTAATATTGTCAGGATTTCTATCAGGAATCAAACCCGGGTCGCTGGAGCGGTAAACCTGTGCTCAACCAAGTGAGCTAGTGATGAATTAGGACTCAGTTGCGGAGTGTCGTCAATTGGTTTCTTTATTATTCAAACAAGGGTATTTCCAATAATAGCGATAATCCAAAAACTCAGAAGATAATCCAAAGGGAAACAGAAAATGCAACTGATCAGGTAACAGTCCAAAAACACAGAAGATACTTGAAAACGAAAAACAAAAAACACCAACGGTGTAGTATAATCCAAAACGGCAAAAGGTAAGGGAGCTACTAAAAGTGCAGCTATTAAAAATTAACTATCCTAGCAGCAAGCGGCGAAGCCAATAAAAGCAACGCGCACAAAAACAGTTCGAGAACTGAACAGAGAAACCAACATGGAACTCGTGCTAGGCATAGGTAGATAATCGTACAGAGAACGGAACAACGCAATACAAACTTGCCAAAACAGCCGGGTATTTATACCCCGACAAATCAAAGAATGCATGAAACACAGGTGAGTAACACAATGAATAAGGATTGGACACAGGTGAGTAATTCAACGACACTTTTAATAAGGACAAGCCTGTTCAATTGTCCTTCGGCCACGAGATGGTGCCAATGTCCCCAAACTGATAATCATAGTCCGAAATCGTGACAATGTCACAGTCATCACCAGTACTGTCAGTGTTTTAAGTATTCAAATGTTCCCTAAAACGGAACATGTACCAAACACAAGGCTGCAGCCAGATTCAACACACCTCAAGTGGAGACGTCTCCCAGGAAAATAACCATAAACTGTTCTTATATGCCTAACAAGTGTATTTGAACCATCTAACCATCGTGGGCAGCCGTGGCCTACTGGTCAGGGTTTTGGAAACCGTAGGGTGGCCGGGGGTGGGGGAAGTGGTAGATCACTGCTCCCCATGCCCACATCCACGGCTGAAGAGCCCTTGGGCAAGGCACCTAACCCCGATCACTGCTACCCGGGCGCCACCAAAGGCAGCTCACTGCTCTGGGTTAGCGTGTAACCTCACTTCACTGTGTGTGTGTCACTTCCCTGGATGGGTTAAATGCAGAGGTGGATTTCAGAGTGTGTGTGTCTACACCACCTCTGCCATAGAGTCACTTTGACTTTTCACTTTAATTCTGCCTTACAAACAAAACACTTCATGATGGCCAGATTTTAAACACTAATGAAGCAATCTTGCTCTAACTTCAGCAACACAAGGACTCTCTTTGGCAACGTCAATGTTGTTTACAGTTGTCTGAAGGAAAACATACATGTTTTGAAGCATGCTGTTGTATGATGTGCTAAACACAAAATGTGCCTTGAAGAGTTCATCGAAAGCACCAAGGGAAGAGGTTGACCTGCAGGGTATGACTTTTGTCGAGAACGATGTAGAACTCCTGGATTGCATTCTTCTTAACACCAACTGCCAGGTGATAGGGCTGAGTGCTGGTAGTGATGGCATCAAGATGTTCTTGGAGGTTGGTTCCTGCCTGAGAGGACAAATACAAACAGAGTGGGGCAATTCACAATTAGATGGGATGACCATTACAATACATAACATGTCAAAATATTGAACACACACAAACCTTCTTGAAGACAACAAGATATTTCTCAGCTTGGGAGGCCGACACTTTTCCTGGTCTCTCCCGACCCTGTGCAGATGGTGGAATCAGGTGCAACAGAAGCAACTGATGTGAGGTCACTGTCCCAACCTATAAACACAGGTTTCATTACAACTGCACTCAAACACAATTATGCAAGGTTTTGTATGACCATCTGCATTAAGTTTAGAAACGATGCACTGGTCAAGACACTCTATTTAGAAATGATTTACCATGTTTATGTACTTATGACAGTGGATCATTTCTTAATTGAGTGCTTTGACCATCCAACCCAAATGTTAACATGTCTATGGTTAGTCATGACGCATAACGTTTACACAAAACAAGTATCATACAACACCACCCTTACACAGAACTTACAAAATTCCAAGTCCATTTCAATGCCATCCTCTGGTGTATCAGCTGCCAGCAGGAGATCTTCAACTTCACTGGTCGAAGGAAGCTTTCTGCACTGCTGGATTATCTTCTTCTTGAACATGGTACGCCAGCGCTCTAGGAGATTGCCTGATACGTCCTCTCCAAACATCAGGGTGAAATCTTGTTCAATCTGGGGAAGGAGTGTTGGGAGACAATACCAGCATTTCAAATCTCAAAAATCACCAAAGTGAATTATTCTACATTCAGTACCATACTCATCTACTTTAGAAATATTTCATATTATGCAAAGATATTTACCAAGTGTGGGATATTTTGTATGTTTAGATGAACATGGATTGGATGAACATGGATTGGATGTGGCACAACAGCGACTTCTGGCATATGGCCTAATTGCAGCAAAAAAAGTTGGTCTTGCTTCCATGGAAAAAGAGAGAGGTGCCCTCCTTTAAACAATGGCCGACGGATTTTGCAGAAACTCTTCATTTGGAGAGAATTAGATACATCCTAAAAGACAAACTGAGGGACTTTCATAGAATTTGGCAACCCTTGATCTCCTATCTCGCTAGAGTCCAATTGACACCCAAGTGGAATGCACTCCTGGGGAGGGATGGGTGGGTTTTGGTGGGGGAAGGGAGGGGGGTTGTGGTGGGAGGGTGTCTGTTTTATTTTATTAAATTTTTTGTTATTGTTATTTTTTTTGTATGATGTGTGATGTTTGTTTGCATTTGTCTTCTCTGTTGTTTTTGTTTGTGAATGAAAAAGGAAACATGTTGCTGTCAACTGCCAATTTCACTGCTATGTGTGATGTGTTTCCCAATAAACATATTTGAAACATAGATGAACATGGATAAACTCTTCAGTGTGAAAGTCTCACTCTAGGAAAGGTAGACTAGGCGGGAAGCAGTAACCTAGACATAATTAATGTTAAAGTCAGCAATAAAGCCACGACACAGGCACATTCCAAGAAACCGGGGGTCTCACAGGATCCAAGGGTAGACAGACACGACACACAGTCACTCACACAGTTTTTGTTGTTGTACTTTTCCCAAGACTGAATGACTAAGTCCCAGGCAGAAGCTATGTTTCCACTCTTTCGTTTCTTTTTATTTTTCAGTTTAACAGCATTTGTTTATCTGCCATTTGTCGTCATCAGCCATTAACCCTTCCAAAACGATCTGCGCCCGTGGGGCGTTTGGTGGTATTTCTATTAATAGAATGTAAAATCTCCGCGAGTTTTTGTCCTCCAAACATAAACCTAACACCCTGAGAAAGCTTGAATCTTCTAGTTTTCAAATATATCCAGTTCGAAACAAACAAATGAATGAGCACTTTGTAAGGAGAATACAGGTAAAGCCTTGCATATTTCTCTCTCAGAGTGTATAAGCAACCTGTGATTGCCCACCCATTAGCGGATTAGGGCTATTCATATGATAAGATCATGGTAAATCTCCGATCGCTATTGGGTAATGACGTTGCAGTAAAACGTGAGAAAACGCCCCATTTTTCCGTATAAACAAGGCAGCATGTTAGGATGTTTACATTTGGACTGAAGAGATACACGATGGCGAACTCCTTCTCTGCTGCCGAAGCCTTGCGCCAAATTCAAGAAGACCTAGTCAGCGAGGAGGAAACCACAACCCTCGGATGAGAGCGATGACGATATGGAAGATGAACACATGCACTTTGAGCTTCGTCTTTACCCCGTTGAGGATATCCCTGTTGAGTAAGTTTTATTTGTTTATTTGTTCACCTAGCTCTTGTAATGAATGCTGTTGATTAACTTATAGGGAGTAAAATGCTCCTCTGAGTTGAACGAAATATTTTAGTATGCTACTGTTTGCATAGTGAATACATTACTTTATGCTTCTAAGACTATTGTGGTAGAATATAATTCTCAGAGTTGCGTTAATGATGTTAGGCTATATCAACGATTGTTGTTGACGTTTCGAGTTGGTTGTCTGTGCTGATATACCGTAAGTAAAACATACTTGGTGACTATATTGCAGCCATTGATGTAAAAATGCAAACGTGTCTTACTGTTATAGCGAGTAAAATGCACGTCGGTATGCTATGAGTTGAATGGAATGTTTAGTATGCTACTATTTGCAGAGCGATTAAATCACTTTATGTCGCTAAGACTATTGTATAGTAGAAAACATATTTAATTAACAGAGTTGGGTAAATGATAACAGGCTGCACATATAAACGATTGTTGTCTGTTCTGAGATTAGTAAAACATAGAACTACATGGTGACTATATTGCAGCGGATGATGTAAATTGCAATCGCTAAAAACGTGTCTTACTACTGTGGGTAGTCGTTAGTGTAATTATGACGCGTATGGTAGGTGTGAATCAAAACTAGGAGGTGTTTGTGATCGAAACTGTAGTCGTTAGAGCGCTAAAGTGATATGTGTTACAATGCCGAACATAAAATGAAAGAGCAACAGTTAATTTTATTTTACTTTATTACAGAAACTTGTAGAACATTGCACCTACACCGCCAAGGAAGAGATCACGCTGTCAGCCTAACCCAGATCTGTCGTCATGGAAGTCAGAGGGTGACAATGATGCAACTCCATCAGCACTGAGGTTTTTTCCTGCAAGGGAGCCTGGTGTGCAGCTGAATGCAGCAGACAACCACACTCCTCTAGACCTCTTCAAGTTGTTCTTTTCAGAGGATGCTGTGGAAACCCTCTGCCAGAACACCAACAAGCAAGCTGCTAGGAGCATTGCCAGAGGTGTAAAGTACAAATGGGTTGATGTTGGAGTTGCTGAATTCTACAGATACATTGGACTGGTTTCTGCATGTGCATGATCAAGCTGGATCACATTTCTGACTACTAGAGGAGAAACACCAACTTCTCCATCCCTTTTGTGGCAGATGTGATGGTAAGAGACAGGTACCAAATCATATCATGGAATGTGCACATGAGTGACCCAAGCGAGGACATGGTGATGATGCCTACCTTTATGTACCTACTTTTATGCACCTGATTTTATGTACCTACTATGCCTTTACTTTTATGCACCTTATTAAATTCACCTTCTTATGCACCAAGCTTGTTTGCAATTTCTTGTATCTACTTTCAAAGCTGATGGTTGTGGGGGAGAGATAGCCACAATGACAGTCCAGGGCCATTGACAAGTGGGCCACTGACAGGTGAGCATACTGGGGAGGGGCACTCACAGGGCAGTTTACACCTCTTTCATCAATATGCATAGTGGTCTAGGTGGAAAAAAGTGTCACCTTGTAAAATTCTTATAATAAGTGTAGAAATCACACACACTTTCTGAATGCTAAACTCACCTATGTGGAGCAAACACATATGTTTACAATGTTCAGAGTAAAAAAGAAAACTTCCAAAATATTTACAATGTGTTTTTTGTAAAAAGTCTGAGCACCTCTAAAGCTAGAGTTAATTTTAGTGTCTTTAGATTTCATTTTAATAAAAAACTTTTTTTACTACATTTCTTTTACTCTCATTTTATTATTGCTGAGTTGTTCTAGAATATAATCATAAATTCCACTTTTGCCTAATGGTTTTTAGTTAGGTGAAATATACACAAATATCAGGCATGGCAGACTACCTAACAGAGTCAAAAAAAGCCCTCTGGGTTGGAAGTGTTAATCATTAAGTAAAAAACCTTTAAACACAAACAGACATGAAACACATAAGCATCCAGCATTTCACACAACCGTACAAACACCAACATGTGCAAATGCTGAATTCAATGAATTCACAGATTAGTTCAATTATAATCTTAGAAAAATATACTTTGAAATGTAGTACGTTTAGCAGCTTAAATGTTACCAACTCGAAATACAAATTTGTGCAGCAACACAATGCTCAGTATAATGTAATCTTATAAACAACAAAGTCATTTGCATGTCCATTTACAAACGCAACAGTAGCAGACGGTCACTTCCGTAACAAGCTATTTTTAGCCCAAACAACGATGCAGGAGTGGCGGCAGACGATGGAGGTTAAATTTGTAATGATTGAAAAAGTTCCTTCTCTTACCTGCTGCCTCTCCAGACTTCGTAAATGTTCGTGGTTTGTACAACACTCCAATACACAATCAATCCAAGCGTTTGCTGTGGCGTTTCTGACAACTGTGTCTAACAACTGCCTCGTACCAGCTTATCTTAATTAGGCACCTGTTATCTTCATGGCTGTCGCATGTATGACGTTGCTCTCGTTGCGTTGGATGGAACTTTGCGTTAATGGGTTTCAGGTGGTGAGTCCTCCCGCTCCCGATTTAAAGTGAAAGTCACCACCACTATTTTTTGTCAGTTTTTTACCCAGTGTATTTTCTTAAAATCCCCAAGTGAAATTTAAAACCACAGTTTGACTCCACACACACACACACACACACACACACACACACACACACACACACACACACACACACACACACACAGGGGTGCTCAGGGGAGTTAAGGAAGAGGGAATAGTTAATTCTAGTCAGAAAGAACACACCCCACAATTTACAGGCCTTAAAATGGCATGCAGAACATTCATACAATGAGATAGAGCTAATCCATGGACCATATCCTTATTGTAGCTTATTGATTACAATCAGGGGTTAAATTGAGATTTTCTATGTGGGGGGGCTCTGATCCGGAGGGGCAAATTTCACAAATCTTTTGTGGATTATGCAGTCAATAAATTGCCAAATTAAACAAAAAACACATCACCGTTAAAGTTGTATTAGTATTGGTTGATTCACATCCATATGAATGGATGACATGACAAACAAGTGGTGGGAAATGGAAAGTATTTGTTAGTAGGTTACTTTTCTCTAATCACAGGGTCAATGCTAAAATACACTACTCACCCAAAAGCCAGATATCCCTAACTTTTTGTGAGTAGTGTATGTTCAAGGACCAATGCATAGCCAGGAGGAAGATTCAGATGTTGAGCAACCATCCACAAGCAGTGAAGCAAGCAGCCAACAACTCCAGCATTTTTTATATGTTGCTTGATATGTACTCTGTAGATTTTGAGTGTTTGATGAGGTCACATTTTAAGAGCTGATTCATAGATACAAATAAGTTTGAAATTCATCCAGCTAGGAATGAGAAATGTGATTCGGAGATCGCATAGACTACTTGCTAAATCATTTAGAATTAGCAGCATTGTTCTTTTTAACTGGCGCTTGCGAGTTGACACGCTATCCCTGCATTTCTAAGGTTAATTTTTCCTGCTTAATGAAAATGCAAGCCCATGTCTAATGATATTAGCCTATTGGTGATGATCGACCTCTTTCAAAATACCATGCACCTTTAATTTAGTTTCTCTTACCTCGCCATTCACCTGTCTACTACGATATGTCTGATGATGACCGATTGACGTTGTGTTGTCTGATCACGGAGGAGGAGCTGCTGCGCAAGTTTCGTGCGCGATATGCCTACTTCTCAAACTTGCTCCAGATGTCTAGGCCAGCCTTTCCCTACCATTATTTAGATTTGTGTTTTAAAACAACATAGATTTACAATGGAAAAGTTGTAAATGAGTAGGACAACATTGCTCGTGAATGGACTAGGCAGACTGCCAAAATCGTCTGGAGCTGCTGCGCAGCAGATCTGCTTTGCAGAACTCCAGACCCGGCAGCTTATGTGCCGGGGCTCCGCCCCGGACAGCCCCGGCCCAATTTAACCACTGATTACAATAATAAACCTCCAGATTTCTACATTGAGTCTCCGGTCTTCTGATTGAAAGAAAAGGTGTAGTGAGATTCCATTCTCGCCAGAA